>NC_073255.2:148699750-149023000 GCF_029289425.2 Pan paniscus | reverse complement strand
GTCTGGATGAAAAACATTAAGATCTGAGGATTCCTAAAAAATTGCACACATAGTAAAGGTTTGCCCCTTCTCCAGTTTGTTTGCTAGTTTGTTTATTTTTTGAGATGGAGTCTCATTCTGTTGCCCAGGCTGGAGTGCAGTGGCACAATTTTGGCTCACTGCAACCTCTGCTTCCCAGGTTCAGGTGATTCTCCTGTCTCAGCCTCCCGAGTAGCTGGGATTATAGGCGCCTACCACTGTGCCCAGCAAAGTTTTGTATTTTTAGTAGAGATGAGGTTTCACCATGTTGGCCAGGCTGGTCTCGAACTCCTGACCTCAGGTGATCTGCCCACCTTGGCCTCCCAAAGGGATGGAATTACAGGCGTGAGCCACTGCGTCCAGCCTCCAGTTTGTTTTTTTAGGAGAACTATATTTGTATTAATTGTATGTAAAATCTCCTTTAATACTCTCATCCATAGTTATAGAAATTGATTCAGATGACTAAATATTTACGTTCTTTGCCCCAGGTTAGGCAATATCTTGTATACACTATGTAGAAATTATTGTAATGAGTTTTAAAATGGGAAAATACTTATTAGAGGTGAAGAATTGGCATACACATTACCTGTAATGTTCTTACAACCAATTGTTATAATTGAGGAGATGGCTTATTTTTAATTTCATACTTTCTAGTAATTTCTTAAATTAGCATGAATTTCTTTTATAATCAGAAAATCATGATGTAAGTTCTTCTATAAGCCAAACATTATTTCCTTTGTCAGGTTTCCTTTCAGGATTAGAGGTTGGACTGGTAGAAGTTGAGTCTGGACAGCCTGAATTTAGTTTGTCATTTATGTGCAGAAAGTACTGTGTTTCAAAATTTTAAAGTAGCTTTCCTTGTTATACGAGTTTGACTGCCTGTGATGTCACTGCTGTGTTCATTTTCCAGTATCCGCAGTGAAGATGTGCTTTCATGTAGCTGTGGGGTCTAAGTCTTTGAAAGGGAGCTCTAATTGCTCTTTTAATTTGTTGAAACAGCTTCAGATGAATTCACCTAAGGTAAAAATTCTGCTCTCTCCATGAAATGTTTGCTTAGAAGACTGATGTTGGTGTCACTGCTCACTTTTCCTTTGTTCTGTAAACTCTGTCCTGTTGGACTATGGACCCAGGGATAATTTGTGCAGGACAGGCCTTTCAACATAGAGAGTCAACAATTTGAAGAGGTTTTATTTAGCAATTACAGAATAATAGGAATAATTGCTTATTTATGGGTGCTATAAACTGAATGTTTGTATTCCTTCAAAATTCATATGTTGAAGCCCTAACTCCCAATATGGATATATATGGAGTAAGGAGGTTACTAAGATTAAATGAGGTCATAAGGGTGGGGCCCTGATCTGACAGGATTTGTGTCTTTATAAGAAGAGATCCTGGAGAGCTCACATGCTCTCTTCATAGGTAGCATGAGAAAGGGCCATGTGAGGGTGCAGCAAGAAGGTGGCAGTCTGCAAGCCAGGAAGAGAGTCCTCACCAGGAACTAGTCCTGCCAGACCTTGATTTGGGACTTCCATCCTTTAGAACACTGAGCCTGTGGTACTTTATATGGCAGCCCAAGCAGAAGGGTTAAAGACATTTTAGGGATTGTAGAAAGAGGGATATAAAAAAAGTAGAAGCAGGATCCTCGACCTCAGTGTAATCAATGTAGTTAGTGTTGGCTCTCTCTGTGATTTGAGATCTGACTCCCCAGGCCCACCTCTGGAGGCACAGACTTAATTGAGCTAGACTTTTTTTTTTTTTTTTTTTTTTTTAAGACATGGTCTGGCTCTGTCGCTCAGGCTGGAATGCAGTGGTGTGATCATGGCTCACTGCAGCCTTGATCTCTCAGGCTGAAGTGATCCTCCTGCCTCAGCCTTCTAAGTAGTTGGGACTATAGGCATGCACCACCACACCTGGCTATTTTTATTTTCATTTTTTGTAGAGACAGGGTCTCACTATTTTTGCTCAGGCTGGTCTTGAACTCCTGGGCTCAAGTGATCCTCCTGCCTTAGCCTCTCAAAGTGCTAGGATTACAAGTATAAACGACTGCACCCATTTGAGTTAGATTTTTTGATGGTAGATATCGACTAGTAACTCCAGGCATCTGTTTATTTGAATAATGGCATTTTTGCAAAGTTGCTCACATTGTCTTGAGTTGTCACATCACTTTGGGTGCCTTCAAAGCAACCAAAAGAGGTAGAGTCTTCAGATGCTTCATTTCTTTTTGCTACAGTTTTTTATAAAAACCTAGGGTGACAGGTTTAATCATGTAGGTTAGCATTTTTAAAAAGTAGATGGAAGTTTTATTATATGAAACTTTGGTTTGGGGCATTGGGTTAGGAATACTTTGTTTTTGAAAGTCCTGGCTGTTGAATATCAGGTCCCTGAAGAGAATGAAGCAATATTTGGAGGAATTTCTTTTCTTTTTCTACTATCCTTAAGTATGTGTTTCCTGAGAGTAGTACATTCCTCTAAAGATTTACTTGTTGCATTTTTTTTTCTTAGTGACAAGCATAAGGGTATATTTTATGACATGTTGGTAGAAAAAATTCTGTTGGATGATTATTTATGGTATATGCCTATGATGTATAAGGCAATATGCTAGCTTGGTAAGCATCCAAAGAGATATAGAACTGGATGACTGGACAAGTGAAGGAGCTAGAAATGTTTCATAGTTTTATCTCATTTACTTTGAACAACATTTCTTCAAGATGGATGTTACCCTGATTTTGTTTTTAAATAACAGTAAGGGAGTACATAAAGTATCACAGATAAATCAGTGTGAAAGTTAAGACAGATATTTCCCCTTCAAGCTTTAAAATGAAGATAAGGACTTGGGATGGTGATGATATTATTCACTTGTGCACCTGAAGAAACAGCCCTGAGGAGGAAAGAGTGTCTCATATCCTGGAAGACTCAGAACTTCTACAAAAGAATAGAAGTTTCATATTGAGATACTTCCCATAGGAGTGAGTCACCGGCTGCTAAGATCGCCCAAGATAAACAGCTGAGTGGAATCACATTTTAAATATCTGGAAAACCTTCTTCCTCTTCCTTTTGGGTAATTTCCACCTCCTCCCCCTCCCCTCCCCCTTGTCCCCTCTTATTCCTGTCACCTGACCGATGTTAAATATCTTGGAAAATGGTTTATCTTTTTGTGTGTGTGATTCCTTCTAAGACTGGGCAGAGGAAGAAAGATGGATTTAGGATCGGTTCTTCTCCTTCAAGAGATTTTGGGAAGGATAAATAGAAACTATAGTATATAATTATATATATATGCACACTATATATATACACACACACAAACACAAACACTGTATATATACTATATTTAAATTATACTATGTTTAAGTTATATACTATATAATATATAATATTTAAGTATACTTATATATAATTATAATATATATTATAAGTATATATAGTATGTAATGTTATATAGTATATAATTTAAACATATCCATATTTAAATTACAGGAAAATAAGAGTGGTCAGGCAGAGGAAAACCCAACTTTAGGATGAATGCTTACCAAGGGCTGGGCCTGTGTGATTGGCCCCGTGCACATACTCCAGCCTTACAGCAGACCTAGAGAGGGCCAGTAATTTGTTGCAGGGGACCCACCTGTGAAGGGCTGAGATTCAGGCACTCATCTGTCCCAGCCTGAAGCATGTGGTCCCTTCATGGTATCACACCTTTGTACATAAGACTTAGGGCCAGAATCTGGAGGCACAGCCCCAGGCTTTGGTGTTCTATGGGCAGTGCTGAAGAAATTGCTCACTATACTTTATTTTTTAAATAAGATACTAGTGTTAATACCAGTATTATGTGAAATAAGTCCCCATGTTGTCTTTTTACTCTAGCATTGGTCTGTGGTAGTGATGGTCAGTCAGTATGCTGACTGCTGGTGGGTGGGGGTGTGGGGCACAGTGGTGACAGAGGAGCCACTAGGTGCCTCAGGAGATGGGGATGGGTACTAGAGGGGTGGGGAGAAATAGGGAAATGGGAGCCAAGGACCAAACCGTGCTGAGTGACTTGAAGGGAATAAATGTATGCGTCTTTGAGTGAGGATGGACCAGAAGCAGGGAGGAACCCTGGAGTGAAAATAAAATTCATGGCTGGTGTGATGGCTCACACTTGTCCCAGCTACTTGGGAGGCTGAGGCAGGAGGGTCGCTTGAGCCCTGGAGTTTGAGGCTGCAGTGAGCTATGATCCCACCTGTGACTAGCTACTGCACTCTAGCTGGGGCAACATAGTGAGGCCCTGCCTCAAACAAATAAACTAAACAAAACAAGAAACCTGCAGTAACAGGGATGCCTAGAAGGTAGGGGGCTAGAAAAAAGGGAGGATTCCCATTCATTGGAGGAGCAAGAGAAACCCTGAGCTCTGAGGCTTGTGGTTCTGATACTGGAAGCCCTTGCTCTGCTGGGACCTGGGGCTTCACATTCTGCTTCATCTATGCTCAGAGAAGCCCTGTCCTACCTGTCCAAGGAGTTGGTATGCTCCTTGGTGTGCTTAATAGGTACCTCTTTGGTCTGAATTACTGCTGTAGTCTTCTAATCTTTCTCCTTTTCTGCATTCTCCTTTCTCTAGTACATGCTTTGGACTTAAGCCACAAGTGACCTTTTTCATAAAGCAAATTTGTTGATGTAGTTCACTTGTGAAAAACAAAATCTCTAATTTTTTTTTTTTTTTTTTGCAGTCAGGATAGAGTTCAAAGTCATTTTATGGTACACAAGTTCCCTCCTAAATCGGCCCCTGTCTGCAATCTCATCCTGTGCTGGGCAATTCTTTCTCTCATACGCTGTCCTCCTTCCTATGGAACCACTGGCTCCTCAGAGATGCCAGGCTACTTGAGGACTGTTGCCTCTGCAACTGCTGAAATGCTTCCTGGGCTGACCATCCACCTCCTGCTTCTTTACCTGGAAAACCTAACTGCAATGTCTGTTCTTTGAGAGTGTCTGTCTCTTTCTACTCCTCCTGGTAGAGTACTGCTCTACCTCTGTTCCTGCTCTGTGCCCTGCAGCTGCCTCTCTCAGGGCCTTTGCTGCTGCTGTTTTGAAACTGTCCGACTTTGCTACAGTGTAGGGAAGCCCTTGAGGCCAGAGATGCTGTGTGGGTCAGCTTTGATTTCTCTAGAGGGTAACACAGAGCTAACCTGTAGTAAGTTCAGTAAGTGTTGAATCAATGAATGAATGGGTTCCTTGGATGAGGGAGAAAGCCCAAAGCTCAGCGTCTTGTAGTTATTTGTTACATTTATATACAAGGTTGTCCAGGATGTATAATCCAGGCTTTGTTGAGTGGATGAGGGTATCCTGACCGGGGCCTGGCAACCCCCCGACATCCACAGAGGAAAACAAGTGTTTGTGAGAGAAGTGATAGAATTTGTCAAAAGTATATGAAATTAGTTACATAAAATCTGAAACATACATTGTCGTTCTGTTTGTCCTGTGACTATGTAAAATTGCCATTGAAAAAACCCAGAAAGCTGGGCGTGGTGACTCATGCCCGTAATCCCAGCACTTTGAGAGGCTGAAGCGGGTGGATTGCTTGAGCCCAGGAGTTTGAGACCAGTCTGGGCAATATAGAGACCCTATCTCAAAAACAAAACAAAACAAAATAAAACCCAGACAGAGAATAAAAACAAGAAGGCTAGGCTGCTATGTCATGAAGAAACCTACCACCAACCGCTGAATTTCAGTGAAGATAGGACTGTATTATTTTTATTGTATCCTCTGCTCTTAGTATAACATTTGCTACATAATAAATTGTAACATATAATAAAAATGTACATGTTATTTGAGTCAGTGTGTGTAGGTATAAATTTTTAATAGGGTATTTACACCTGAAGTCTTTACAACACCATATGACTGCTAGACTCCGTTTAAATGCCAGAAGATACTCAGATACATCTGCTTGTCATATCCTCTGGCCACCATGTAATGGTCAGTTGTAGAAAATCTTCGGTCAGTACTGGATCTTCGGCATTTTTACTGCTTCCTGCAAGTTTGGGGTGCTTTTCCAACCTTTTAGTGATTGCATTTTGTAACAAAAATTTCCCACCACTGTTTTTTTTTTTTTTTTTCCAGAATAAGAGTATCCTGAGATAGCAAGGCAAGCTGTTATCAAAAGACAGAAACAAAACTCCTACCAAATATGCAATTAGCCATTGGTGAGAAACAGCATTTTCACTCCACAGCATAACCAACACAAAATATAGAAATATATGGCATGCTGAAGAAATAGACTACAATTGTTATTTATAGCTTCCCATTCAAAATTTTTGTTTTCATTAGAATAGGCTTATTCACTAGAACATTGTGTTGGCAGTGATCTGTCACACACGTGTATGGTATGCTCTGCATATGGTGGCTGGATTTTGGGATGTCTCAGCTGGGAAGAAGGATACCCTCTTTCTCATTGCAGTGGTGTGACATGGGCTACCAGGAACCCTCATCATTGTTCTTACTGACTTGATACTGAGAAAATATAAATTCAGAAAGATAAAATAAGTTTAGTAGGATAAAATGCTGCTTTTATATGATGAGGCTGTATATGAGCATTTATTTGAACAACAACAACAACAACACCCTTTACTGTGAAAACCAAGGTTTGAAAACTACTGACTTAAAATGAGGCTGGAGTATTGCATGTAAATTCTGTTACAACAAGGTTTGAAGTTACTACCTAGATTTTCCTAATGAGCTGACATGCTTCTACTTTAAGTGCTGGTAGGGAAATCTTCTGGATTGGGGGGTATGAATTGTCATGGAATTATTGTGTGTTCCAGACACATGCCATGCAGCACAGTTTGCACCACTGATGTAATAAAGCTCTTCATATCTGAAAAACATTTGTTTGATATCATCATTCTAAAGTACCTCGTTGAAAGGGTTAACTCCAGTTTATCTTATGAAAGAGGCCAGGATTCTAATTTTGGTTCTTTCACAACTGTATGAACTCAGGCAAAGCATTTATCTTCTTAGGGCCTCAGCTGTGAAAGGATAGTTTGATGAGGTGATTTCCAAGTTACCTTGAAATTATAGAATTCATTGTAAGTTCGAGAGTCTCTTGGGCACTCTGACTAGATGTCGTTGGAACTGTCTGAAGTATTCTCTATCTGAAATGTTTTGGTTTGTGTTCAGGTAACTGAAGGTGAAGTGTATGAGATATTTACTGTTTGTGTTGGTCTCTTCTACCAGACAGTTTACTATGTTTGCAGCATTATGTGTTATCTTGAAGCCCTTGGGCAATTCCCTATAGTATTTGGTTCTGTTAATTTTGGTAAGTATTTGATAAATATTGTATAAAACCACTCTACTTCCCTAAGTCTTTCTGTCCTTAACAGGGAATTCCCAGGACTATTAAGTTATTTAAATAAATTAACTAAACCCTATATTCGATTTTTGAGTCACATGGTACCAATTCAAAGAAAACATTGGTTAAAGGGGTCATATTTGGAAATAACTTATTTTTTCTGAAAGTCTTCTTTTCTTTTTCAGTTGTGAAAAAAAGGGATGAAAATATAATATTGCACTTAGCTGTCAAATGGAAAATAATCATTTTAGATCTCATTCTACATCCAAATTATAGCACTCACTGACCATACTGTGCAAAATTGGTCAGATTCCATCGACTGGTTGCATTTACTCCACTAATTGGAAAAAATTACGACTATTAATCATTGTGACACAAGGCAGAATGTCATCATGGCATGACATTCTTATTTTCCACCTGAGAAGTGGTGGCTTCTGAGCGCAAAAGCACACTCTCCTCTCCTACTTTTGCTTGCCATTTCTTTTTTGGGTTTGGTTATAGTTCTCTGTAGTAAATCAGACAGAGACTTGTAAAAAGTGGAGCATGGAGAGGCAGAGCAAGAAAGTGTTCCTTCATTTTTATTCTCCAGAAACAGCTGTGAAAATGAAAATGGGATAGGGAGAGAAGAAAAACATCATAAGAGAAGGAAATGTGGCTGTTGCACAGACAAAGACATTTGAAATTATTCGCATGTAGACAATTGATGGAGATAATGTCTTTTTGGGCATAAGGACTTCAAAATGACTGGACTCTGAAGTTTTATTTTTTTTCCCTCCTAGATTAACTCAGAAGAGAAATGTTTTCAGCAATTTGCCAGGATTTCCTATGAGGATAATAATTTTCTAGTTATAGAAGTAATTATGGTTGTAACACATGAGTTATTTTGCTATTGAGTTTTGTAATTTCTTAGTGTTTTGGTATACTTAAAATTTATTTGGGCGATTGCATTTCTTGAGGATTGAAAATAAAAAGGTAACTGATAAATGCTAGTCTATCTCATGCTTGGCTTTTGAAAGTATTTCTGGTTTTTATTTTTCTCTCTAGGTATCAGTATTAATGGCTTAAAAAAAAGAGAAACAAAAGTGTTTAATTAGTGGTTTATTCTTCCTCCCTGGACAATCTATTTTTAATAGCCATGGCATATTTGCTGGGTGACTTTTGTTTGTCTAATAAATAAGCAACTTCTTTTATATGTCCCTGAAATTTTATTACCCTCCAAATAGAGTTCTTATAGTACTCTAAAGGAGAACTGACATGTTTTGTTTTAATGTTTCCCCATAGGAAAATTATGTGGCATACCTGGTGCATATTAGGTCCAAATGCAGTGGTTTCTCTGTGGGTGTCTTAGTAAGGACAATGAGAAGATTCTTTAATTTCCATTTCTGCCTCAGTACTAATGTTAATTTGATTTCAAATTATTAATGCTACCATATTTTGTGATGATACAGACTACTATAAGCAGTACCTTGTTTTATAATAATAGTAAACCTTTACTGAACTCTTACTAGGTGTCAGGCCCTACGCCAAGGTCATACATGCATCATTTCATTCCGTGCTCATGACAACTACATGATGTGAGTACTATTCTTATCCACCTTTTTACTAGTGAGAAATTTAGGAACAGAAATGTTCTAGAACCTGTCCAGGATCACAAGGAAATTGAGTTGTGGAACTCTGATTTGGTTTCAGATTCTGAAGCCTGGTTTCTTAGTCAGTATGTTGTAGTGTCTTCCCAGTCATGTCTTCATTACTCTTTGTTTTGTTTGGGGTGGTGGTATGGGAATAAGGGGTGTCTGTTACCATAAAGCTAAGCAACTGACAAAATTCATAGTAAATATTGAAGCACAGGTTCCCTGAAGCCAAGCAACCCCACTGGGATGCAGGGGTGCAAGGTGGTTGTTGGTGCAGAGCCAGGGCTAAAGTTTGGGCAGCCTGTGATCTTGAAACCTCTGCTCGGTCTGCTTCCAATGGAGATCCCCCGAGGATGTCCCAGTGAAGTTGCCCCCTGGCCTAGCCCAGCACTCTTGCAGGACTCATCAGAAGGTAGTGTGTGAGACTCAGCCAAGCATGGTGTGCTTCCAGAAGGCAGGGGCTTCAGCCGTCAGCCCTAAGTGTGCAGCTGTGGTGGTCCTTCCACCAAAGTGACTCCTACCCTCAGCTGCAGCCAGTGATGGCAGGCACCTTCCCACCTGGCAGTAGTTGCCAGCTGATCTATAAAAGACTGGATTCCGCTTAGGAAAGGCAGTTTAAGACTGTGCATTCATTGGTGTGGGAAGGAGCAGGTAGTGAGAATGGAACACGTTAAGTAGAGACCTGCCTGTCCTTTAGAGATGGATCTGTGGCAGTACAAGGGAGAGCTAATTATAACACCATTGTGTCACTCAAATGTTGTGGTCAGACTATTGAAGGTGTCTTTTATTTCAAGTGAACTTTTTCTTTTCTTTTTTTTTTTTTAACTGAGGGTGACCCATGTTCTGACTTCCTTTTGAAGTCATCAGGCCTCATAAACAGAATCAGACTTGAATGCTTAAGTCATCCCTTTCCTGTTTGTAGAATACTACCCTATTCCACTTTTTCCTGTTTGGATGCTTTCTTACTTGTCCCGTTTGATCCTTTTAACTCTTATAAGGTAGACAGAGAGAGTTGTTCCTGTATTCATGATGAGACAGTTAAGACACAGCAAATTAAGTGACCAGTGCTATTTGTTTGAAGAACTTAGTTTATTCTTCTGTGTACTTATTTTCCACATCTGCAGAACTGTGACCATCCTCCACATAATTTATAGTCCATACCAAGTAGTGGATCAAACGAGCTCCTGCCAGGCAGTCACCAGCTTCTGATGAGAACAGCAGCATGCAGCCTGCACTTCAATGCTGCACTCCCAAGACCAGCTGTGGCCCCCACACTGCCAGTGCTGTGTGTAACGGGTGCTCTGTAGTTCAGTATTATTGATTTCCTATAGATTCTTTATTTTTTAAATAGCCCATGTCAGTTTCTTTCTTTTAAGTGTGGGAAGGGTCCTAAGCTTTAGTTTCCTGTTCTGTAAACAGGGATGATACTCTTTGCCTTGTTTATCTACCATGCAATTATTATGATCAAGTGAGATTATTTTTGTGAAGCCATGTAAACTATAAAGTGCTTTCCAAGCATGAGGAATTACTGTGGATGATCTTGAGTTTCACATGGAGGTCAGGAGCAGTTAAAATTGTTGGTTGTGATACCATCCATAATCTCTTCTCTCAACACCCTCTGCAAGCTCTAGGAGGGGGATTGTAGGGGTCACACAGGTGTTATTGCTAGAAAATGAAAAAGCAGAAAGGCTTCACAAGCCCACTGAGAAGGACTTAGCTCACACTTCTGGGAACCAGTGTCCAAGGCGTGTGACCATAGGAACAGAGACTCTCTGTCAGGAAGGAGTCACCAGCTGACTCCAAGGGCCGGGGTTTTTATGAGGAGAGTCAGTGCCATCCTGCTTGGAAGCAGTCAAAAGGAGGTTAGTAGCTTGTACCTTTTGCTCCAAAAGGAAAAAAAAAGAAAAATGAATGACAAGTTGCAGAATATGCACTATTAAACCTCAGAGAAGTTAGAGTTAGCCAAAGGACTAGACTGTAATGCCCCTGGGTGAGGCCGGGGTGGAGACTACAGCTCTGCACTGTGAAGAAGTTGCCCAAAGCAGCATCTGCAAGAGGTGCCTGCAGATCATACAAAGGGGTGCGTTAGGGAAAACCTGACCCTGCCCAGTTATATTAGCAAGTGGTGTTCACCTGTGTGGCTGTGTGTGTGTAGTTTTCACTGATGTATGAGTTCCTCCTTTGTGCCAGGCACTGTGGTAGGTACTGGGTCTACATTGGAGTGTGGAAGGTTTTCAGATCTCACAAAGCTTAGAAACTCATGCATCTGTTAAATACAGGTCTGTGCATTAGGCACGTGCAGGGGCCGTGGGCACAGAGATGAAGAGTGAATTCCAAAGAACTCAAACCTGTGTGGAGAAGTCAGAGAAAGGGTCACTGATAATGGTCCTAGGAGAGGCAAGGTGGTGTGATAAAAGTCTGCACAGAGGAAGGGGCCCTCAGACCTGGGCAGGTGCGTGCATCCTGGAGAAGATGATACCTGAATAGAGTTGAGAAGGTACTGTAGGAATTAACTAGGTGAAAGAAATAGGAGAGGGTATTCCTGGATAAAGAAACAGCAAAAGCAAAGGCAAGGAAGCCTAAAGGCTTGCAGGAGTGGCTGGGAAACCGCACATGGATTACTCCCATAAATGTTGCCACTATCAAAATACTGCTACCTGTAGCTGACACATCGCCTCACTCCAAGTTAAATCCGTGGTTCTCAATCTGATTGAACTACCCAACCCTCACCCCCACTCCCAGGGTTTGGAAATGTGTTGCTTTTGATAAATGAGTGATTGGACAGCCCTCCTGGCATTTGTTGGACAAGACTAGGTATGCTACATGACCATCAGAAGGAAGAACTGCCCTATCCCACATGCCCATGCCATCCTTTTTGAGAAACCCAGGTTTAAATCCTGGCAGACATAATCCTGTGAGGTGACAAGACAGTGAGTGTGTTTACTGTTTTCAGCTAAGGCATGAAAGCCAAGGTCACATAGTTTTCAGGCCATCAGTAAAGCCTGGAATGCTTTTCTCATCAATACCTTTTGTTTGAAATTTCTTTCGCCCTTTCAGTTTCCATGTTTTATTGATGTCCTGCTTTATAAAATTCTAGATAATGCCTTTTGTTGATAGTATCTTTGTTAAGAGCTCACAGTTCTCCCCCTCCTATTCCCAAATGGAGGGCCTTCCATTAAGAGGTAGTTATGGCCTTTCTCTGCCCTTTCTCTCCTTCCCTTTTCTACTCAATTGGCAATTGGTTGGTAAATTTGGAAGATGAGACTGAGCTGGCCTTGCTCATTCCCTTCTTCCTATGGACATCTTCCGTCTGTAGAGAGGCTGCCTTCTGATTTGTAAGGTTAGTGGCAATGTGGGAGGCCTACATGTTTATGACCTAAACTTAGTCTAGGGGAGTGTAGCTGGGCCCTGTGTACAGTGATGCTGTTTGTGTCTTGCACGAAGGGAGCAAGTGGCAGCTGGAAGCCAGCCAGAATTCCACTGGGCCCAGCCAGCTGTGCTGGGGCCCAGGCAGTTCCTTTTGCGCATTTGAACAAGTGCATTGTACAGTCCTGTGGCCACCGTGTTGCACAGCTCCAGAGGCCACCATCGTGTTCTCATTGTATTCTGTGTCTCGTGGTTTAGGTCTTGATAGTGAGGCACACGCCTGCACACCTAGCCGTGTGCTTTCATGCAGAGTTTATTGGCCATAAAGCTGACTTCAGTTTGACCTGCTTCTTCTGTCTCTCCAGTGAGTGAAAGGGATGGTATTTATTAATTTTTCTGGACCTATAGTTTCCTTAGTGACAAGAGGCTTTGCTCCTTTGTAATCTCTTAATTGTGTTTCTCTCTCTCACACACAATTAATACATGCTTGTGATTAAAAGTTCACACAGTATAGAAAAATGTAGCATATGAAACTGAGGTCTTCCTTTGCCTCCTTCTCCCACTCTTCTTCCTGAAATCGATCATTAGCCAATGCAATGCTAACGCCCCTCTCAGATCCTTTCCTATTCTGTTGGTGTGTATCATTTTAAAAATGTGATCACATTATTTATGTTCTGTAGCTTGCTTTTTAAAAAAATATTACATCATGGAGAGATCATTCCATATAAGTACATTATAAATCTAGCTGTCTTTTAAAAATTAATGTATTTCAAAGCCGATTTGAAAAATTGTATATGAAAACAATAATAACTATAAGACTGAGATTTGACTCCTTCTGCATGCCGGGCACTATTCTAAGTCCTTTACAGGTGTCACAACAACTGTATGGGGTAGGCAGTGTTAATAGCATTTTTCAGCTCAAGAAACTGAGGAATAAGGATCAGGTAACTTGTCTAAGTTCATCCTGGACAAGTATGTAAAACTAGTATCTGAAGGCAGGTGGTGTGACTCTAGAATGCACAGTCTTAAATGTTATACTTGACAGCATTTGGTATCAAATTCAAAAGGTAAAAAAGATGAGTGATATGGTGATTGTTGAGGTTCCTGGCCCTGTGCCCCAGTGCCTGGAGTTCTCACCCTAGAGGCAGATCCCTTTGGGTACAGGTGCCCAGGCTGTCCTGCGGATTTACTAGCATAGAATCCTCAGGAGGTTGTATATGCCCACTGAAAACGATTTTCCTTTATTCTGTGAGATACAAGTGCACGTACCGTTCAATCCATTTCAATCCTGTGATCCTGCTTCCTGTTACTCTTTCTTGTTAAGAGTTGCATACTATTCCACAGTGGCAACATATCATACTTTATTTAAATAGTTCCTCTTCTGGTTTTCAGTGTCAAGCTTTTTTTTTTTTTTTTTTTTTTTTTTTTTTGAGACAGTGTCTTACTCTGTTGCCCAGGCTGGAGTGCAGTGGCACGATTTTGGCTCACTGCAGTCTGGAACTCCTGGGCTCAAGCAGTCCTCCTGCCTCAGCCTACAGGCACAAACCACTATCCCTGGCTAATTTTTAAATTTTTTTGTAGAGATGGAGTCTCAGTATGTTTCCCAGTCTGGTCCCGAACTGTGCTGGCCTCAAGCCATCCTCCTGCCTTAGCCTCCCAAAGTGCTGGGATTATAGGTGTGAACCTCTGGACCCAGCCCCAGTATCATGCTATTCCAAACAATGCTACCTCAAAATATTTTGCACTTATATGTAAATATATACAATCATATAATTACACGTGGGTTCATATCTCTGTAGAATATGGACTTCAGTGTGGAATTTCTGGGTCAAATGGGATGCATACTAAATATTTTTCTAGATCATAGCAAATTATCTTCTCAAAAGGCTGTATCATTTTATATTCCCACCAACATACTTGTTTCCTCTTTCTTGCCAACATTGGATATTATCTCTAATATTTTACAAGTCTGTACAGTGATGTTAGTATACCAAATGAGCAAAATTAACAACATTTGAAGTTATTTTTAGCTTATCCAATCTTGCTAATACTCACTTGCTCAAGAAGAGTTATGTGCAAGCCATTCTGCAACTACTACCTCCCCTTTTAATTAAGAAATGTCTTCCAAACTTTTGCCTTAAAAATGCAACTATCATGAGCCATTTTTACCAACTTCAGGAAAATGACTGCCGTGTCACCAACATGGGGATGCTTCCTAGAGGGGCAGGCAGTTATGAATTGGCAGTCTACTTACAGCCCTTTAATACCTAAAGCAGCCTGCTTTGCCAACCCCTGCCCCTAAGGTGGTGGAGCAGTGCACAGCCACAAAGTGCTGTTGGCACTGTGGGGACCCCAGCTACTCAAAAGAAGGATGCCATCATCGGGACAGTGCCGCATTCAGACATACGTATCTACAGGCAGGGAGCTCATGCTGTCGTCATGGCACGGACACAGCTCCTTAAGTGACTCTCAGGCTGTGCTTTTATCATGGGCACCCTTCTCTGAGGTGATTTTCTAAGGAGAAGCCAGTGCCTTTAAGTCCATGCCCACAGATTCCATTTCTGAGTACTTTGGCTGCAGAGGACCAACTCACACTTACTTCCAAACTTGGAAAAGGAGAATTGCAGCCTGATCTGCCTGGCAGATGGCAGGTTGTGCTCTGTGGACCTGTCGGGGGTAAAGGTTGTCTGCAGAAGTGAAGAGGATATTTTTACATATAAAGGAGCACTGTGCTTCTGTTTTTCTGAAGTCTTTGGTCCTCTGATGCTTGTTGGGCTCTTTGGGAGAGCAAGGTTCTCCAGAGTCGTTTTGCATCTGCCGGGGCTTTCTGGGTTGAGGGGGGCTACCTCCTTCCTTGTCTGGTTCTGCCTCTGCCCTACCATGTGCTTAGTGAATGCCATTTCTCTTTTATGGTCTGTTTTCTGAATGAAGAACTATGCCTACATGGCACTGACAGCTAAACCGTAGTTGACTTTGAAGCTATTAATTTTTAGTTTTTACTTTGGAATTTTGTTTTCCATTTACGTTCTATTTTAGACTTTTGGACTTAGTATCCGGCAGAATAAGAAACTGATGCTGTGTGTGCACCCACCCCCACTCCACCCCGTTTTAAAACTAGATTGACAACTTGTCAGTTTATTAACAACATGTCAGAAGTTGGCATAATATGAAAAGTCAAAATGGAGAAGTGCTTATGCTAAAGTGATATGAGCCCAAGTTTAATATTCATCATACCTTTGAGGTGTCTGTTTCACTGTGTATTTCTGATTTTGAGGGGTTTTAAATCTATACTAATCTCCTAAATCTTGACAGCATAACTACCATTTTTATTTCCATATTTCTAATTAAGCTGGGTTTTTGTAGGGTGTGAAAGGAAGGGTTTTGAGGTGACCTTATGTGTCAGAAAAATCACATAGTGATTCTAGAAAAACTTCCTTTTGAAGCAGCTGTGTTCTCCTTGAAGGGATTCTTTGAGCGCCAGGCATGTTTAATTCACTTCTGGGTTTTTGTGTGCATGTAGCTGGGTTAAAAAAAAAAAAAAAAAAAAACACCTTTTGTGCTGGATGCTTTGCTGAAACTCCTGTAACAAATAATGATATGTTAACATTGTATTTTTCTATAAGGCAATGCTACTAGAGAGTTCACTTAGAAGATTTTTTCCTGTGGTCACTTTTTTTTTTTTTTAAGGTACAGGCCCTGTTTCCCAGGCTGGAGTGCAGTGACATGATCACCACTCACTGCAGCCTCGACATCCCAGGCACAAGTGATCCTCCCACCTCAGTTCCCAGAGTAGCTGGGATTACAGGCATATGCCACCACACAGGGCAAATTTTTATTTTTTGTAGAGACAGGGGTCTCCCTATGTTGCCCAGGCTGGTCCCGAGCTCCTGGTCTCAAGAGATCCTCCTGCCTCAGCCTTCTAAAGTGCTGAGATTATAGGTGTGAGCCAAATGCGTCCAGCCTCCATTTCTATTTCTGTGAAATAAATAAGCATCTCAAGTAACTTTTTGAGTTCATCACAACTTTTGAGGAATTGGCGAAGCTCAAACACAGTTTTTTTAAAATGTTCATTCTGTGTGCCATCATAGGTTCATTTTATATCTGAAGTTGCTGTCTTTCAGGAAACCTTTGTAATAGATATTGTCCTGATTTCTCGTGGCTTGGTTAGCCTATGAGGATATGTACAAAACCTTCTGATTTGGCAGCCTGCATCATGTGCACATTTATTCTGTATCTGAGCTCATCGGTGGTTCCGAATAGAGGATGAACGAGAGGAATGAAGGGAAATATGATGAATGAGGCTTAGAAAAAATATTTTTATTTTTTGGATCCCTTTTTTAAAAAGTGTGCAAAACCAGTCATTTCCATGTGACTAGCTGCTATCAGAAACCAAAAAATGTGCTTGTCATCACAGTTGAGGCAGCTTCTCTGTCAGATTGGAACTCAGGTTATGTTGGTGTCTGACTTGTTTTGAGGAATAATGTGAGGAAACCATGTATTTTCAGTTCAGCTCTTTTCCTAGCACTGTTATTTCATGGTGGGTATTTCCTGGCTACGTTGTAGGGATGGGAAGCCGAGACAAAGGTGTAGTCTTTGACAAAGCAAGTCTTTGGAGCAGGGGCTGTTACCGATGATTTTTTTTGGTCTCTCATAGCTCCCTACCCTCTTTTAGCTCCCCACTCCTCTTTTTTTCTCCTTACCTCTCTTATGGCAAAACAGTTTATTCATTTAAAGTACAAAATGACTTGAGACCATTAAAAATTGAATAAGAAGAAAGGCATACTGTAAGCCTCACTTCAGCACTTCAGAAGTACAAAATGAGTGATACAGCCAAAGTCCTTAAATCTTGAAGCAAGAACACGACAACTCTCTTAGTGCATGCACTGCTGTCACAGGACATTGCATTTCACCTGTAACTGTGATGAAGGAAAATGAGACCAGGAGCAACCTTCAGAAAGGTCTCAGGGAATGAGAGAGTGATACTGATGTTAGTAAGCATTTTGGGATTCTTCCACATCTGGATGCTGGGTACTTAATACAATTTGTTTATTGGATTGATTATGGTCCCACAGCCATGGTACTGTCTTCAAGAAAGTCCCAGGGGATAGGTATAGGTGTGTAGCCTGTGCTAGGCAGATGAGAGCTCGTGGCCAGTCATGCCCATGGGATTTCCCATGGTGTCCATAGAGCATAAAGAAGAACAGCCTTTCTGCAAAGCAGGTGTCCTTTCCTTTAAGCAAACCTAATGCTGAGTTGATAAAGATACAGATTTCCTGTAAAAGGTGACTCTTTTTTTTTTACCTTATAAAAGGGCTTATTTCAAATTTCTGTTAAAAAATATCAGTAGTCTCCTATAGCATTTGACATATCAACTATGAATTCACAGAAATTCATAGTTGTGCAAAACCAGTCATTTCCATGTGATTAGCTATCAGAAACCAAAAAATGTGCTTATCACAGTTGAGACAGTTTCTCTGTCGGATTGGAACTCAGGCTATGTTGGTGTGTGACTGGTTTTGAGGAATGATGTGAGGAAACCATGTATTTTCAGTTCAGCTCTTTTCCTAGCACTGTTATTTCATGGTGGGTTGCAAATTTGCATTGGTTTGCAAATCCATAAAGATATTTTAACAACAGCTACCATTAAACGAACAGTTCTGTTTGCCAGGTATCAGGCTAAGTGCTTTTAAATGCATTATTAGCTTCTTCACTCATCACAAAAGCCTTGGTAAATAGGTGCTATCATTATCATCTATGTATTTCGGAAGAGCTATCTAAGATTTAGAAAGGTTACTTGCCTAAGATCACACAGGTATAGTAAGGGGTGACAGCAGACTTTGAGCCCAGGGCTGTCTGATTCCTGCAATTTAACTCTTAACAAATACCTCAGCCTAGGCTGCTGTCTATAACAGTAGGGACAGGCACCACTCTGCGAGGATCATATAGATTTCTAGTGTCTCTCCCCAACTACTTGTTCTAGCTATGATTTTGTGCTTTGGAGCTTGATTTTTGGAAGTGATGACTAGAATTAGAAGTTGGTTGTCAGGAGAATTATTTTCTTCCTTCCCTCATTCTACCTCATTATCCTTGTAACCTAGGGAACTTATGTCACTAAAGGACACCATGGCCAAGATCTTGAAAATGGTAGGTAAGGCTTCTCACATGTCGATGATCAACATCTGTGCAATGATGTCATTAAAAACAAGCACAAACAACACCACCACCAAACTTGTTTTTATATTATGTGCAATTTCAGTTTTATATTATGTGCAATTTCAACGTGGAACACAGTACTTTCAGAGCAAATGCAGTTGGTTGAAAGAAACAGGCACTCAAGAGACAGCTTACTGTAATGAGTCAGTTTCCATATTGTTACTGAGTAGGACTTGGTGTTAGAAGACTCTGGGGAGTAAAAATTAATGTAATTAAAATATAGTAATTGGCAGATTTGTGCAAACTATAGGTTTTTCTGTTTTGATCCTGAAGAAGCCAAATAAGGGCATTGTGCTTGTAGTTTTTTTCCAATACATTTTTCTGTGCCAAGAAATGGGCCACTAAAAATTTTATATTGTTATTAATAATGAGAGGTCACACAGACAACAGCTGCATTACAGTAGAGGGAAGAACAAAGCTCCCAGTTTTATGTTGTCTTTGGAATCAGAACCACATAGAGCATTGTGAAGTCAAGTGGAGACCTGTAGACGGGTTCATGGACCCAGAGGCTTTCTAATGGGTACACATTGGGTGAGGGTGGTGATAAGAGGTATGGGTGGATTTAAGGAATTCTGTTTCCCGATCTCAACTTTCATATGTTCTTTTTCTTTAGTGCCTGTACTCTCCTTTCCCAATAGATCTTCTTTCACTCAGTAAGAGAAAGGTCAGTCTTCCACACACCCCTGTTCTTAGTAGGGTGCTCTTTGGATTGTGGGGTAGAAAAACACCTGCTCTCCAAACAAAGGAATGATTGAAATAATGGTGTTGGTTGATGAAAATTAATGACTCTAATGACAGGATAACAAATACTTTTGCAATTCAGGTGGCATCCAATTCTTTATTTTCCACAAAATTGAGAAAGGACTTAATTGACTTGTCAGTTGATCATTAAAACTAATGTTGATGATAGATCACCCTGAGATTTTTTTGGCATATGTCCCAGAATGAATTCAAACTATGGAGGAAAGTTATTATAGCACACTTAAATTTCAATGTAGTTATTTGTGTGAATAAGTTTTGTTAGCTTTTAGATTAAAAAAGGGGATGGGGGCAGATAGGAATAAAATTGATGCACATTTTAGCAGTATTCATCTGCAAATGCATAACTTAATTGGAAAAAGAATCTCATATGTCTCATTAAGAGATAAATTTTAAAAACTAATTTTTATTCTTAATAATCATTTATAAAGATGTAATACTTAAGTGTTTATCAATTGTATACAACAAATAACAAATATAAATCAATCCAGCTGAAAAAAATATGAGAGTTTTATGGCCACAAAACCTTCTAAACCTTCACATTTATATACATATGTCAATTTCTAGTAAGTTAGGCTTATATATTATGTATACTTAATTTAGAGACATATGATAGGATGATTAACACAACTTTCAAACATGAAAACATTTTACCTTAAGATAAAATTTTGTGAGGATAGTGAAATGGAAATACAAAGGTAGGGCAAATAAGGGAAAAATTTCTATTACACAAGAGCTTTTTCAGGTTTTTTAAAACATGTATAATGGTAGAGAGCAAGCAGCTTGGTGTTTTGATTCAGTGGATACATTTTAGAGACTCATGTTATAGTTTAATTTTCAAATGTCATTATAGGACACTTTGGAAATCCTTTTTTCACTGTTTAAACTTCAGATGAAGAAATGATTAAGATGTCAAGTTAAAAATGTTCCAGGGGACGGGGCCGGGCGCGGTGACTCACGCCTGTAATCCCAGCACTTTGGGAGGCCGAGGCGGGCAGATCACGAGGTCAGGAGATCAAGACCATCCTGGCTAACACGGTGAAACCCTGTCTCTATTAAAAATACGAAAAATTAGCCAGGTTTCAGTGAGCCGAGATCGCGCCACTGCACTCCAGCCTGGGCAACAGAGTGAGACTCTGCCTCAAAAAAAAAAAAAAAAAAAAAAAAAAGTTCCAGGGGAAACACAGTGGCTATAATTCTTTTAGTAAGCATGCAAAAACAAAACAAAACAAAACAAAACAACCAAAAAACCCACTTTTTAAAACATTGAGATAAAACATCATCTAGTGAAAATGAGAGACCATTCATCTGGGAGTAGAATATGGACGTGAGACAGAGCCTTAAAATCGGATGGTATTACAGGTTTCTGGGGCCATTTGGGGTCATAATGAAGGGGAGGGTTTTGGGAAGAACATCTTGCATTATCCTAAGGCGGTGATTAGAACTTTTAATTAAAATAGTAACAATAATACTTACTGTTATTATTTAAAATCCTGCCTTTTTTCCCTGTAATCATGATTTCTTTCATATACATATATGGTGATGTGTATATGTGGAGTGTGTTTCCATGTGTGTGTTTGTGTATGTGCATGTGTAGTTACGATGTGATGATAAAGAGAAGGTTTTTGGTCCTTTTACTAGATAAAGGCAAAAAATCAGTATGCTTGTGATTTTGTGCAAGATGACTCCACATACCTTTTCGTGATAGAATGTCAGCAGCTGACCCTTGAATTAAGTGATGAGTTGGATGAGCTTCTGAATGAATTAAAGACCTTGAGAGAAAAAAGCTCAAGCTAGAAAAGGCAGAGTGTGTTTTGAGGATTGTGGCAGTTTTTTCCAGATTGTGTGTGTGAGAGAGAATGATTTCTGCTTTTGGATGATAGGAGCTACCTCAGGTTGTGTACTAATGTCTGATGGGATACCACAGACTCTCACAGCTGACCAAAGAGTTGAAGGTCCGCAGCTGGTCCAGGTGGAAGTCAGCAGATGGAATGGTTCATACCTGGGTAGGCCAGGACAGAACAGGACGCAGGTGGAGACTCAGGAGGGAATTGGTAAAGAGGTGGGGAGGTGGGGAAAGGCAATGAGGAAGGAAAACCCTGCATGGGAAGGCTGGAGTGGTCATCTCTGAGCCCTCCTTGTGGGTCACCTGCCCAGGGCTGGTCTGCTGGTCCAGGTCCTGTCAGTGCCTTGCTGTTGTCAGGCCGCACAGGTATTCTGCTTGCTCTCTTATGTATTTTGGTCACTGCATTGTTGGCCATCATGCTGCTTAGGTAGCCTTTCTTGCTGGCTATTTTCCACGTGGAATTGCCAATGAAAATGTTTGGCTGTGGGGTTTCGCTGGGCTAGCACCTGCCCTTGGGCATTTCCAAGTTTTTCCTCAGCTGGCATAGCTGTGACTACGGCCTCCTGCAGGTCTTCATGCTGTTTTCAGTGTGTGTACTCGTCTTTGGGAGCAGATGATTCCTAAATATTACCCAACTAATACCTACTTGGAAAGCCACATTAGATCCCAATGGAACCCTTTTGAACTAGCTGCTGACCGCCCATAAAAGAGCAGCACAGGCCTCAAAGCCACTTCTGTTTGGCTCTGTTATTAATCTCTTTAGGAAATGA
The DNA here is from genome assembly GCF_029289425.2 of Pan paniscus. Classification (NCBI taxonomy): domain Eukaryota; kingdom Metazoa; phylum Chordata; class Mammalia; order Primates; family Hominidae; genus Pan; species Pan paniscus. The sequence goes on along the minus strand of NC_073255.2, from coordinate 149,001,085 downwards.
TTCCTTAGGGAACCAGGGTAAGAAGGCCTGCTGCCTGTAAAACAGCTGCCTCGCCACTAAGTCTTTAGAAAGAGACAATGGAAAATAATTTAGTACAACAAGGGCTATTGTCCGGAAGTGACATTTCCCTCCTTCCCTTGAGTTGAAACAGTTGTGTTGAAACATGGAAAAGTAATTATAAATTGGGGAGGGGTTGGGGAGTCATCCCTTTTGCTATTTCTTTCTCACACAATGCACGAGGGAAATCATGCTTTTTAGCTGTTTTGTTTTCTCCCTGGTGTTTGGATAAAATGTCTGTAAAATCTGACGCTAAAGTAATAAGGCAAATGTATAGAATGTCAGAGGGATTACACTGGATTCTGGGTATCATTGGGTGGCTTTTGAGCTGTTGACATGCCAGATGTCTTTGGTACCAGTGAAATTATAAATGTCTGTGTGAACAGACTGGTAGCCATGAAGGGCTCACACGAGGTGATTAAGCTTATTTCTGGTTTGTTCAGATCTGAGACTGTATCCTGTGGGTTCTGCTCTAGTTACGGGGTCTTTCATTACATAAGGCTGTCATTTTTACCTGTGCATCTATATAGCAGAAAATAAGATTTAACACTTTTTGGTTGAAAATTTGGAAATAACAAAAAGTTTAAAGAAAAAATATCAAAATGTATCTATAACTTCACTGCCAGAAATAATCTACTGTTCTTCCTGGCTTTACATTTTTTATTTATGTATTTGATATATCCTTACAGTAACAGGATTATATAATATTTACCATTTGGCATTATGGTTTTTCCACATAATGACATACTGTTCATGAATTTATTTCTATTGCAGAAGATAAATACTTGAAGATGTGAATTACTGTAATTTTGATTAATTAGTGTTGTCTGGTTCTGGAGGGAACTATTGCCCGATTTTTACCTCTGTTTTTAATACTGGCAGTGACTATCTAAAAGTCACTTGTTCTCTTGATACAAAGGAAGTGGAAATTACCTGGCCTGTATTTGACGTCAGATATTTTCTAATAGTTCACTTCCCACTAGAAGTAGAGGACAAGTCTTCTGAGAGATATGGCCCAAATTCCTTTCTCATAGGGAGGTAAAATAGGACCCTAAAAGAGAGGCTGGTGGCCACCAAGAAGAGATAAAGCTTCTGGCTTTCTTATTCAAGAAGTATTCTTATTTCTGCGGGCATTCCCTATGGCCAAATAATTGTTAGCCTTCTAGGTAGAGGGTATTTCCCCAAATTGCTATTAAGAATCCCAAAATGCACAGCACAGGAAATGTACTGGAATATTTGCTTTAAATTTCATCGGGGCATTGTTATGGACTGAATTGTCTCTTCACCCCTAATTCATATAAATCCTAACCAAGCACTTCGGAATGTGACTAACAGGCCCTTTAAATAGGTGGTTAAGTTAAAATGAGGCCTTTAGGGTGGGCCCTAATCTATTCTGACTGGGTCTGTATAAGAAGAGGAAATTGGACACACAAGGAGACACCAGGGATGCGTGTGCACAGAGGGAGGACCATGTGAGGACACAGCAAGAGGACAGCCATCTGCAAGCCAAGGCAAGAAGCCTCAGAGGAAACCAGCCCTGCCAGCACCTTGATCTTGGACTTCCAGCCTCCAGAACTGTGAGAAAATAAATTTCAGTTGCGTAAGCCACCCAGTCTAGTATTTTGTTATGGCAGCCCTAGCAAACTAATAAGGCAGCTAGAAGAATTGTTTGAAATATTTGGGAATATACTTTCCAACTATAATTACTGATGTGGAGAAAATGTCAATGTGGATATGAAGAAAACACCTTAGCAAACAGAGGGATGCAATCGGGGTGCAGGGTACCCAGGTTTGTGCAGGTTTTTGGTAAAGCTTTAGTTCCCACATCATGTGGTTGGTTCACCATGTTCCATTACATTATTATGCTGTATAGAGTACACCTATGTAACATTATGTGATTTTTCCATGGATCAAATATTATATTAAAGATAAAGTGAACTTCAAATCCCTGACAAGTAGAAAAAAAAAAGATAAAGGAAAAAAGTTAAATATAAAAAAAGAAAAAACAGTTTTTTTTACATGGATTATATTTAATGAAATAAAATATGACATAGTCAGAATTCTCATTACAATTCATATAAATATTGCTTTTCCTTTCAATAGCCAGTCTATTCTGTGAAGCAGATTGTAATTGTATTCATTAGTTATTTCTTTATGGAAAATAGGTTAATTATTTTTCCATTTAAAAGGAAAATTAATATCAGAAGTGAGCCATTCAGCCTTGGCAATGAGATATGAAAATGTGGAAGCTTAAGCTATTGAAGCGTGATGCTGAAATATTTAAGCTTTGAAGAAGGGTTGGGACTGTTTGTGAAAGTTTTTCTAACATTTAGAATTGGAAATATTTATTGTGTCCTGGAAAATAAGTTGTGGATGTTTGGTCGAAGAAGTCTGGTCCATGTTCACGTTAGTTTAGCCTTCCTTTTCTGTGTGTGTGTTGTGATTTGAGAGATTTTTCACATTGCTGGATTATATTTGAAATGTATGGCAATGGTTATAAGGTCTGACTGGGATCATTGCACTAAAAGTGCAATTTTTTAAATCATATATGGTACTACTTCTGAGTGTATACTATCCTCTGAGGCAATAGCTAACAATATTTCTGTGTACAGTATCTCAGTATCTTGATAATTGTTCATAGGCAGTCATTTTGGCTTTAAAATTTCTTAGATTACTTAAGTACTATGTCAAGTTTTATGGATATGTACAACTCTTCTTAGCATCCTGATTAAGAATATTTTTAAAGAAAATTTTTATAAAATATGTTAAATAATCCTTTCCTTCTTAGAGTATTCTGAATATAGCTTGACCATTTGTGTAACTAATGAAGGTCATCATTATGAATGTAATTCTTGTTCTGCTTGTAATGATGTCTTTGGAGCTATTGAGATAAGTATGGTCTGCTCCTATAGTAAGTTAACTCTAAATATATATGCTTTTTCTGTTTTTTTTTTTTTAGACAGGGTATTATTCTGTCACCCAGACTGGAGTGTAGTGGCATGATCATAGCTCACTGCAGCCTCACCCTCCTGATCTCAAGTGATCCTTCCACCTCAGCCTCCTGAGTAGCTGGGATTATAGGCATGTGCCACCATGCCTGGCTAATTTTTTTTTATTTTTAAATTTTTTGTAGAGATGAGGTCTTACCATATTGCCCAGGCTGATTCTGAACTCCTGGGCTCAAGCAATCCTTATGTCTTAGCCTCCCAAAGTGCTGGGATTACCGGTGGTCACTGTGCCCGACCACATATGCTCTTTCAATATTTTTCTTGCCTTTTATTTTTTTCTCTCTTCTCTTTTGTCATAAGACGATCACTTATAATTTTGTTTGCTGCTTTTTGCAGCCTCTTTCCTCTTTCAAATTTTGCTTTTACTCTACTTGTGAGAATGGAGATAACAATTGAACTTACAGGGGTTGTGTAAAAATCTGGAACCTGAGAGACCCAAGAAATTCTGTTCAGGAAAAAGTGTTGGTGGAGTTTGTAGTAACTAGTTGAAGTTGCACAACTGTTCAGATGAATATAACTTCTCTTGAGTGCCTATTGTAGGCAAGCTATACCCCAGTGGCGGCACTGCTCAGCTCCCTGAATTTGGACTGGTGAAGCACAAAGGTGATTTGTCGCCCTCCTCCCTTATCAGCCATGACATTTAGATTTTGCAGTTGAGAAAGAAAAATTTCTGCTTCTCTCAGTCTTGGTTTGTATGCTGGAATCGAGGCCAGAATTCTCACTAAAGGCTACACGAGAAAGGTGGAGTGGAACAAGAAGGCCTTGGATGGTCGACAGATGCATGATTGGGATTTATCTGCCTAATTCTGCATCCCTTAACTAGTGGCATGATGTTTCTCAGAAATTTCTTTGTGAGTCAAAGAATAATTTATAATTCCCCCACCCTCATAGAAAATGCTTCCTTTAAAATATCAAATATTTGGGTCACAAAATTCTCAATTTTATCCCTCAAAGAATTAAATGAGTCTGTTCTAAGTGGCATTTTAATTTTTGTGTTTAAAGTTTCATTTTTCAAGCTGTATTGCCACCAGTTTTGCTTGGAAAGGTATAGCTTTGGAGCAATGGCATATTAGTCCATTCTTGTACTGCTGTAAAGGAATACCTGAGACTGGGTAATTTATGAAGAAAAGAGGTTTAATGGACTCACAATTCCACAGGCTGTACTAGAAGCATGGCTGGGGAGACCTCAGGAAGCTTTCAGTCACGGCAGAAGGTGAAGGGGAAGCAGACATGTCTTACGTGGCTGGAACAGGAGAAAGTGAAAGGAAAGATGGACTTGAAACAACCAGATCTCATGAGAACTCACTATCATGGGAACAGCACCAAAGGGGCAAATTCACCCCCATGATCTAATCACCTCCCACCAGGGCCCTCCTCCAACATTGGGGATTACAGTTCCACATGAGATTTGGGCAGGGACATAAATCAAACCATATCAAATAGTGATAATACACATATATGTGTAGTTTTCTAAAAGGACCACCCAGGGTGCTGATACTATTTTTTAAGTTGGCCATGCTTAGAATGTAATTTTTCATGGACTTCTGATAGAAACTGGGACAACAGATGTGCCTGATTTTCCCCTTCAGTGATTGACAAATATAGCTGTAAGTAGAATTCAAAATTATTCTCTTCATCAGCCATGGTCAGCGTTTACCTGACCTAAGTCGTTATGTTACTTAACTCTATGTTTTTTGAGACAGAGTCTCACTCTGTCACTCAGGCTAGGGTACAGTGACGTGATCTTGGCATCTTGACTCACTGAAGCCTTGACCTCCCAGGTTCAAGCGATCTTCTTACCTCAGGTTCCCAGGTGGCTGGGACTCCAGGCATGCGCCACCATGCCTGGCTAATTTTTTGATTTGTAGAGATGGGGGTCTCCCTATGTTGCTCAGGCTGGTCTCGAACTCCTGGCTTCAAGCAGTCCTCCCACTTTGGCATCCCAGAGTGCTGAGATTACCACTGTGCCTGGCTCGTTAACTGTGTTTTTAAAGGAACTCTTTGTATGTGTGCTGGCAGGTTACCCAAAAGGAGTGACTTTGAGACTTTAATTTACATAGCTCCAAACAACATGTCCAGGTGAAAGCACAGATATCAGAATAGGTATGATGGATCTAAGAGCCAAAGCATTTCATTCTCATTCATTGTAGTCCAAATGAAAGACATTTGAATCATTCAACATTTTGAAGAATTTTTAAAACATGCTTTTAGATTGTTTTACAACAAAATTAATGATGTAAAGGTAGTTTAAAACTTGATTAATACCTGATTTTTACTAGTTAAGTACCAGACAGCCTTTATTTCAAACTGGGAAACTATTTTAAATACTTATGAGTACTAGTGTTTTTTTTTTTTTTGCCAGAAATTGTGACATGTGGTAGATTCAATGATTCAAAAAAATCGATACAGTTTTCAAATTTTAATTTAGATGTAATTGTGATCATCACTGTATTTATATATCCAAGTGACTACATTTTAAGTTGTAGACAATTGTTATTTAGAGGTATGAAGGAAAAGAGGGAGCTGGTGGGAAGTTTGCTAGCATAGGAGAAAGTAAAAAGAAGCTTCAATTTTATAATAATGAAATTAAAAGTCTTAAAAAATCTTAGAGATTATTTAGTATAGTACTTTATTTTTTTCCTTAAGAAACAATCAAGGCACGTACTGGTTAATTGAGTTTTTTAAGCTTACTGAGGTTGGCTTGAATTAGCAATTAAGGAAATAATACAAAGGCCCAAAGCATAAACTCCAAAAGATGATAATAAGCATGAGGGATGGGCAGTTTTCATTATCAATTCTTAAAATAAGTTCCTTGAATATATATGACAATATCCTCACCAAATGTGAGTATGTATCTTTGCCATGAGCATTTTAAAGTAATAGGCGGAATTCCTAATGTTCTTCATGGCATTCACAGATTCTGTAATCAAGTGAGTATTTTCATGGCCTTTTCCTGTCTTTCACAAACATTTTTTTTTTTTTTTGTAAAGGTGGGACTGACCACTATACAGCTGTGCATTGGGGAGTCACTGGTGACCTCAGCCAAGAATGAATTCAGGCCATCCGGCTACAGGCCAGAAGCTTTGCCAGCTTAGCTACTTGACCACCTGCTTCTGTTTTTCTGTTCCACTTGCAAATGGAGGGTGTTTGTTCTTTTCCTGGCATCAACATCAATTTTAAAAAATTCCTTGGAGGAAGTTGGAAAGGGGAGGCAAGAAGTTGATCAGTGTTATTAGTTTTGTTCCCCGAAGAATAGCATCTCTTAATTGAGATGCTGGGACATTGGTCCAGCTATAGGCCACTGGCTGAATGGAATTTTCTCCACTAATGAATTCTTTTGTAGTTGAGAACTGTTGGAGATGTGTTTGATGGCAACCTTGAAAATTACAAACCATTTATCTTACTTTTCCTTCACTATACAGCCCCAACAAATACAGTGGGCTTCATTAAAGTAATGAAAATTTAAGCTGGCACATATTCTCAGCTACTCTGAAGGCTGGGGCAGGAGGATCACTTGAACTCAGGAGTTCAAGTCCATCCTGGGCAACATGGCGAGACTCTGTCTCTTAAAAAAAAATAAGAATTTAAAACAGATATAGTTATCAGAATTTATTATTCCATGCAACTATTATCACCTAAGAGAAGTGACTTTAAACATTTAACAGTTTTTCAGTGATGCCACCATTATCAAGTAAAAACATGTTAGGAATTTCTTACAGCCCAACGAGGTCAGGCTCTTTTTTTTAAAAAAACTAATAGTTCTAGCTGGGTTGTTACATCCAATTCCCTTGAGAGAATTGAGGTTTAAATTTAAAATAAATCCTCTATGAAATGATTAGATTTCATAGGTTAGATTAGATTCACTGTAGGCTCTGAAGTTACCTCCTGTGACATGATATGGGCAAAGTAAATGTGTAAGTCTTCCAAAGTGATTACTTAGAATAACGTACGCACATACACACAAAATAGTAATGAGAATAATAGAGGACAGGAGGAATCTTTTGGAGGCGGTGGATATGCTCGTGGCATAGATTGTAGTGAGGGTTTCATGGGTGTATACTTACCTCCAAACTTACCAAGTTCTATACATTAAAGATGTACAGCTTTTTTTTGTCAGTCTTACCCCAAGAACATGTTTTTTCTTTTGTTAAAAAGAGTACAAAACACTCTTGGCAGTTTTTTCTTTATTCTTTAATGGCATAGTTCTAGGTTATTTCATACTTAAAATATGCCGTTTAGTTTCCCAAGAAACCTAGTTCAGATTGTATAGTGGACATTGATGTTTAAAAGCTCCTCACTTTCTTTGCCTCTTATAGATATGGCATTAAAAAGAAGCAGCAGCAGTTAGCAGGGATTTTCCTCTAAGCAGATGAGAAAAGATGTGACAGAAATGGTTGGGGATGATGGCCTGTTCAGTTAGTTACTCCTCAGTAACAGCAGTGGTGCTTGTAGGATAGTGATAGTGCTAGAGATACAGAAAGTGGCAGTTATTTGGAGGGGGCGAGGGATGTCAAAGGGGTCTCAAGGCTTGGCACAGGATGGGAAACGTGACAAGGATGTTTAAGCAGTAGGGTTCTTTGATCAACTTTGTGTTACTGAATGATTCCTAGGTGTTCTCATTTACCTTGATCTACTCTAACAGAATTTATGTTTTATTCAGTTTCTCAGCAAAAGTTAAGTACTTCTTGATTTTTTTCCCCTTACATTACTGTAAGAAAGGTACTTGATATTTAAATATTAAGATAAAAGAAGGGAGTAATAGTTATCATCTTGGAATGTGTAACCCAGGGAAATAAATATGTAAAACATGGATTGACCCTAAGTGTCCAAAGAAATGGGATACACACACACACGCACACACACACACACGTATACTATTCCACCATGAACAACAATGAAATCATATCATTTGCAGTAACATGAATGGAGCTGGAGGTCATTATCTTAAGTGAAATAAGCCAGGCACGGAAAGACAGATTCCGCATGTTCTCATATGTGGGAGCTAAAAAATCTGATCACATGGACGTAGAGCATGGAAAGATAGATAGATAGGAGAGATTGGGAAAGATGAGTGGAAGGGAGAGGGGAGGATGCAGAGAAGTAGGTTAGAGGTTACAAACATGCACAAATATAGAAGAAATAAATTCAGTGTTTGATAGCAGAGTAGGGTGACTGTACTTCACAAAAATGTACTGTGCTCTGGTGACAGGCACCCTAAATACCCTGGCTTCATCACTACATGTTATATACATATAACAAAATTTCTCATATACCCCATAAATTTGTACACATAAAAATAATTTTTAAAGAAATTAACTTTGTACACATGTAGTGGGCAATTTTTTCCTTCTAGCCATAGATTGAAGCCCAAACTTGATATTCTACATAATATTAATATTAACTAGGCAGTTTCTGCTGATGCCAGTTCTTAGAAAGATAACAAATTTTTACTCCTTAATGGATAGTTCTATGTTTCACCAGGTTGTAATAACATGTCCATTACCAGTAAGAGACATTTTCCCAGTACTCTGTAGTGGAGCTCAAATGGAGCATATTCTGGCTTTGCCACTTACTAGGTATTTAAGCCTTAGCTTCCTCATCTGTGTGATGAAATAACAGTACCCACTTCAGGATGGTCACGAAGATTCAACAAGCAAGGCATGCAATGCATTTAGCATGATGTCTGGCATACTTAATGCCCCAGAAAGGTTTTTTTAAAAAATGTAAGTATTGAGTGTAAAACAGGCTCTCTGACTAATTCTAAGATTGGTGAGATGAGAGACTTTTCCATCTGTTGAATTTTAGATAGAACACAAAGTCGTGTGTGTGTGTATAGAGTATATAAATGAAGCAGTACATACTTAGTATAGTTCCTGGCACAGAGTAAGTAATCCAGATAGATTAGAGAATAACAGCTATGAGTATTATTATTAATTCAGTTTTCAAATGTTTATAAAATGTGTACTTTATTAATATGGTTATGTGCAGACTTTAAGACAATTATATATGTGTATATTTAAAGAACACTAAGCTTGCTATATAACCAGTAAAGATGTGCAGGGTGATATTAATATGATTAGAATACAAATGCCTTCAAGACAGGGTCTTTTTTCTTTTTTTAGAGACAGGGTCTCACTCTGTCACCCAGGCTGGAGTGCAGTGGCTTGATCATAGCTCACTACACCTTCAAACTTCTGGCTCAAGCAATTCTCCCACCTCAGCCTCCTAGAGGCATGCACCACCACACCCAGCTAATTAAAAAAATTTTTTTGGTAGTGATGGTGTTTCTCTATGTTGTCCAGGCTGGTCTTGAACTCCTGGCCTCAAGCAATTCTCCACCTTAGCCTTCCAAAGTGTTGGGGATTATACGCATGAGCCTCTGGGCCTGGCCAAGACAGGGTCTGTGTGTGTTTTGTTTACTGCTGTCTTCTCAGGGACTAAAATGTGTGTGGTACATAATAAATGCTCAAAACACTTGGATGAAAGGATGGATGAATATGTACTAGACACATATCAATGTGTGTGCTTGCTTAGCCCCTTGCAGTTCTAACTGATTATGAATTTTTCCATGGCACAAAGGTTGAGAGTATAACTTCTGTCACCAGGCAGTTCAAGTCTACTTACTGGCTGTGGGTCTGGGGCAATTTACTTAACCTCTCTAAGCCTTAGTTTCTTCATTTGTAAAATGGGGTAATAATTATTTCATTGATTTATTATGACTATTAAATTAATCAATATTTGTAAATCGCTGAGAAGAGTATCTGCCTTGCCTATATTATGCTCTATGTAAATGTTAAATAAATAATTAAATAAATAATAAGTCAATAAATGCTAATTGTGCCAGGAATGTGCACACAACCGAAAGACAACCATTCATTGGCTGACATTGGCATGATTTTGGCTTAGGTCATAAAGAGCTAGGCCAAATTTCTCTTTTAGGACGTTATACCTGAGAAGTTGGAGATTAAGTCAGTTAGCTATGAGAAAGGAGATTTATAGCCCAGGGAAGAGGGTAGTCATTAAAGGATGCAGGCAACAAAGATGCCTTGTTGGCCAGGGCATTGATGAGAGTGGAGCGTGTTGTGCACAGAGGAAGGGAGAAAATGGGGAGGGGAGGGAGGAGGGCAGGATGCTGGGGTATGGGGGTTAGGCCATGTCAGAGTGGTTCCCCCAAACCCGTTCTTTTTATTTGTTTGTCTTATAACTTGAGTGAAGCTCTGTTCCTTGTGAGACAAAGGACATGATGTGATTAGTCATTCCTAATAACTAGCTTGCCATGTCTTAATTTATTCCTTTTTGGTAAATGATTAATTGTTTAGGAAAAACCCACCTAAAAGTTGTTGTAGGATATGGCAGTAGAGGCAGTAGCAGCTACAAAGGAGAATAAGTTGACGTCTGGCTCCCCACACTCAGGCAGTGTTATGTTGCATACAGTATAATGAACAAAGAAATCTGTTACAAAGAAGTGTCTGCCTATTTACTGGAAAGTCAAGTGTCCTTGGATAATTCAGTAGTGCTTGAGAACATTATATGTTAGGGTTTAAGTATGTGACTAGATAAAAAAGATAAAATCGTGTTTACTATGGCTTCTTTTTTCAAGGTGGAGAAGCATGCAGTTCATTTTGAGAAGGTTTCCTTTAACATCAGGTAAAGTTTAGCCAGATGAACTTTGTACATTGTGTGAACCAGTATTCTTTTAGTTGAAAGTGATAAAAACCCTCCTCAAAGTAGTCCAGGGGCAGAGGTTATATGGAGTTTCTTAGGACTCCGTTGCTTTTGCTCCAAGTTTACATGGTTAGGATTTTGAATAGAAAAAGAGAGAGGGGAGTGGGGTGTGTGGGTGGCGGGGAGAGGGGGGAGAGAGAAAGAGAGAGAGAGAAAGAAAGAGACAGACAGACACTCTCTTCCTCCCAACATCTATACACAAAACTAAGTGAAAGGGCACAGGTCCTGCTTGGGTCACATTCCTACTTCTGGTTGTACCACTGTATCCAGGGGGATGATGAGAGCTTGGTCCAGTCTGAGTCATGTGTTTCCTCTGAGGCAAGGGGGCTGGGGTACCATGAGTGACAGCCCAGCCCAGGCCCTGCAGAGTGGAGGAGGGGAGGCTCTGCAGGGGAGGAGTGCTGGCAGGCAGAGACAACACTTCCACTCCAGGCAAATGAATGGCAGAGTGTTTGTTATTCAGGAAACCACTCCTCCAGAGCTCTGCTCTCTTGATGCCAGATAAATGAGGTTTCACACTATTTGGAATTACTTACTTTCTTTGGGAATACGCAAAATAAAAATTGTGACACATATAAAAAATTTACATTATCATTTTTTAAATCAATTGTTTGTACTTATACTGTCATACAAAGGGAAACTTTTTCACAAGCTTTTACACAAACACATTAGTAACAGTGCACCCCCATTTCTATCCTCCAAATCTTAAGATCTTGGGAAGTTGAAACCAGTCTGGATGGGGAGTAGCAACTGTGAGTTCAGAATTCTCTGTAATTAGGATGCTCAGGATGCAGGCGTTTTGTTATCCTTTACTTACAGTCACTGTGGAAAAAAATTACCTTGGCATAAAGGTTCTCCAGTTTTGTTATGCCACATTAACCAAGATGTGTAAATGTCATAAGTGGACTATTGATATTATTTAAGTGGTCCAGAGAGACTGTACCAGAGCTCAAGTCATCCCCAGGAGAGCTTAACCTACCTTCCTTCCGTAAATAAAGCATCTCTGACATCACATAAATCAGCCCAACCTCTCTAGTCAGTACAGACTGCCTTTTTTTCCCACCCTAAAAAATTTGCTGCTTGACATTGGAATGCAGAATGAATATGCTGCTTTTGTGTTTCACAGGTTGACACAATGATAAAGACAGATCCCAGGGTCAAAGCAAAATTCTCTGGTTACCCTTTCTAGTCTAATTAAAATTTATAGGAAGTGTAGCTTTCTATTAGGTTTTCCATGCCAGACATGAAAGATCTATGTATCTTTCCTTCCCATTACTATGTGCCTGGCCAGATTGTTTCATGCTGTTAGCATCCAGGTTACCTGGTACAGTGTATGAAATTTTCTTACGTGGATTTTGCAATGGGCATACATCCTATTCAGTTTTTAAAACAAGTGCAGCAAGTTTTAAAACAAGTCCACAGACTTTTTTTTTCTCAACCTTTTCTTTTATATTGGACTTATATAGGTAGTAACAAATATGTTCAATGTTCTAGAAATATTTGTATATGGGGTCTATTTGAAGACTGACTAGCGGTCGCCAGGTAGACATCATAACAGGAAAGGAATCAGTAGGAAATTTGCCACTTACAAAAGTACATGTCTGCTTTCAAGGCTAACTTAATTATTAAAGCCTATGACTCACTTGAGTTGTTAAGTCTTTCTGTCCCCCTGCAAATATTAGTTAAATGTCTATACCAGAGAACAGGAGGTACAGGGCCACAGTGGTGATCCTGATGAGGGGCCTCGAGTCCTGCTTAATAGAGCTCAGAGTCGATGTTAGCCCGTGAAAATATTTGCTCAGCCTTCATTCTCAGGAAAAAGTGATGAAATGTAAACTGATGAATGCCGCGATAGGATCTTTAATAGAGGCTATAGCCAAGTACAAGTAAGTTGTTTCGAAAGATAAGTGTATAGAAAGCTAAAGTTTGACAAATTAATTGTTGTTCCCTGCTGAAGGAACATTCTGTTTTCTTTCCTGCAGTGGCCACTGACCTCTGGCTGGGGCAGTGGGGGTGCCTGCTTAAGGAGATAACCCAGGGCTGTTCAGATTTCTGTGTAACCTCTGACTGCCATGTTCAGAGTCTTGCTGATTTACTAAATAGATTAAGATACTTTCCAGAGATTGGGCCAGCTTGATAGGCTTCCTTTGTCTTAGTTGCTCCTCCCTCAGAGCTTGCATCAGATCATTCTCTTCAGGGAAAATTTGCCCCAAGAATCCCATGGAACCTGATGTGGTCTGTACTGTCTTTGGATTCCTGTGGCATTTTAATACTGTTAAGATCTAGATATCATACTGTTCTCTGGCATTGTGTGAGTGTACATTTGCCTTCTCAATTAAATTATCCCACCAATTCAATTTGCAGAGTGTTTTCAAAAGAAATATCTTATCATCTCATTTGATATTCACAAAAGCCCTCTGAGAGAGGTAAAGCAGGAGCCTCTGTTTACAGATGAGCTGAGTCACAGAGTCGGATATACTTGGAGCCCTTGCTCTGACTGCAGTGCACTGAGATAGACAGAGGAGAATACAGGTTGAGTAGTCTTTATCTGAAATGCTTGGGACCAGAAGCGTTTCATATTTCACATTTTTGTTTTGATTTTTAAATATTTGCATTATATTTACTGGTTGAGCATCCCAAATCTATAAGCCTGAAATGCTCATTGGAGTGTCATGTTGGTACTCCAGAAATTTTGGATTTGGGAGCATTTTGGATTTTGGGTTTTGGGATTTGGGATTCGGGTATTTGGGATTATTATGTATTATATACATTATGTATATATTATTATGTATATATATTATGTATATATATACATAATATTATGTATTATTATACATAAGTATAATACAAAACGCTTGTTTTAGAAGCTTACATCCTGGCTACAGAGGGAAGGTATATGCAGTTACTCCAAATTGTGACTATTTTGTGGAAATGTGGGAAGACAGAATTGTTATTGGGATAGGGAAAGCGTCTGGGGTAGGAGGGTCATATAAGTGCTAGTTCCCAACAGATGGATAAGACTTGGACGGAACGTGACCCATCCTTGTCAGGGAGACAACTGTTAGAGCAAAAGAAATATGGAAGTACAAACTGTGTTTTGACAGGAGGAAGTAGGGCCATTTGTCTGTAGTTGAGAAGTGTGTTTAGAGAAGTAGGAAAAACATAGGTTAGAAACTCAGGATGGAATCAAATAATGGAGGACTTATGCCAGACCAGGTTGGGCTATGAATGCATTTGAGAATGGGAGTGGTGGTGATAAAGGTGGTGGACACGCACCAGGGAGCGATGAGGATGAGAAGGGTTGAGGGACTGCTGCAGAGACTACGTGATAGGGGCCTGAACAGGGATGTTGAGGACGGGAGGAAGAAGAGATGCAGATGTGAGAAAGATTGGGAAGGGAAGAAAGGCAGCGCCAGTCAAGTAATGGGATGGTGGTAGGGTTTTGTAGAGTGGTAGAGACTTGAAAAGATGCTAGAACATCATTTTATGAGACAATAACATATTTCTAGAAGGGCATATTTGCAGTGATGTACTGATAGGGAGGATACTGAAGGCATTTGGTTACATTCACAAGTATAAATTGTGACCGACTGTTTGGCTTCTGTTACATCCTTCATAGCAACCAACACAGAGCAGGCCACTTGGTAAATATTGCTGGCTTCAGTAATGGGATTCATTTAGTTGGCTTGTAGTAACTTAGATGAAGCTGGGCTGAACTTTACCTGCCGTGTAAACCTTAAACTGTGCTAATAGTAAAAGAGAATGGGCAAGGAATATTTAAAATACTTATGGAAACAAATGATTTTTAAGTGCTGTCAGGAGCTTGAGAAACATCCATTTATAACCAAACAATTGAGAAGCTCATTAAAAATAGTTTTTAGCCATTTATTACAAAGCTTCTCTAACTACTTTTATTGAAATACCCTTTGAAATTTGCTAAGTATATTAAAAGTGATAGTTTCTTTGAAATTTTCAGTATTTGACACTGATAACCTTAGTAAAAGAGAGACTTCTTATATATGAATAAAGAGGATTTAGCATTTTAACAGCATTGATTGCCCAAGTATTATTTAGAAAAGTAAATGCCATACTATAAGTATATAACTAGTATCTTGAAGATTATTTTATGAACCTTATCAATTCTTGTATTTGATCAAAATTCATTGTGTTTAGGAATTCCAAGGACTATTTTAAAAAGCACAACAAAAACCAAAGAAAGGTATAACTTTTCCACACAGATTAAGTGCTGAATTTACTGTTGTGTCTATATTCCTACTTCATTTGTTCAAAAAGCATTTATTGGAAATTCATACTATGTATAAGCAATAGGTGCTAGGGATACAGAGATAAGTAAGACCATGAGTAGTACCAAGTCCATATAGGTTTCTAGCTAGAAACTTGGGCATCACCCTAGTAAATGGTTCCTAAATGTATTATTCCCAAGACCAGAAGCATCAGCACAATCTGAGAATGTGGAGGTGCAGCTCAGCAATCTGTTCTTACAGGTTCTCCTAAGTGATTCTGATACAAGTTTAAAGGTTGAAAGCCACAGAATTTTAACCTGGGCTTCCATGGAGATAACTGCATTTCAGTATTATTATAGTCAGTATTGTATTATATACTGCACTTCAGTATATATTTAGTTTCTACATATTTTATGCATTTAAAAACATTTTGAGGAGAATTTATAGGCCTTACTAGATTCATCCTCTCCACTATAGCCAAAGAGACCATCCTTATGTGCTAATCATTTAAATGCTTAAAATCATTGTCATTGGTCACACGGGATCAACTCCAAATCCTTTAGGATGGCTTGCAAGGTGTTTTCATGGCCTGGCCCTTGTCTGCTTTTCCAAGAACTCCTCCTGTGCTTTAGCCTTAGCGGAAGTCATGCCACACTTCCTTGATTATACCAGGACACCCAAATCTGTGCATTGACAGCTCTCTCCATCTGAAATATCCCTCTGTTTCTGCTTTGCCTGGTAAACTTCTATTCAGGCTCATCAGCATACCAGGGCAGAGTTAGGGTGCTCTAATCCCTGAACTGTGAGAGTTTTCCTTACATTATCTCCAAATAATTATTATAAAAACTATTTGACCACAGATTTCCTATTTTAAAAATCTTTGATACTGAATGAAGATCTTTCAAATGGATTACACAGGTATGTAGTTGCCATAGAGAGGTGCTTTCTTTTTACCCTTAAAATGTTCATACCTCTGGAGAGTAAGCCAACAGCTGGTGTAGAATCTGGCCAGCAGTGTACCATGTCCAGGGCAGGAAGGGGAAAATGACGTCTCCCATGGCCGCTACAAGGTGGGTATTGGATAAGCACTCTGTAATTACTCTCATTGCTTGGTTGCCAGGCTGTTGGAGGCCAAAACACATTTGGGGTTTTGTGGTTTGAGGTGTTGTCCTCCCACAATACTGTGAGCTGCTCTCAAATGACGGGAAAGAAAGATGACTAGGGCTCAACCATAGTGAATAATTAAAAAAAAATTTGAGCCTTACCTCCCAATATAAAAGTCATACATACTCACAGAAATCTAGGAAGATAGGAAAAAGTGTGAAGGAGAAAAATTACATGTTTCCCTGTCTGCTAATGAAGGTAACATTAAAAAAAACTTTTTTTCACGTATGTTTTTAACTTTTAAAATCAAGCTATATATAATTTTACAATCTGATTTCCTTTTCATACTATAAACTTGTCTCATAAATTCTCAATACATATTTTAATAGCTGCATGATATTCTATTGAATTAATTTGTCTTTGCTTATATATTCTAATATGAAAGGTTAAGGTGGTTGTCCATTTTCTTTCTTTGTAAATAAAACTACCTTGAATATATAGTGAATAATTTGTGTGTGCGTGTGGTTTTTTATTAGTCTTTATAGCCAAGTATATAATTAAGTATGTCAGTAATTTCTTCTGAACTTCATCTATTTGACATTAATCAAATATTTATTGAGCACTAGAACAATGCTGGGTAGCGCATCCTTACACAGGAATGTAGAGAGTCTCCAAATCTGCTATTTGTGAATACTACATCATAGAAAGTAGCATTTAAACAATTTTATGTGGTTTTGTCTCTATTATAGAATGTCATGCTTGGTAAGATAAGAGAACAGCAGACTTTAGCTTTCTGGCTCACTGATTAACCAAATATTTAAACATGAATACAGTTTATAATTCTTCAATTCCATACAATTTTTACCAAATTATAATGTAACCCCAATGTGATATTTTTCTTTTCATTACTTCTAAGAAATGCAAACATTTTTATAGATTGTTCATGAAATTATATCTCATAATTGGCCGCTAGGTTCTAAATATGTAGTTCTTTTAGACTGAGAAGGATGAAGGAGGACTGAAGAGAGAACTAATTTTTACAGTGTCTGTGTGCTGGACACAGTGTGAGGGAGGCCATCCTGAGAGTTTGGTGTTGAGATTCCCATTATAGAGATGAAGAAGCCGAGGCTCAGTAAAGTACAATTTCAAGGTTGTGTAGGTTGGGTAAGAGACTCTAGTGTGTCAGCCTCCAAAGCCCATGCTCTGTTACATCTAGGGGTCTCGAGGTCTGCGAGCCCTGTGAAAACAAACTGGGCTATGATTCCTGTGTGGAGTGAGGTCGTAATTCTAGAATTTTGCTGTCCACATATGGCTCTTTATTTTTAAATTTAAACTAATTAAATGTAAATAAAATTAAAAATTTATAGTTTCTCCATTGCACTATATACTGTTCAGTGCTCAGTTGTCACATGTAGCCAGTGGCTGTCACATAGGATCGTGCAGATGTAGAGCATCTCCATTATCACAGAAAGTTCTTTTGGATGATGATAGGCTGCCTCTGGAAAAGTCCTTAAATACTACCGTCCATTACCTTCATTAGCCGAACCACTGACAAACTCAAATACTTCCCTGGGACTCTGACTCACATCTTTTGAACTCTGGGGTCCACACTGTCCACAGTCTGGGACTCCTAACTGAAGGAGGGGAAGAGGACTTGAATAACCCACTGGGTGGTGATTGCAGCAGAACCATAATACTAGTTTATATGGAATATTACCCAAAAACATTTCTTTGAATATGACAGGCCTTGAGAAAAGTAGTGATTTCTGTTTCTTTACATGATGAATGCTATGAACTATGTATTTCCAGGTGCAAGTTACTTTTTTCACATTTTCTTAATGTTTCCTCAACACCCATTCTTAATTCAGTTGGGGAAGGGTAAACCAAAATGGGGAGGAATTAGTGGGGATCAAAATTCAGGTTATACTCTGATGCATTTTGAACATATTAAATTAATCCTTAGTATTCTCCTCAGGAAACTTTAATGATACAGGGAATAGACTAAGGCTTTCTTTTGGGGATACATGAAAGAAATTTTTACCTACTGTGTATATATTTGGTTATGGCTTTTAAAAGTTGTTGGGGAAAACAGGTCATTTTGACGGTTAAACAGTGTCACATAAAAGAAAAAGCGCTATGCTGCTGATCTCTAAAAAGCCATTTAACCTCTCTGAGTTTTATCAATTTCCTTGTCAGTTTCTTCATCAATAAATTGGAATAACAACATCTTCCTTTCTTGTCAAAGTCAATAGAGACTCAATGAAATCATGAATATGGGAGTGTTTGGGAAACTGCCAGTGAGTGGTGTGCTGTGCATATGTCAATATGGTGTTGTTTCCTTGATCCTCTCTTTTCTCTACCTGTTTTAAATCTGAGGCACAGCAAGGTATTGTGTCAGGCCAGAGCTCCTGAAGAATGCTTCCCGCTATTGCATGCCCGTAGCCTGGCTGAAGTTGCAGTGCAGGATCTTGTTCTTTCTAGAGGGATAGTAGTAATGAGATTGACATGATGAAAAATACCTTGAGTAGGAGAAGTCTTGATGCCATGGGCTGCATGAAGTGTCTTCTCTTTGTCAACCCCACGCCAGTGTTCCTGGGAGATGAGAGAGTCTTTATCTCATGGAGGAAAACATATCAGTGTCTGTTTTAGTAGATCTGTAGCAGAGGACGGTTGTCTTGATATATTGTAGACTGTACCCTAGGTATCAGCTGCCATCCTGATTCAACAAGGGGGAAGGAAGTTGTCTAATACTTGTTAAGGGTGGAAGGACATTGTAACAAATGTAAAACATCACTGTAGAACTTCACATTAATCTGTATTTCAGAAAGCAAGTGCAAAGAAAAAGGAGTCAAACAATGTCTAAGTAGCATGGAGTTGTGCTCTTAGTTGTGAAAGCAGCAGTCTCTTGTTCAGTGGTTATTGTAATTCTCAGACCTATGCTTTCTTCACGTATGTTGTTTAAAGGTTACTTATTCTTTTCATCTAAAAACAGTATTTTAAAAAACCAACTGGGTACAGTTGCTTATGCCTATAGTCCCAGCACTTTGGGAGGCCGAGGTGGGAGGATTGCTTGAGCCCAGGAGTTTGAGACCAGCTTGGGCAACATAGGGAGACCTTGTCTCTACAAAAAATAAAAAATGAGCTGGACATGGTGGCAAATGCTCGTGGTCCCAGCTACTCGGGAGACTAAAGTGGGAGGATCGCTTGAGTCTGGGAGGTCAAGGTTGCAGTGAGCCCACATCAAGCCACTGTACTCCAGCCTGGGTAACAGAGTGAGACCCTGTCTAACAACAACAACAAAAATTGCTACATTATTGTTTCTACAAGGAGTTTGCCACTCTGTCACAGTTGTCCATTTTTTATTATTGCTAGCTTTTAACTTAGAGGCTGATGTTGCTGAAATATTGCTACTTTCTATCCTCCGAAGTACCTGGTATGATGCCTTGCACACATTGCTTGCTTATTCAATAACTGGGCTTGGTAGAAATTGGAGGGTGATCCTTTTGTTTTGCTGGGACAATGTGTCCTTCACACACATCCATCATTCTATATTGGAATTGGCAATTAATTTTCTAGTTGGAATAATGTTATAAATAATGGGTTGGTTCCCAGAGTGGTCCACCAAATTAACCCATAATATGGCTTAGCTCATGAAGAAATATACATGATGGAGAAACAAACAACTGACTTAGAGCTAAATTTTACACAGCTGAAAACTTAAATTGATAAGCTGGGAATTGCCTATCATTTTTAAAATATAATTTCAGATAATTATATTTGTCCAAT
Organism: Pan paniscus; assembly: GCF_029289425.2. Lineage (NCBI taxonomy): Eukaryota > Metazoa > Chordata > Mammalia > Primates > Hominidae > Pan > Pan paniscus. The sequence goes on along the minus strand of NC_073255.2, from coordinate 148,981,161 downwards.
TTTAAGTTATTCTTACATCTCAGAGTGTGAGCCTCCTCCCTTCATAGGAACATTAACCTTAAATGTAAAGTGTAGCAGCTGGTGGACATGGAACTAAATTTAGTTTTGTCTACTTATATGTCGAAGTTGTGCTGACTATTAAAAACACTGTGATTTTAGTATTTTCCTTCCACTTAAATGTAGTTTTTAAATGGCTATTTTAAAATGTTCAATGTGCATTTTAAATTACCATTTACAATGGTGTTCTTTGATTAATTTACACTGCTTTTTCTTTGTCATAAAGAGAATTACTTAAAAACTCAGCAAGTCAGTACATCATCGTGGTAACAAAGGCATAAATCTAAGAATTTATTGTGCTACATTCTGCAAAGGTAAATATAATTTATTGTAAAATAATATTGAGATATAAGACTATGATATAATATTACTCATTTGCCACCCCAAACTTTTAAGGCTTTAATTTACTTTTGAAAGTGACATTGGCATTCTGTGTGACCACTGATCCTATTTGTTACATGTGTTTGAAATGGTTAAACACAAAAATATGTTTAAATTTTTATTGCATGATAGATTATACATTTACAGGCTCTTAGTTTGAAGAAATGTTCGTTTTTTTTCCACATTTTACTACTTAAGGTACATTTGTTGGCTTAGTGTGTGTAAATTATAAAGGTACTCTTAATAGTCAAGACTTTAGGCTGGATGCAGTGGCTCAAGCCTATAATCCCAGTGCTTTGGGAGGCTGAGGCAGGAGGATTACTTGAGACCAGGAGTTGAGACCAGCCTCAGCAACATAGCAAGACCCCCGTTGCTACAAAAACAAACAAACAAACAAAAACTGTCAAGAAATCAAGACTTTAGTATGTTTTGAATGGTGGATGAGTTTGTTTTTGGGATTTAAAATCGATGGCAGGGACATTTTTACTGCATATACCCTTTTTGTTCATTTTCAGTTGAATCAAGGAAATAGAAACCTTCTCAGTGCTGCAAGCTAAGAATTGCTGTGCACATTGCCTGCCTGTTGGACTCTGTGACTTGTACCCCATCACACCACAGAGCTGTATCTTTAGGAGGCATGCTTTGTGGCATGTGGATCCAATTATCATCACCATGACTATTTCATTTGATGGAAAATCTGTAGTAAATCAAGAATATTAAGTCTGTTTGTTAATATTGAAGTCCTTAGCAGCCAGCTGTGCTGAAACTGTTTGTTGCTTATATTTATAGATGAGTTGAATGCTAATACTCTCTGTCATGGAATGGTCTTATTGTCCATTTTCTGAGCTCGTTACATAGTAAATGGAAGAATTATTTTTTCTTTAGCTTCTCTAAAATTAAAGTTGAGCATGTGCCTTTATATAAATATTCTTTTATGAATAGAGCATTTGAGAAAGCAGCATTCATTATTCATTTGTATGTCTTTTAATGAATTTTTGGTTTTTTCCTCTCTGTCTCAAATGCAACTAAGCACCAAGTTATTGCATATTAGCTTCAATTAGCTAGAATTAGTGTTTTTTTTTTTTTTTTTTAATAACAGTTTGGTGCTCTAGTTAAAAATACATGGTTCCACATTCTGCTTTTGTGTGGCTGCTCTTCCTTTCCCTCTTCTGAATCTAAAGCCAGGCACAGGTTTTTTGTTTTTTGTTTTTTGGTCATCAGATTTCTGTAGGTGGTTGGGTCATATTAATCTTCATGTTAATGTGTACCTTTTTTTTTTTTTCCACATCTCTACTTCTTGCTGAACTTTCCTCATTATTGAAAAGAGACATTAATTTAAATAAAACAAAAACAACAGAGCTCTCTGAAAGAAAAGCATTCAGAGACCCACAATAGCAGAACTTCATGTTTGCCAGATTTAACCTCAGTATCGAAATGCAATGGGGGAAAGATGTGCCACTACTGCGTATGACTCAGAGATGCTTACTGGTGACGAGCTCTAGATCCAGTGGTGTCCCTCTGAATTTCCACAGTGCCTGCCTTCACAGTGAACTAAAAATTAAATGGATTTTTTCTTACCCTAGCTGTGTGACAACTGTAGTGCCGTGGGTATGCCACTGACTCACTCTCCTTTTTACTACTGCTACTATCTACCATATTTGGAGTATTTTTTTGTTAGGTGCTGTATTGAGTACCTAACATGCATGATTTTATTGGCATCCTACAGACCTATGAGGTAGATGTTGTTACTGTTGCCATTCTACACATGAGGAAACTGAAGCCACAAGAGGCTAATGTAGCTACTGAAGATGGGCCACCAACTCCCGTTCTGATGCCAAAGCCCCAGGCGTTAACCACTAAATTGCCCTAGCTGTAGGTGCAAATCCTCCTCCTTGTAAAACTGCTTCAGAGCTGTGTATTACATCATATCTCCTAGGAACTGGCTCCAGGGTATGATAAAAGTATACAGAATTAAGTTACTCCTCCTATCATGGAAAGTCACTTATTTTATGTGTGTTGTGCTTAGTGGAGATAAGGAAACGCTGCTCACCTTCCACTTAATAACCAGAAAACTCATCCTTAAGAGATCCTTGTGGCTTAAACAAACAAACCTCTGCAAGCCTTTTAGCATCCCCAGTCTGGCTGGGGCCAAGTAGTATCTTGTCATTAAGCTATGGGGGATTATGTTGCTGTTGCTGATGTTCCCAAGAATGTGGGTAGGAAATGGTGTCTGAATATATAGAAGTCCTGAGAAGGGACCATGGTCTAACATTGGGACTTTTTAAGTTTTGGGGAGGTTGAGGATGGTGTTTATTAAGTCACCTTGGTGCTTAGCTGTGAGGACTGCTGGAGTGGAGGGCTTGGAGCTTTATTCAAAACTGGAAGAAAAGGATGGCAATGGATGAGCTGAGCAGATGTTGAAGCCACCTCGGGGAAGATCTGTGAATGTTATTAGGATGCTGAACAGTCCAAACCTCAAGAGGTTTACAAGGCAGACCAGGATTGACTTGCTTTTGAATAGGTGGGCTTTGTCTCAGTGTTTGAAGGAAATAACTTGACACAGGACTACGTGTGGGGGTAAAGCAAGACAGGACGAGGTTATCTCCAAGTATGAGGGGCATAGACAGAATGAGCAGATTCAAAGAGCTTGGAGCGGCATGTTGGCAGACAAGTGCTCATTCTTGACGGATGTTTCATTGATTAACTTGAGGCTGTACCCATAAATTACCTAGTCATTGGCTAATTTGTACCTTGATATTTCTGCCAACCATGATAAGACAATATACATTTACCACTGCAGTTGCGTTAGACATTTTGGGGGGATTTTTGATTAGAAAGGTAGAGTTGGGGTCTTAGAAGGAGAAATTTCTCAGGCAGAAAAGCATTTCAAAGCATGAGCTTGGAGTCAGACCTAAGTTCAGATTATATCCTAGGCTCTTACTAGTCTTGTTATTTTAGGAACATTACTTCTCTAAGCCTATATTTTCTTTTCTAAAATGGTGGACAATAATAAGACTTTCCACAAAGTGCTTTTGGAAGGATTCGATAAGACAGTGTGTTGGAAGCAGCTGGTACCTTGCCTGGCCCACAGTAAATGTTCAGTAAATGTCAGCAGCTGTTGCCTTTCCCACATCCTTTCCATCCTTTAAGCATGTGGCAATTGAACCTGGCCCATAAGCCTTTTCTAGGGGCTGCCTTTGGGGCATATTTCAGAGACTGAGGGCTTCTTCAGAAGCCTGTTGATAGGACAAGCATATCAGGTGCGTTGGCCTGGAAGCTCATTGCTGCTTCCTCTGCCAATATTTTTCATCCGCTTTCCAGATGTACTGAATTCAGAAAAGAGACACTAGAAATCATATCTCCTTGTGACAGATGAATTTTCTTTTATTATTCCTTTTATAGCTTATGTGAATTGCATTCTCTTGTCCATGATAGGATGGTTGACCTTCTCTTCTTTGATAGTCTTCTTTTATTTTCTGTAAAATAAGGATATGTTGTATGTTTTTTATAATGTTGTCTGCTCCTCCTTTTTTTTTTAAACCTCTTTATAAGTCATTTCTTTCTTTCCTACAGAGATTTTATGAAGACCTTGTATTCTCATACACAGAGGGGTTATCAGACCCATGTTGGCGTGGTAACAGAAAAATGATCACGTGTGCCCAGAATCTGTACTCTGAAAGGCCCAGTTGCTGAAAACATGATTGTCCTGCATTTTTTTCTTCCTTAGAGCTGGCTTATGTCAGCCTATGGGCTGTTTGCTTGAGCATGGAAATAGTGGTATATTCAAGTGGGAAGCTGAAAAACCATAATGACGAAGGGATGGCAGCGCCATCCTCTTCCAGAGCCTGGGAAGGGCCGCGCAGTTGCACCATCTTTTATGCCATAGGCATTAATGAATCATAAGTCTCTCTTGAAAAATTTCCATGGAGAGTTTCTATGATGTACCTGCCAAAAAGAGATGTGTTAACAAAGCACTTCTTAAAATGGTATTTTTTAAAAGTTCAAATAATTAGGAACAGAGCAAGATGAAGCAGTAGAGCTTGCAGGAGGGAGCAGCGTGCTCAGTGGCCAGAGACTTCACCTGAGTTCCAGAAAATCAGATTTCAGGGCTATTGGCGCATTATCGTATCCACAAAACGTTGGGGTTCATGTTACCTCTTTTGTCCAGTGGTTTGTGTGTTCCCTTCTCACTGAATTGAATTTGACATTCAATTTGAATTGACAGTGAACTTCGGGGTAATTCCTTTCAGAAACCTGAATCATTTTAGGATCTGGGAAGCATTACTCTGTGGCAGGGGCTCTTAACCAAAAAGCCCATAGCTGGAATTCTAGGGTCTCTGAATTTGGATGGGAGGAAAAACAAAACAAAACAAAAAAACCCTTTATTTTCACTGTGCCCTAGCTGAAATTTAGCATTTCCTTCAATTATGAATATAGACAGCAAATAATGGTTGTATTTGAAATGTGAAATTGTACTTGTGAAACATGCTACTGGCCCCTAGATTTTATGCTAGTAGTCCTATTATTCAGCGTTATTAATGGAGAAGCACAAAACGACTCTATCAGAACTTTGCTTTTTAAGGGTTAGATAACTGTATTTCACTTTAATTGTTTTTCATTGTAATTACATGATTTTTATGCCTTTAAAAACATTATTCTGACCAGGAGTCCATAAGCTTCACCAGCTTTCCAAAGGGGGTTGGTTCTATGTTAGTCCTGGCTCTAAGCCATTCTTCTGACATCTCCCCCTGTCCCTCTGCCTGCACTCTGGAGAGCTGAGATGTGGCTTTGAAAGGCCCAGCATCAGTCACTGGAATCCCTATTATAATCTTGACTCCAGCAATGAAGATTCTGTGGCCATTTTTGTCAGTGCTTTACATGTCTTAAAGGAGGAGGTTTTCTTTAGCTTTTCTGTCTTTCCAGGACAATGCCGTCTACACAGACTTCCAGTGGAAGATGTTGATTCAGCGACAATTTACTAGAAAGCTGGATGCTGTGAAAGCAAGACACAGAAAGCAGAGAACATCAAGCAGTGGGAGTGTGGAGGAGAGGGAGAGAGCATGTGTGCTTGAGCAGAGGGGTGATAGGAGGCCTGAAGGGAGAGCTGGTGGAGGCTGTGAAATGAGATGGGGAAGTAGGGAGTTGGGTGGAATAATGAGGAGATGGAGAAGTAATTAAATTCAAGCTTTCAAGCCTCCTCCTGGTGGTGGCTTCTCTTTATCAAAAAAAAAAAAAAAATCTACGTTTGCTCCTGGGAATTGTTCCTGTGTAGTTAAGGATGGATTCTTCACTCGTGTCTTCAGTTACTTGAATTCAGTACGGAGGTTTTGTGACTCAGAGCTTACCTCTCAGATAACCGCCTTATTTTTGTGATGGTTGTGGCCAGGTCTTCTGATGCAGGATTTCTAGATTTTATACTGAACACAGGAAAGTGGGCAAACTTTTCAATTATAGGAAATACCTTTGAGGGAATTTTGAGGTATTGGGCAAAGGCTGAAAACAATTTCAAAATAAAATATTTTTAGGCAAAATATCTGTTAACTGTAAGAATGTTGACTCTGTTAAGCCCAAAGGGAAATGTTACAGGTCAGGTGGATCCAGGACAGAGCTAAAGGTGGTAGACATGCACTGATATAAATGTCTGTGCTTAAAATGTGGTTCTAAGAGACTAAAAAATTGTCTATTCTGGTACTAGTAGAACCTAGGTTTGGATCTCCTTGAAAATGCCCAAAACATATTTTACTTGCCATTTAGAAAAGATAGTTTTAGTGACTAATTAGACTTACGTGGGTTGTAGTCTCTAAAAACCCAATAATTTACTGTTCACCTGTGTATATTTCTAATGACAATGCTGAATTCAGATTGAAGGTAATCTAAATTAGGTACAATACAATATCTATAAACATTATTACATAAGAACTGTATTACCATCAAATAATTTTAATATCTGGATTAATATAACAAAGTGTTCCCTAGTATATATTACTAGGAGTCCTGCTTTAAAAAATAAATACATGATAGTTATATATCATTTGTAGGTAGATGTATTTATAAGGTGCTTTGGGGCTTTTAAGAAAGTGTCTTCTCTTAAATATTTAAAACATTTTTATTTGCATTACTGGTTTCCCTAGCATATCCTTTCTTTAGAGAAAATATAATCAAATTTTGGATACTGTTACACTCATCTAAATTATTACAAATTCTTAATTTCAAACTTAATGAAGAAATTAGATGGGATGAAGGGATATCGAAGCCTCCTAGATCTCTGTAAAATGTTCCTCCTCTGCCAAAGTACTTTTTTGAGACAAGGTCTTACACTGTTGCCCAGGCAAAAATGCAGTGGTGCCATCAGGGCTCACTGCATCCTTAACCTCCCCAGACTCAGGTGATCCTCCTGCCTCAGCCTCCTGAGTAGCTGGGACTATAGGTGCACGCCACCACACCCAGCTAATTTTTATAGTTTTTGTAGAGATGAGGTTTCGCCACATTGCCTAGGCTGGTCTCAAACTCCTGGCCTCAAAGGATCTGCCTGCCTCAGCCTCCCAAAATGCTGGGATTACAGGCATGAGCCACTGCACCTGGCTTCAGAGTTCTTTCAGTTATACTGGCAACAAAGCAGCTTTTGGGGCTTTGAAATTCCTCTATTTTATTTAACACTTCTGAAATCACAGTGACCAGGAAGGAGGGGATCAAGTTTTGCCAACTTGTTAAAGAAAGCCTTGGAAAGCCTCTTCTAGGATGACCATGCTGTGGGGACTTCTGTAGCTTTTGCTTGGAGACTTCGAAACTCCTCCCATGCCAACCTTAGAAAAAGGCTGATTCGATGAAGTCTTTCTGGCAAAGCATTTAAGACCCAGCCACTTTTCAAAGGTGAGTTCCTCTGTAAAGTCACCTCAGGTTCTTGCTACAAAAACCAGTCTTTGTTCTAAGTGTTTGATGAATACTGCCATGTTGTGATTTTAGATGTTGGATCCTTGGCTTCGTTATGTGGACTTCTGGCTTTGGGAGGTATTTTATCCTGTTAGAATATTATCTCTTCCAGTGTATTTCTCTCATTTTCTATATCACAAACAAACATATAAGCACATTCTAATATAGTACGCAGTTTAAGCGAAGTTAGATGATATTGAATAATAGATTGTTATAAATATATTTTTACATACTTGCTCTCACACCCTCCTTGACCCACCCAGTGCCCCATTTTTTTTTTCTTCCAAATAACTAAGTTCTGTGACTTGGATGCTGTGACTTGGACTTTAGAGGTGAAGTCAGATGACAAAAGATTTCCATGCAAATCATGTTTCCAGAATCATCCCTCATGTGCATGTATGTGTAGTGGAATGCAAGGCTTACTGGAGGGAGGTTGTAATTTGGTGTGCGTTAAAGGAAATATAAAAATCCTGCTTAATGATCCTGTTAGGTTTTTATACAGATTAACTGTTATTACACAAGAAATGGTATGTCCATGTGGAATTTCTCATCCTCTGAATAGCCAGCTTTAGCACTATAAACTGGGAAGAATTCTGTTGTATCTCTGAATATATAATATTGCATTACTGCAAGCCCCGCGGCCCTTTTCCCAAACAACATATGCCTGCATGTGCCTCAGTTTTATGTGAGCCAAACCAATCTTAGGCCTAGCATATGGGAGTTTATTAGTATGTGTATGTTCCTATGTTGTTTAAGAGAGATTTTAGGGTCTGGAGAACTGAGACATGGCAAGTTACAACAAAGCTTTGCTTAGGGATGTGGTTCATGGATCTCAGCCTAAGTCTGAACATTTATGCCTATAAAATATCCTCATTCCAGTTCTTGAGGCAAATTGTCTTTGATTCACATTTGCTTTTTCTTTCTGTGGTGCTTGCCTGATGCTTGCTAACCTCTCTAGCACCTGCTGCCTTTATACCTCCCTAAGGTGTCCGGTCCCTGCCTTGGAACCACCTGCAACTTTCCTCCTTTTTACAACATATTAATAGATATTGTTTCATCATATAGGGAGTGCTCTTACAGAAGCACTGGAAAATTTCTGCATTTAAAGCTTAAGTGTAGTACTTTAAAAATTTTTAACAAGCAAGAGTGTTTCATAACCCAGTGGAACAGAAATTCCTAATGATGAAATCCAGGCATATTCTGGGATAAGATTCCTCTTATCACACCTCTCTGCTCGCTTTGCGTCAGTAGTCCTGGTAGGACTGATGTTCCCAAGCATCCCAAGGAGAGTGTGCATACCACAGTGTGCTTTAGAGATACGGTATTTTGGTGTGCAGAGTGTAGTTACAGGATACCTCTGATAGAAAGATGTTTGCAAAAACTACTAGGATATTTTCTCAGCTGTGCCAGAAATCTGGGTAAATGAGTGTTAGAGTACTAGCTTTGGCATTGAGGTGCTGACCTGCAAAGCTCTGTTGCCACTGCCCTGGGTCCTTGATGATCTGGCATCCTGGAGATACCCTGGTCCTCCTAGATCTGACCTAGGTTGCAGCTGTGAGCTGGATGCCTAGTGCCATCTGCCTGGGCAAATGTAGGAAATGCCAAGTGGGCTGGCAATTTTTTGTGTGGCCTTTGGATCTTCACTCAGCCATATGGTGCTAAAATGTCAAACTGTTCCCGAGTATGGGCCATGATGGAGAAGGCTAGATAGAGAACACACACTTCAGATAAAGAAGCTGCTGAGTCTGTTTATTCCCCAGCCACTGGCTTATCACTTTGCTACTTTAACCAACATTTACTGAATAGTGCTTAGTTCGTAGTGGACTACTTATATTGTGAGAGGTGCCAAAAAAAGAAAATAAAATACTGAGATGGTTCTTACTGGCAAGGATTATGTCTCCTGTGTCCATGTATCTTGTATGTAATACTGTCACTAGAGGAAGGTGAAATGAAGGGATTCTTCCAGTACAATTTAATGAGAGGAAAGTATCTTAGAAACTGAAGAATGCCAAGGAAACTGAGTCCCCCAAAAGATTGTAGCATCCTTAAATTGTGATTGCAGAGATATTACCAAGCCCCATACTCTTTCCACTTCAGCTTCTTTCTGCTATATTCTGGCAGTCACACTTGTTGATGGATTGACATAATGCCTTGAAAAGTTTACAATCCGTGTAGGAAGAGAAAATGTAACAAGAACTTACAGATGATCCGAATCAAAACATCTGCAAGTGCTGTGATTGAGACCAAAGGGAATGTGTAAGTCTAAAGGGAAAGAGGAGAAGATGAGTGATGTGGTTCAGATGAGGTTAGCCCTGGCAGGCTTCCTAGAGGAGATGGCTGGGGTTGCGTTTGGCCCATGTAGCTCTTCTTAGTCCCACTCTCAGGAGACTTTACATAAACACATTTTTCTCCTGGCACAGGGCATCTGACTGGTTGGAAAGAACAGGAAGACAAAGAATAGATGCTTGAATTCCAAGAGGCCCTCCCATTCCTTATAGTTGGAGAGCCGCGAACTTTTAGATGTGCCCCCAAATGCATAGAATTAAACAAATATATCAGATACAATTTAAACCTAGGTAAAAGACAAGTCATTTCATGTATTTGATAGAGAGTTGTAGTTTGAGAGACTTTTTCACTAATGGAGCTTTGTTGCCTTTTCAATTTAAATAACGTCTGCTTGTCTTGGTTTATAAATATTCAAAGAATTGCTTTGGTTTTAGTTAATCATACTTGACCGTATATAAGCTCAGCTATTTGAGGCATTTTAAACAACCAGTTTCATATGGCAGTTTTGTGGCATTTCTGGGATGGAGGGCCCTGGAGCTAGCCTTTTCCTGTTTCCACTGCTGTGGAGGTCTCGTCTGTGTCTGGGATTCAGCCCAAGGCATTGTGATCCTGTGGTGAATTGCTTGGAGTGGCCCAGAGGAGATGTTCTTTTCCTTTTTTTTTTAACCTTTTGGTTTTAAACTAATTTTAGAATTACAGAAAAGTTGCAAAAATCATAGAAAGAGTCCCTTACCTAACTCACCCACTTCCCCCAGTGTAAGCATTTTACATAATTATAATAAAATTATTTTAGTCACCCCCACTTATCCACCCTTAGAGAAAGCCTCACACTTATTCATAAAAAGACACATGTACAAAGTGCTTTGTTTCCAGGTACAACCTAATGTCTAATAAAAACAAATAGATAAATATCCTGTGCTATGCAATAGTAAAAATAAATGTCAAAGGCATTAAAGGAAACAAGCAAGTTGCAGAAGGGTATATGCCTTATGTTTCCACCTACTTCAGGTTTAAAAGCATGCAAAGCAATACTAGATACTATGTATGCATGTGAAGTAGCAGTGTAAAAACTTGCACATGTATGTGAATGATATACACAAAATTTAGGATCCTGTTTAGTTCTGTAGTGGTAAAGAATACATGTGAGCTTTCTATTGTAACATTTAATTTTAAAAAATGAGTGGTAGGCACTCTGGGGATCATTATATTATTTTCTAAACCTATTCAAGGACTAAAATGTTTAATTTAAAAAATAGTAAATAATACTAATACAAAAGCCCAGCAAGGCCATTCATTAGAAATGCATTAGTGATGAGCTTTCCTGAGACAGTGCTGTACCTGCTGAGTTGAAAGGCAAAGGAGTAAGGCTTCAGTTGAATTCTTGGCTCTTCTGCATGGGTTAGACAGTCAACATGTCTTGAGTTTCCTGGGTCACATTTTCTCTACCTGTAAAATTTCCATGACTGCCTTACAAGCCTAACATACAATAGTGAAAATTCAGAGCTAAAACTCTTCAATAATGATCCTAGAAAAGGTGTGCAATGTTGTCTGTGGCCCTATACTCTGCCAGGTTTGACATCCCACCAGCCCCACTTTCTAGCTATGTGACCTTGCCTGAGTTATTTTTTCTCTCTATGCCACAGTTTCTTCATCTGCAAAAGGGGCTTAATAATAGTACCTACCTCACAGGGACATTGTGAGGACCACATGAGTTAATGCATGTAGAACACATAGAGCCTGTTTCTCCCTCTCCCATCTGGCTCCTAGACTCAATGTATTTGCTCTTCATAGAGTTAAATTACTAGGTGCCTTAAATTTGACTTAGTTGCAAGTAGTTAAGAATTGCAATGAGTGGGGGGATGTTACATTTTAAAACTGTGGATTTCTGGCCTCTCTTGAACAAATGGAGCATTTAGTAGCACTGGCCCCAATTGCAATCTGGCAACTCTGCTGTCCCCTGTAAGTGGAAGTGTCCCCAGTTCAGTGTAGTTTCCAAAACACTCTCATGTCCTCTGGACACTGAGGCAGGCTGTTCATTGTCATTTATTGTCCAACAGACATTTGCACCGGTGACATTACCTGCCAGGCACCCATTAACATTTGAGTTTGCAACCCTAATTTAAAGAGGTCGTAGTGTTGCAAAGAGGGGATTGGATTATACATCAATCCATGTTCTCCAGAGAAATAGAACCTGTAGGAGATTTTACGTATGTATCTATTATATCATTTATATATAAGGAAATCCTTGGGCAGGAGTTGATGTTGGAGTCTTGAGTCAGAATTTCTTCTTCAGGGAAATCTCAGTGTTTGCTTCTAAGGCCTTTCAACTGATTGGATGAGGCCCACTCACGTTATCAAGAACAATTTTGCCTTTACTTAAAGTCAGCTGATTGTCAGTGTTAATCACATCTATAGAATACCTTCACAGCAATACCCCGATTAGTGTTTGATTGAATAATTGGGTACTGTAGTCTAGCCAAGCTGACACATATAGTGAACCATCACAGATTGCAAGTTTTTGAGTGGTCTTCTGGTAACTGTGTGGCAACTGTACACTTTTCTATCCCTTATGGTAGAGGATTGCTGTGGGATTAGGGATTGAGGATTTTTCAAAGGGGTTGAATATAAGAAGCTTGGAGAACTTCTGAGCTTTGCAATTAAAGCTGCTGTGTCTGTGCCTCTGATTAGAGAGGCAGGATGTTGGTGATTGTTGATGCAAGATGCTTCTTGGAATAGAGGGTGCCAGAGATGCTGGGTTTGGTAGTTCCGGGTGTGTCATTCAGGGTTGAGAATAGTCATGTGTAGACTCTGGGTTTTGGAGGAAGACAGGGCATTTAGAAAGAAATTTTGTTTTTATTTTACCAGCTGTAGAGCCTCAAGCTAACCAGGTGTACAGGTGTGTGCTCTGCCTGCTCGAGGTCAGGTGTGAATGCAGGTTCTGAAAACATCTCCATCATTAGCTATTAATGCAGGTTCTGAAAACATCTCTGCCATGTGGTTCTGTGTGTTGGAAGGTTGCCAACAAGGCTTAAAAGGAATTCTCCCAAAGCCTTCTTTGATTCTTCGAGATTTGTGCAGAGCTGCTATAAAGAGGCTGAAAGGCAAGGAAAAAAAATTCTTCCGTGTATGTTTTTTTTTTCTGCATTTAAAAAATGCATCAGGTAAGATTATTTTTTCTTATGTGTATTTTTTTAACTTTTTTTTTTTGTCGGGGAGCAGGAGATCTGAATAAAGCCTCAAGACTTCATTTCTGTATGTATTTTGAGAATTCACTACAACTTAAAATACTGAAATGTGGTTTGTTTCCATGAAAAACAGTAGACTGGCCAGAAGATCCAAGAATATTAATCTTAAGGAATGACCCCCAAAACCCAACAGCTCAGCCTCACAGTTTTAATCTCAGAAAGCATGTTTTTGTGTGGAACATATTCAACTGCTGAAGACCGAATATATCATCAGCTCTGGGTGTGGTCTGGACATTGCTGCACTGGAGTGAAGAAGAAGGTCCTGCAGGTGGGGATTGGGGGCTCCGACATCTCCACATTTCAGAGTTTCCCATTCTAGGGGAGAGCATACAGCGTTGTGTTAGTTGGTTTGTTATTGTGACTAATCTTTTACTTGAGTATCCTTGGTTTTTCATGGGGTAATTCCAGCTGTGTTTTTATTCTCGGACTAGATCGCAAACTTTTGGGAGGGAAAAGCCATGAATCTAGACCTGGGACCTGTGTTGTTCCATCTTGGTTCTGTTGGTGCCTTAGCTTTGAGGCCTTAGGGGATGTCTCTTTTTCCTCATCTTAACTGTAAGGGGATTGAGCTGGATGGTAACTAAAATTCTAGAGATATTGTATTTTCCTTTTTAAACTGCACCTTGGCAAAAATTTTTAGCTTGGTTGGAGCTCCTCACGGTCCCTTGATTCTTCTGCTTTTTCTTCAACTAACATCCACTCTTTATTCAGTGAAGGCCTGTAGTCTGTGGCATGCTAATATCTCAATTCTCTTGCCCTCTTCAAACCTCCCATTCTGCTATTTCCCTTTTACAAAAAAGATAATGATTTTTTCTGTCTCTTTAGTACATCTTCATTGGTCCCTTTAGTTTTGTCACCTTGGCTATATGTATATGTTTTAGGAAAACTCTTAATTATCACTGTCAATCTGTAAAGCACTTACTATTTTGTCACGCTTGGCTACAGAAGTATCAGGCTGCCACTGAATTTGTTAATTCGATACTTTCCCTGTTCCCTCTCATTTTAGATTTGCTAAAATGAAATCCCATCTTCACATTTGATAAGGTTATTCTTGGATATTGCCCTTTTCCTAAGCTCTTAGTCACACGTTGTCCTTTATATTTTAAAAAATATACTATTTATGAAATTGCTGCCTAATAGACCAGTGGGAGTGCCTTCTGTTGGGATTAGTGGTTACTGGATCTAGAACCCATTTTTCCTTGTATTAAATAGCAAACAGATTTGCTTTGGGAATTAATGTCTTTGTTCGAAAGACTCAGCCCTTTTTGTGGGTATTTTTTGCGATTGCTACTTGAAGTAGCTTTTTTGTTGATATAGTGGTAGCCAGCCTCCATACCATTTGCAGTTGTTTCCTAGATCTGAGAGGCCCTGGTTCTTAATGTACACAAATTGGTTACAGGAGGATTTGCAGCGACTGTTGAAGCTACCGGTTTCTTATCTCTTTCCTGACTCTTGGTACCAATTACTGCCTTAGTCTGCTCAGGCTACTATCACAAAATGCCACAGACTTGGGGGCTTAAAAAACAGACATTTATTTCTCACAGCTCTGGAGGTTGGAATTCCAAGATCAATGTACCTGCACAGTTGATTCTTGCCTACCTGCAGAGGGGTTAGGGTTAGGGTTAGGCCAACCTGCGGAGTTGAAATTATAATGCAGGCCCACTTCCTGGCTTGTAGACAGCCACCTTCTCACTGTGGCTTTTTCTTGGTGCATGTGCATGGAGAGAGATCTTTCTCTGCCTTCCTTTTCTTATAAGAGCACTAATCTCATTAACGGGGCCCCACCCTCAGGACCTAAAATAAACCTCATTACCTACCAAAGAGGCCCCATCTCCAAACTGTCACATTGGGGGTTAGGAAGTCAACATATGGATTTTTGAGAGACACAAACATTTAGCTCATAACAGGAACAGAGAATTGTGGGGGAGTTGGGTATGGGCAGGTGTGTTGTTAATAGCTCTGACTTCCTGGAATTGGGAACTGCCCTTGCCTTCTTCCTGTATGCTATTCTGTCATTTTGGTATTCGTACTTTGTCTCAACATGTGCTGCCTGAATATGTAAATTGTAAAAATTTCTTCTGCAAATACTTTCTTGGCCATTCTTCTTCATCTGTATCTGAGACACTGTAACCTAGGCTCTATAAGTAGAGAAAGCCTATCAAAAGTAAGGGCAGTAATTGTCCTCCCATACCATATGTATGCCAAACCAGTGAGAGCATATTGTGTCCATTTTCTAACAAAATACTTCTGTAGCCAGGTGTGACAAAATAGTAAGTACTTTACAGTTTAACAGTGATAATTAAGAGTTTTCCTAAAAACTATAGTCAAGGTGACACAACTAAAGGGATCAATAAGGATGTACTGAAAAGACAGTAAAATCATTGTCTTTAGAGTAAAAGGGAAATAACAGAATAGGAGGTTTGAAGGGAGCCAGGAGAACTGACAAAACATTTTTTAGGAGGGTGTTGACAAATTGGAGTGGACCCAGAAGTAGACAAAAGTTTTAGCAAGTATGTCATATGGGAGATGATTGTAGAGAAGAAATTATTTAATCTAGAAGTGGATGATGATGACGATTGATTATGATCATGGCTAACATTTACTGAATGTTGATTGTGTGCTAAGCACTATGCAAAATACTTTATGTGTATTATCCAATGTAATGCACACACAGAAAGCCTATGAAGCAAGTATTATTGTTAGCCCTATTTTACAGATGAGAAAACTAAAATTATAAAGAGGTGTGAGTCAGGTCAAGGTCACTCAGCTAGTAAATGGGAGACTGTTGCTGGGCTGAGGAGTGTATGGCTGCAGAACCTTGGCTTGGTATCTCTACTTTTGAGGACATTTCTCAAATATGGAAAAGAGATTAGCCATTGAAGAGGGGTTAGGCCAACCTTATGTAAAATATTATCTTACTATGTTTTATTGCATCTGAGATACCACTGGCTATAAAATGAGTCATTATTTTATTTGCCTTTCAGAAAAATTGCTGCCTATTAAAGTTACGATGCAGAATTGATGATAAGCCTCCCTCTGATTTTATAGTTGTTGAAATGGGTAAAAAGCATGTCTTAGAATAGATGGAAAAATGTTGTCCTGTGTGTGATCTCGGACCAAAGGACCAAGCTGCAAGGGAGATTTTAGCTCAAAGAAATGCTTTGCAACCTCTCAAGCTGTGGAGAAATGTAACCTCCTCTGGCAGAGGCCTTGACACATAGCAGGAGCTCGCTGTGAGGTTCCCTGTTGTGCAGGTGTTGAGACTGGCTGGAGGAACTCTCTGGGATGATGTAGAGGGATTTATTCAATTGAGTAGAAGGTGAAATAAATTATCTTCTAGAATCCTTCCAAAACTTTTAATGAAATATAGCATACAGGCATCACATAAGCTATGATAAAAAATTATTTAAATGTGGTTGGCAGTTATTTGTACCAATTATCCATAGCAATATGTATGACCCAATACCTTTTCTTTCTTGCTGTCTTCTCTCTCTCTTTCTCTTTTGGCATTCTAAACGTGGTTGGTAGTTTCCTATTTTTTCCTCAGGTAAAGTTCAGATTTTTTGGCTCAGTATTGGAGGCACTCTGCCTTTTCACCCAACCCATCTTCCCCGCCTTTTTGCCTCTCTCCCAAATTCCATAGCTGAATACCATTTTGCTTTCCCATTGAAAATAAATGAGATATCATAAATAAAAGCTCCTAGCACAGTGCTGGCATACATACTAGCCTTCTGGAAAATGTCAGCCCTCTCTCTCTCTCTTTTCATTTTTCAAATTATCCATCAGTCTCTGCTTTCAAAATCATATTCATCCTTCAAGACCCAATTTAAATGTGGTCTGTTTCCAAAAAGCCCTGCCTGATCACATAAACTAGAGGTAATTTCTGCCCCTTCCTGAATCCTAGTGTGTTTTGTTTATGCCAGCCTGATAGTAGTTACAACATTTGACCTTGAACTCCAGTTATTTGTATCCAGTCTTTTGTCTTCCGCCTAAGTATAAATTCTGAGGGTGGACACAATTCTGTTTGCCACATCATCCCCCAGCAAAGGGCTTGACACATAGGTGTTACGCATGTGTGAGTGAGCGAGTGAATTATGGCATTTTGTAGCAGATTTATCTTCTCGTAATTGTCTGGATTAAGGTAATAAAAATTATTTTGTGTTCCCTAAGTGCATCATACTTGTCTGTGGGAGTGGGAATTCTGGCATGATGTTAGGCTGAGTGATTTACAAGCTACTCTGGGATTG
The DNA here is from genome assembly GCF_029289425.2 of Pan paniscus. Classification (NCBI taxonomy): domain Eukaryota; kingdom Metazoa; phylum Chordata; class Mammalia; order Primates; family Hominidae; genus Pan; species Pan paniscus. The sequence continues at coordinate 148,964,015 of NC_073255.2, read as the reverse complement.
CAAATGTGAGATCAACCACAGAGAGAAAAATCTACAAGATAATGGCTTTATGTGTGTTGCTAGTCCTTCATAGTTTCTATGTTTCTTTTGATATTAAAACATATTAGCTATAAAATGAAACCGGTTTCATTCTTTTTGTTTTTATTGTCTTCAGAGCTTTGAAATTTTACAAGCTATTGATTTGGGTTATAAGCCACACTGAGGCCAAAACTTCTGAGAGGGTATTTAATTTTCACTGCATCTTTGGAAATTGGCCCAAATAATTCCCCTTTCAACCCATGGCACTGGTGTATGACACAGGAAAAATCTGATTAGCTCTTGATGGTTGCCAAATACTTGGTTTTCTCAGCTTGGCTAAAGATTTAGATTATCATTTGGGGCAGGTGGCCTGGAATTAGGAAGAATGTGGAAGGAAATCAATAAGGGTTGGTTTCTCTTATTATTTTCTGTTGGCCTTTCAGATATTCCACCAGGAAAGCAACAAAATTCAATTTTTTATCATTAAACTTCGGGGTAATTTGTACTGGTTCAATTTTTTTTTTGGTGAGAGGACTGATTACAATTTTATGGAACTCTTGGAAAAAAGAAATAGAAAAAGCTATTGGTTACCTTTTTTTTTTCTTCAAAGTTTCTGGTGTTTGAATTTCTATTCTAGATGGTATTTAATTCCTTGCACAGCAGTCTACAGGCAGCTTAATCAAGGCGGCAGGATAGTCAAGTGGATGTAATACTGAATGCTTGGATTGATGGCTTTCTGTTGATTAAAGGAGATAGATTATATAGCTAATAAGAATTCGCTTTAGGGAATAAAATTTAATAAATAAGTTAGACTATAATTGGGTATTGGAATAAATTTATCATGTCTTATGTAGTCTTTCCATTCAGAAAATATTTTTTTTTCTCAAGTACCTACAGTGTGTATGGTACTGCATCAGGGAAGTATAATGAGAAGAAGTAAGAATAGATAGATGCTTAGTTTTGACAAAAACATAAAGAAGACTAAAAAGGTAAAGCGTAAATATATTAATGAAAAGCTATTTATTTCCATGGTTTTAACTATTTTAAAATGACTTAAAATTCAATCTATATTTATCAATAAGCCTTAATCATATTTACTTGAAAAATATACCAACTTTCAATTTAGTAATATTAAAGAGCCACAATCAGATAATTATGTCTCAGTTAAAACAAATTATGCCTTAAGGCAAAATTAAACTAAGGATTTAGAAATAGTAAATTATACAGAAAGGACTTTATTGATTAAACAAAAAATTGTGGGTTTTCTTTGGTGTATACATATATATATACACACACACACACATATATATGTTTTAATGGTGAAATAAATTTTATAGCAATCATAGGTGAATACTGGTTAAGGAAATTACTGAAGTAAATGTGTTTTATTATGATGTATTATTTTTATTCTGAGAAATGGAATATGCCTCATTGAAGCATAGCATTTTCTTATTAAATAGGATAATGCATTGTGGCACTTTGAAACCCACCTTGATATACTTATAATTTTAGAATCCACTTCCTTATTTTTCTGGTCTTAGATATTTTATTAAGTTTGTTTGTTTCTTTCTTTCTTTATTTGAGATGGAGTCTCGCTCTGTCGCCCAGGCTGGAGTGCAGTGGCGCAATCTCAGCTCACTGCAAGCTCTGCCTTCCGGGTTCACGCCATTCTCCTGCCTCAGCCTCCTGAGTAGCTGGGACTTGCCTGCCACCACACCTAGCTGATTTTTTTGTATTTTTAGTAGAGACGGGGTTACACCATGTTAGCCCGCATGGTCTCGATCTCCTGACCTTGTGATCCGCCCGCCTTGGCCTCCCAAAGTGCTGGGATTACAGGCATGAGCCACTGCGCCCAGCCATTAAGTTTACACTTTTAGAGTTATTTAAAGACATAAGTAAAAACACTTTTTATACCTTCCACAGTTTATTGGGTCAACCTGCCATATTGAAATCAGATGCTTGTGGAAGAGATTGAGATGTATAGGGTTTTTGATGGTTTGGCATAGGGTGTTTACCTCTCGCAAGCTGTTGGTGTCACTGCTGGCTTTCCGAGCCTCAGGGAGGAAGAGTGTTGCTATTGTAGTGAAAGCTCCACCCTGTTTGTTAATCTACCTTAACTCTATAAATTATGGACTCTTGAGACTTAGTCTAATTACAATTGAAATGATTCTGAAGCATTGTAATGCAGTGAAGTATTCAAAGTAATATGAACATTGCATTTACATTTTTCTAAATGTCAAATTGACATCATTCTGGCCTCCTACCATGGCACAAGTTTTACCAAATAATAGCTAATCTGACAACATGTGGTACACTCCAGTATTTTGTTTTCCATTCTATTTCATTCCATCCCACTCCATTCCATTCCAGTCTGTTTAAAAAAATTATTTCACAAACCATTTGAGGAAGCCTTAATGTGAGATAACTCACAGTTTGAGAAACACTGGTTCACTTAATAACCACCTACCTGTATACAGCACTCTTCCAAAGAAGCAGTCTTTGTCCTTTATAACCGTACATCCAAAGAGCCATTTTATTTTTTAATTTTTAAAATTTTCTATTTACGTATTTTTTTTGAGACAAGGTCTCACTTTGGCACCCAGACTAGAGTTTAGTGGTGCCATCTCGGCTCACTGTAACCTTGACCTCCCAGGTTCAAGCAGTCTTCCTGCCTCAGCCCTCAAGTAGCGAGGACTACAGGTGCACGCCACCATGCCCGGCTATTTTAGGAGAGACGGGTGTCACCATGTCCCCCAGGCTAGTCTCAAACTCCTTAGCTCAAGTGATACACCCGCCTCGGCCTGCCAAAGTGCTGGGATTACAGGCATGAGCTGCCATACCTGGGCCAAGCAGCCTTTTTATAGCATACTTTTTTTCATTCAGGCAAAGAGGTGTAAAATCAAAGAGCCTAAATAAAAGATTAAGCAGGAAAGTGTGCTCATTTATATGAAAAAGCTCATAATAAGAACATTTGTGGAGTGGAACAGTAAATTCTCTCTCGATCAGCCCTGGACTCTATTTTGGTTTCTGTCTGGCTAGGAAGAACTATCCCTGCAAAATGCTTCTGCATTTGAAGGTCTCAGAAGCTCCCGCAGGCACCCACATGGCCTCCATCAGTATAGCCTGTCACCTCTCCTCAAAACACTAGACAGATGCGGTATGACCTGTATCCCTATTCTGGGATTTAGGTTGGAATGAAGACCTAGAAGTCTCAGAAGGACTTCAATATTAGAGAAGTAGAAAATTCTTATGGAATTTAGAGGCAGTTGGTCATCCTGGAATTTGAGATTCTAAATTTTAAGAGCCCTGAATATCAGTCTCTGGATTCATCCATTTCACTTCTGTCCATTGTCAGTTGAAATTCAGGAGTGACACTTAGAATTCCTGACAAAGAGTAAAGACTGGCTTGTAGGAGCTTCCTTGCTTAATGAATCCTGCAGCGAAAGTGGGTCTGTCAAGCTGTGGGCCAGGTGCCCAAGGAGAAGTTTAAACCAGGAGTAAATTCTGTAAGGCCAGAGAATATTCTGCCCGTCCTTTAATAACCTTTTTGCGTGTGTCCCATGTTCCCTCCTACTTTGTAACCAAGGATATTGAATGGAGGTGAAATAGCAAGACCAAAGGCCTTTCCCCACCTCCCCCCGCCCCTTTTTTCTATTAAAGCATTTGCTTAACTGCCTTGCTTGTGTGTATGCATGCCTGGTCTCTATATAGCTTCCTGTTTTAAGGTCCTTTCAGGGCAGGCATGCCATCAGTCTTTGTGTTGTTTCTAGATATCATCTCTGTGTGAATGTTGTTGACGCTATTTTTAACATTGCATCCTTTGTGTGAGCTGCCACAAGGCTGGGATGACCAAATGTCCTGTTTTTATCCCAGATTTTTCCTGGTTAATTTCCACTCTTTTGTTTGTGATACCTAGAAATCCTTTTGAGATGGCAAAAGGATTCGTTTCTGCTTCATTAACTGTGATGAACCTAAATTCAAGCAGAACTGTGCCTTTGAAACAGTGTGACTTAAACCTCTTCAGCAATCCCTGTAGTTGAGACTAAGCAACCACAGAGAAAATGTCCTCAGGCTCTAAAGTAGGGGGCCAGTTTACATGGATTTATGAGATCCTATCAAAGTGAGAAGTAACCTTTGTGGCAGTCCACTGTTTTCCTAATGGTCTAAGGACTGCCAAACTCCCACCCCATGCTCCTTTCATCCTTGCCTTCAATGCAGATATTAATAAATCTGCCCGAAATGAGATTTTTGAAAGCCTTTCAGGCTCACAATGATGATGCTTATATGAAGGGATCCCTTTTTTCTTCTGTCTGACTTAGTCTTCTGCCTCCAGACCCTGCATATTTTCCCTGTAGGACACTGGCGTCTTTCTAGGGATAGAATTTAAAAGCATCTCCTCCTCCCCCTATACCAATAGTTCAGTCTGAAACCATGAAGTGTGTTACAACCCCACCTTATGCTTTTCCCTTCCTCCTTTTTTGTGTCATTAGTGTTCATGTCTGTCTCTCCTATTACATCTTTAAGGGCAGAGACTATGCCATATGATTTTTTTTTCTCTTTCTCATTAGCTGACATGATTTTTGGCTCATTATAGGCACCTGATAAATATGTTGTAACAAAAAAAGTGAATAAATAATGTATGTATCACATTTTAGCTGTTTCCTGCATTGTACAATGCATGCGTACATTCACTCTATCTTTGATTCATTTAGTCAAAAAACATTTATTGAGAGGTATTGTCTTTGGAGCTGGGGATATGAGGAGAAATAAGACATGGGCACCCTTAAGGAGCCCATGGTTTATTGTATGAGAAAATAGTTGGTTTCCTCTCTCCTTGTCCTATAAAACCAAGGGCAACTAAGTTTCACATACGGGTGAAGGATCTACCCTGGAGTTTTTGTGTTGGCATCCCCGTATCCTGGCTGAATTGCTTGCCTCCTTTTGCCCTTCCCAGGTACACAGGGAATCACATGGCTGCATATACTTGACACTGTAGTCACCATGGAGTGATTTATTAGTCATGGGCCACAGCGCTTTTAAAACAATCTCAAGTGCTGAATGGAGAGCTGATCTCATCTAGTGGGCAGCATATATCTCATGCTGTGAGTTTTAGATTATTTCAAAGAACAGAAGACCCCTCAAAAACTACAAGAAGCAGGATCACATTTGTTAGTTTTAAGACATATTTATGGCATACGGCCGGCCATTTCCTTTATATCACGTAGGTTTTCACTATTATCAGCCTCCGTATTTCTATGCCAACTTGACCATTGCGAGAAATGACCCTATTTATTGTCTAAAATACTGGAAGTCAAATGGATTTATTTTTGGTAACTTTTACTGATGTAATGACTTGACATAAAATAAAGACTCTGTTCCAGAGACTGTGAATTACTGCCCACGCAAATTCAACTTTGCAACGCCATTAATATTTTACTGCCACAGTGAACAAAGTTGTTAAATTTAAGTCAAGAATTATTGGTTCCTTTTGGTAGGAGGCGTCTGTGTTTTTACTCAGCCTCTGTACATTTTATTTTTCCCCACATTTACTAACTTAAAACATGACCTACGTTTATTTTGAGAGTGTGGACCAGCATTGAGAAAGCACATACTCAGAGCGTATTTTTTTCTGATTCAACCTGCTCTTGAGATTCCTTTGTAATTTGTGTATTATTTAGAGAGTAGTGATTTTGATATCCTTCATCAGTAGCTTAATTTTACTTGCTTTACATAGAATCCCTGCTTTGCTTAGACAGAAAAAACAACTGACAAAAGCATCACATTGTTATACTTATTGGGAGAACCATGACATCTTGTTTATATTAACTAGCAAAAGACATTCATGTGAGGAAGAGAAATATAATGTAGGCATCTTAAAATATAAAGAGAAGTGTTAAGAGACTCCCTGTCATTGGTGAGCATAGTGGGTGTCTATCTTTGAGCTTTGAGAGTTACCACCTGTCAGATGGCACCAGGGACTTTTTGGACCTGGTACCCACTTCATTCCAGGCTCATATTGGCTCTCCCCAGTGGGTACCTGTACTGTCACACAGCCCCTGTCCTCATCCTGTAGTGCTCCAAGACTGGGATGCTGTCCAGGCCTGCAGCTTCCTGGATTGCTCTTTCCTTCCAGGTTTGCCAGGTGACCTCTTACCCAACATTCAAACTCGGCTCAAATTTCCCTGAATGCGGGAAGCCTCCCCTGACCTTTCCAGGCAGAGTTAAAAGTGGCTCCGTGTCTAGATGTGTTCAAGGCCCTGTTCATTTGGATCAGGAACCCCAAGGACTTGTCACTGGGGGAATGGCTTTACTGAAAGCCCAAGATTATGGATATGTTAATGCATTTGCTTCTTCATTTTATCCCACTATAAAAGGTGTGACAGAGGATTGCATTTTGAGTTTGGTGGCATGAGATCTAGTCTCTGTTCTGCTGCTAGGGTGAGTAACTTGGGGGAAATGACAACCCCATAAAAGGAGGAATGTTGTCCTCCTCTGCTGTTTATAGATTTCTACATATGAATGAGCTAAAAAGCTGCTTGGGATCTTTTGTTTTTTCCTTTACTTACATTTGAAATAATTATAATTATAGACTCACAAGAGTCTACTTCCACATGAAGAATTTTGTGTACCCTTCACTCAGCTCCCCTAATGGTGACATCTTATACAGTTATATCAAAACCAATTTATTAATATTGGTACATTGTTGTTAAGTTAGACTGTATGGCTTGTTCAGTTTTAATCATTTTGTACACACACTAATGTGTGTGTGTGTGTAGTTCATTGCAATTTAGTCTCATGTATGGTATATGTAACGACCACAATAATCAGGATACAGAATTGTTCCATCAAACAAAAGATCTTCCCTTATGCTGCCCCTTTATAGGTGTACCCATCCCTCCACTGTTCCCTGGCCACTAATAAATACTTGTTCTCCATCTCTTTCATTTTGTCATTTCCAGAATGTTATATAAATGGAATTATACTATATATAACCTTTTGAGATAATGCCTTGGGATCCATTCAAGTTGTTATAAATAGTTCACTCCTTTTTATTGCTGAATAGTATCCCACAGTGTGCACCAGAGCTTATTTAACCATTCACCCATTGAAGGACATTTGGGTTGTTTGCAGTTTGGGACTGTAAAAATAAAGCTGCTAAGAACATTCATATACAGATTTTTTGTGAGCACCTAAGTGTTTACTTCTCTGGGATAAACACCCAAGAGTGTAGCTATTAGGTTATGTAAGTGCATGTTAGTTTTATAAGCAACACCCAACCTGCTTTCCGCAGTGACTATCTATTTTACATTTTCACCAGCAGTATATGAGAGGGATCAGTTTTTAAGGGGAGAGTAATTTAACACTGAGAAGGTCATCTGGTTACAGAACTTAGAATCTTTTAGGATTGGGGAAGGAGAGTACTGGAATCTACCCTTGCCAGAAGATATTAAGAGACTCTTTAAATGGTGTGTTTGTGGTACCGTTTGTCTAACTGAATGTTGTTTTAAGTAAATGAGGCATAAGCTTAGGCTGCCCTCCACCCTCACCCCCAGACGGAGTCTCGCTCTGTTGCCCAGGCTGGAGTGCAGTGGCACAATCTTGGCTCACTGCAACCTCTGCCTCCCGGGTTCAAGCAATTCTCCTGCCTCAGCCTCTTGAGTAGCTGGAATTACAGGTGTGCACCACCACGCCCGACTAATTTTTGTATTTTTAGTAGAGATGGGGTTTCACCCTGTAGGCCAGGCTAGTCTCAAACTCTTGACCTCGTGATCCACCCACCTTGGCCTCCCAAAGTGCAGGGATTACAGGTGCTAGCCGCCGCACCCAGCCAAGCTTAGGCTTTCTTTACAAAGCACACATACTCATTGGTGATGTAGTATTGGTTTACTTTGTTGTTGTTGTTTTTATTTTTATTTTTATTTTTTTGCTATAAAAATTTAACATTTTATTAAATCAATTTAATTTTTAAGCAAATTCTATGAATGTTCTTCAAAATAAAGAATTTATTATTATTATTATACTTTAAGTTTTAGGGTACATGTGCACAATGTGCAGGTTAGTTACGTATGTATACATGTGCCATGCTGGTGTGCTGCACCCATTAACTTGTCATTTAGCATTAGGTATATCTCCTAATGCTATCCCTCCCCACTTCCCCCACCCCACAACAGTCCCCAGAGTGTGATGTTCCCCTTCCTGTGTCCTTGTGTTCTCATTGTTCAATTCCTACCTATGAGTGAGAACATGCGGTGTTTGTTTTTTTGTTCTTGCGATAGTTTACTGAGAATGATGATTTCCAGTTTCATCCATGTCCCTACAAAGGACATGAACTCATCATTTTTTATGGCCGCATAGTATTCCATGGTGTATATGTGCCACATTTTCTTAATCCAGTCTATCATTGTTGGACATTTGGGTTGGTTCCAAGTCTTTGCTATTGTGAATAATGCCGCAATAAACATACGTGTGCATGTGTCTTTATAGCAGCATGATTTATAGTCCTTTGGGTATATACCCAGTAATGGGATTGCTGGGTCAAATGGTATTTCTAGTTCTAGATCCCTGAGGAATCGCCACACTGACTTCCACAATGGTTGAACTAGTTTACAGTCCCACCAACAGTGTAAAAGTGTTCCTATTTCTCCACATCCTCTCCAGCAGCTGTTGTTTCCTGACTTTTTAATGATTGCCATTCTAACTGGTGTGAGATGGTATCTCATTGTGGTTTTGATTTGCATTTCCCTGATGGCCAGTGATGATGAGCATTTTTTCATGTCTCTTTTGGCTGCATAAATGTCTTCTTTTGCGAAGTGTCTGTTCATATCCTTCGCCCAGTTTTTGATGGGGTTGTTTGTTTTTTTCTTGTAAATTTGTTTGAGTTCATTGTAGATTCTGGATATTAGCCCTTTGTCAGATGAGTAGGTTGCAAAAATTTTCTCCCATTTTGTAGGTGGCCTGTTCAGTCTGGTGGTAGTTTCTTTTGCTGTGCAGAAGCTCTTTAGTTTAATTAGATCCCGTTTGTCAATTTTGGCTTTTGTTGCCATTGCTTTTGGTGTTTTGTTGTTGTTGTTTTTAATGTTTTCATTAGCAGACATTCAATGTGAGACTGCTGGTACCAGACACTAAGCGGGGAGCTGATCTAATATGAGGAATTGGAAGTCAGGGAGATAGTGTTTAATTCACCACTCTTACCCATTTTAACTGTAGGTATTTTTGTGAGCTTTACCTTCATCTCTAATGTGGAGATGATAATACCCAATTCTCTGGGCTGCTGTGAGGACTAAGCATGATAAATAAATAAATAGCATGATTCTTGATTATGGTATGCACCCAGAGAGCCTCTGTCCTTGAAGATTTCAATGTTATGCCATTTTGATTAATTTTTATGTTGATTAGAAATAGCTAATATTTTCACTCGTTTTGCAGAAGAGAGAAAATTCCATTGATGATTCTTCAATAATAAGAATAGTGAAGGCCAGGCACGGTGGCTCACACCTGTAATCCCAGCATTTTGGGAGACCAAGGAGGATGGATCACTTGAGCCCAGGAGTTTGAGATCAGCCTAGGCAATATGACGAAGCCCCGTCTCTACAAAAAATTAGTCATGCATGGTGGTGCATGCCTGTAGTCCCAGCCACTTGAGAGGCTGAGGTGAGATAATCTTCTGAGGCAGGGAGGTCAAGGCTGCAATGAGCCGTGATCACGCCACAGTATCCCAGTCTGGGTGACAAGTGAGACCCTGTCTCCAAAAAAAAAAAAAAAAACAAACAAAAAAATAGTGATGATGAGCCTGCCATTTATTGAGAATATATTGAGTGCAGTGCCATGCTTGTTAAGTATGAATTACCTGTCTCACTTAAGCTTTATAGCAGATCTATGACTAGATATTCTTACAATACCTGTTTTTCAGATAAGGAAAACCAAGGCTTAGAGAGTTAAATAACTTGATGAAGGTCACATATCTTGTGAAACTGAAATTGGTAACCCGGTCTGTCTGTCTCTAGTTTTAATCATGTACCTGTATCTATTCCTTAGTATTGATTGCTTCTTCAAAGGCCGTTCTCTGCATGGTATAAATTATAACTGAAGTGACTTTATACCAAGCAACACCGGATACACTGCTGCATTCATTGGGAGACAGCGTGTAAGAAATACAATTGAGCTTTGTCTATAGGTCAATGGAAGCAACCACACAAACAAAATGACCTTGCGTTTCAGAAAGAAAGACTCTGAATAATTTTGGTATTTTTTAAATAGCTGGTTTGGATTTTTGAGAGGCAAGACAGTTACTCTAAATGACATGATAGGGTTTGGGATCATCCTGATGGGGCAGGGGGGGAGCATTGTCTCTGAAAACATATGATTTTCCCGACACACTGTAATTTAATTCACAAAGATATTATAGAAAATAGTGGATATTATAATTACCTGAGAGTGAACTGACTTATCCCTTTATTCATTCATATGTAATTTCAAATTTGGTGAAGCTGTGGGATTTTAGGCTTGTTGTTTTCACAGTGAGGCCTTGGTTAACTCAGTGCTTTAGGGCCATGCTTGAGACTTAGGGCCCTGAAGTATCCTTATGAAAACATCTTTTTGATACATAGTAAACCAAACTCATGTTTATATGAATATCTCATCTAAGTCTGTTATTTAGTTCTTAGCACATGAATAGATGCAAATACAGCCTATGTTTTAAAAGTTTAAGCAGGTTATTGTTAGGAAGGTGGTTAAAAAAACGAATTATATATGAAATGTATCAGTAAACATATTGCTTTAGTGAATGTGGGTTCCTTCAATGAAAAATAAGCAATTAGCCAAGTGGTTTTCTTAAAACACTATGGGCCAGGCACTGTGCTAGACAGTTGATAATACATGATTTTATTTTATCCTTAAAATGGCCTTATGAAGCAGTTAATTATGTTATTCCCATTTTATAAATGAGGAAATGATATTTCACGTCACATGGCCAGTGAGTGGGTAGGCCTCTCTTCACTTATTACACTTCTGCTTCTAAGCTGTGTTCTTTCCTGTATTACACTGGAGGAAGGAGAAAAAGAACTTGTATTTGGTCCTTGACTGGGTGGAATATCCTTTAGTGTGGCTGTAAGGACATGGGTAGAATACTCTGGTCAATTCATTTCTTGTTTAAATAGTGACAAAGGTATGTCCATGTTAACCATTTCTCACTTATGCTTTATACATAAGAATGGCTTACAGGGAATGTTGCTTTATTATATCACTTAAAATGTTTGGTCAGGCAATGGTGACTCATGCCTTTAATCCCAGTACTTTTGAAGGACAAGTCAGGAGGATCGCTTGAGACCAGGAACTCAAGACCAGCCTGGACGACAAAACAGGATCTCGTCTCTACAAAAAATAAAATAGTCGAGTGTGGTGATGCAGTATTGTAGTCCCAGCTATTTGGGAGGCTGAGGTGGGAGTGTCGCTTGAGACCAGGAGTTCAAGGATATAGTGAATGGTGATCGCTCTACTGCATTCCAGCCTGGACAACAAAGCAAAACCCTATTTCTAAAAAAAAAAAAAAAGTTTTTAATTTCTTAATGATCAGAAAAACTAATACCCTATCCTCATGATATACTTCTGAACTTCTGATTAATAGCTTGTGCCAGGGCAGAGTAATAGGTGTGCCATGTAACTATAGACAGTCCTTCTGTTACTTCTAGTTAGATACCTTTTATCTAGATAGACTCTGTCTGTTAAGATTTAGGATATATTCTTTAGTTTTTAAAGCAGGTTTTTCTTCCTTATGATAGCTGATTCTGGGGATAATGGAAATTAATTTGCCTGCCTTGAGTTATAGCAGAAGAATGTGACAGAAGATAGTTCAAGGCTGTAATGGTTCTGGAATATACAAGTTGCCATGGGTATTACACAGGTTGGTAGTAGAAAATTTATTGAGCAAATAGTTGATACATTGGATAGACTCATTTAGAAAATTATTTCCTCTTTTATGCAGGGGCTAAGAGGTTTCTTGACTTGATAGCTAAAATTCCAGAATCTGTTCTTTGCTTGAATGATTGAAATGACTGGTGTAAACTGCAATCACTTAACTAGACTTTTATTTTGACTTTGAGTCAAAGATGTGTTCATGGTCCTTTTTATAAAGGCCATGAATTTTCATGTTACTTTTTTGTGATATATGTTAAATTTCTTATCCCCGTGTTGGGGTTCAGAAACCCATATCCCCAAATACGGCACTTTGACATGCTGAACTAAAGAAGCCTCAAGGTCTATGTGACCTTCCCCCTTTCTCCTCAGCCACCATCTCTCCCAAACACAGGATGAAGTTAAAGTTCTTTATCTGCCTAAAATCCAGACCCACCAAGGAGATCTTCTCCATCTTGTTAGACCAAGATGTAACCACACCTGAATGGACATTTTCACAAGAGAATGTCTGAGTTAATCCCTGCTCCCTGATCCATTCATTCTCCCTCGCAATCCCTTTAACAGAATTCCTCTTCTCTCCCTGCTATTTTGCCAGGAAGGCATAGAAGCTTCTGACTCTAGTTGGGGTTTTGTGGTTCTCCCTGTGTATACATTAATAAAGTTTGTATGCCTTTGCCCTGAGTAATTTGCCTTCTGAGAATTAATTTTTCAGCAGACCTTCAGAGGGGAAGTTTCCCTTGGCCTCTACACCTCATATGAGAAAATTGGAAGTGATCTTGTTCTTGACTACATAATTAGGGAAATATGGGCTTCAGCGTATATTTGATAACTTAAAGATAGTCACTCATAAGATAAAAACAATGTTTCAACTTTCAAAATACTAAAATTAATTAAAGCAGACCAAAAAACTAGTCTTTATAACAACATAGAAGATAAAGTATATAGCACGTAAGCATACAACAAAAGGATGAAATAAAAATGACAAATTCAAATATATCATCATCTCAATAAATGCACTTGGGCTAAACGCTAGAGGGTTAAAACTCAGATTGAGCTTTAAAAAATCCAACTAAATACTGTTTATAAGAGGCAGTCTTGGCTGGGCGTGGTGGCTAACGCTTGTAATCCCAGGACTTTAGGAGGCCAAGGTGTGTGGATTGCTTGAGGCCAGGAGTTCATGACCATCCTGGGCAACACAAGAAGACCCCATCTGTATTATTAAAAATAAGAAGAAGAAAAAAGAGACAATCTTAAAACATAATGACCCACCTCTAAAGTAGTCAGATTCAAAGAAACAGAAAGTAGAATGGTGGTTCCTAGAGGCTGGGGGGACAGAGGAAAGAGGAGTTAATGGGTATAGAGTTTCAGTTTTGCAAGATGAAAATGTTCTGGAGATCTCTTTTACAACAATGTGAGTATACTTAACACTATTGAACTGTACACTTAAAAATGACTAAGATGGTAAATTTTATGTTTTGTTTTTTACCACAATTTTATAAAAATACTAACCATAATGACCCACCAAAATTAAAAATAAAAAGACAGGGTAAGATCTATTAGCAATGGCAAATGAGAATCAAGTATGACAATGTTAATATCAGACAAAGCAGAATCCAAGGGAAAACTTAAATGTGGAAAATATTATCTAATATTGTTTGCAGCATTTTTTTATAGTCAGGAGTAAATGTAAATCAAATACTTATAGAAGTGACTGGAGAAATTGATTTTAGTATAGAATTCTATACTATATACTCTGTAATTCAAAAAGAAGAGAGTATCATCTGTGTTTAATAAGAGATCAGATATAATTTTGCACCAGGAAGGTCATGACTTTGATAAGAGCAGTTTCAGTGCATGAGTGGGGTCAAAACCACTGGTCTCTCAAAGAAGAATAAAAGGAAACCAGAAAGGGATTTCATAGACCCTGAATATCTGTATGTTGGTCCATGAGCCTTCCTGCCTAGAGTTATTTTCTTTGCTGTCTGCAAATGAAATCTAATTTTTAAAAGTTAAAAGCATTCAATTTGTTGCTATTCTCTCTCACATTAGAGTGGGGTGAAGATTTCCTGAACAAGGGTGATGAAATAATGCAGGGGGGAAGCCTAGAAGGGAAGGTTTCTGAAAGTTAAAGAAAATTGAACCTAATGCTAAGAGGTCAGTGACCGAGAGAACATAAAGTGGACAAGAGAGAGAAGGAACCTTGCCCCTGTGGATTTGTCTAAAGCTATGTTAAACGTTTTGTTGGTGGAGATGGACCTTTGTAAGAAGCACTAGGAGCCTGTGCTCCGCAGAACACGTAGGGGAATGTGGGAAATCTAATAACAGGATAGCATCCTGTTACTACTCCCTAGAAGGAAGAAGACTTCTTGGAGATCAGAGTCTTTATCCAAGGATACAGAAAATATCGTATCTGGTAGAGAAATACCATGAGACAGGAAGAGGGCATGAGATTTGGAGTCAGGCTGACCAAGTTCAGATCCCAGCACTTCCACATATGAGATGATAAGAGAGTTATTTAGTTTTGCAGTTTTATCATGAGGATATAACATACAAAAATATCTAGCACTGTGTCTGGCATATAGTAGGAACTCAGAAAGTGACACCTGCTAGTTAATAAATGTCTCCTTTATGCTAAGATGACTGAAATCATGGGGTGAATTCCCTTGATGCCAGTCTCCTAGGCTGAATCCTCTGTTCTCAAAGAATGAAAAATTTAAAGGTACTTCCCAATCCCCCTACAGTCAAATGACTGCAGTGACCTAACTTTGATAATTATGTATTTCAGGCCTTGGAATGTCTAAATGTTTCTCCAAATGTTGAATTATTCTAAAATTAGCAAAGACTTGTTGAAGAAGCTCACAAGATCATGGAATCAGGCCTCTGAGGTCATAATATTCAGTAGATATATTGCTTATGAGCCTGGAAGGAAAGGTTTGCAATTTTATATAGTATAATATAGTATTTGCTCTTGGTATCAACCTAAATTCATAAACAGATGTGTATATATCTCTATTTATGTATATTGAAGTCTGTATTGTGAGGGTGAATAATTAGAAGTTGACTTTATATCAAACCGGGTTTATAGAATTCAGATGTGTCCCCAAAATTTGTCCTCTTCTAGATATGTCCATTTACTTTTAGTATGACTAGTAGGAACATAGGGGTTTTAGTGTCTGATTTTGAGGATATAAACACGAAAAAAGTATTTTTTCTCTTTTGTCTAGATTACTAATCCAGACAATGTAAACCTCACCCCAAATTTGTGAAATTTGAGACCGGATTTCTTTTTCATGGCATTACAACATTATTTTAAAACAGCGCTACTAAACAGTTTTATCAAAAAATTCCAACAAATGACATGTGGCCCAGTGGATGAAAAAAAATTCTGCAATTATTAATAGATGTTTTTACTGTTCAGAGCTTTAGCTGTTATTTGTTTAGTAATGTTGGTGTTTGTATGTAGGCTTTGAGGCAAGGGGACTAATTAGGAATTCTCTGTAATAATTTAAGTGAAGCTTAAATTATTAAAAAGAGTAATCTTGTAATCCCAGCACTTTGGGAGGCCGAGGCGGGCAGATCACGAGGTCAGGAGATCGAGACCATCCTGGCTAACATGGTGAAACCCCATCTTTACTAAAAATACAAAAGATTAGCCTGTTGTGGTGGTGAGCACCTGTAGTCCCAGCTACTTGGGAGGCTGAGGCAGGAGAATGGTGTGAACCCGGGAGGCAAAGTTGCAGTGAGCCGAGATCGCGCCACTGCACTCCAGCCTGGGTGACAGAGTGAGACTCCATCTCGGAAAAAAAAAAAAAAGCCATCTACCCATTTATTGAGCACTAAATATACGCCAGGCACTGTGCTACCTGCCTTTGTATAATCCTTACGGCAGCTTCATGAGATGGGTTCCATTATTATCCCCATTTTATAGATAAGGGAACTGAGGCTCAGAAGAATCAGTGAGTTCCCCAAGGCCACGGAAGGGTGGAGCTGGGATGTGAACCCAGGTTTTTGACTTCAGAACTCAGACTTAATAACCACCTGGTTCTGTTTCCTTATGAAAGGGCTGTGTCTCCAATGTTCGTTTAGGGCACAGTTGCTTGGATTTGGCACACGTTGCCATAGAACCTATATTTCAATCAGTGTTAGACGTTTGGGCCAATATTAATGTGTCAGAGGTGTCTGAGTGCCAACAGCACTGTAGATCTAAAGCCATCCTGAGATGGTGTTGGGCTTTTAACTTTGGCGGGCCAGAACTACTCTTTCCTCAGTGTTGTCTTGCCCTGGACATATTTGCCCTTTATTGTACCCCTTCACCTACTGCCTGGACTGGTGGGGATCTACTGCCACAGCGGGGTGGGGGCAGAGGCTAAAAGCGGCAGGGTGGGGTGGAATGGGGCGGAGGCTTCTATCTGGCAAAGCTTCTGGGATTCTCCATTTATTCAGTTCTCTATCTTCCTCTGCTTCCCTCCCACCCTGCTGTTTTCACTTCTTGTCTTGGAGAGTGAGTCCCTCTGGATATCTCTTCTGCTGCTCTGGGTCCTTGATGGAATGACATAATGACTTGGCTGTTGTCTGTGGGTGTTTTTACTGCCAACAGTGATTGGAAACAGCGAGCCAAAGTGACTAGCTCTGGTCCCATCCCTGCCCCTTTTTTTCACATAGATACACAATTTCATTAGAAAAAGATGAAGATGCGTATGAGCTATATGTAGGCCACTGAATATTCAGACTTATAGGGAAAGGCACATCTACATTTAAGGAAAAATGAAGTTTTGAGTCTTCTGGGTGGTTATTGAAGAAACTGGGCTCTGACTCTGTATGTACAACAGATGGAGAGTTTGGGAGCATGGCAGGGGTGAGCTGGAGGGCTGACAGTTTCTCCTGCTTCCTCTCCCCTTGCCAGACAGGCTTGTTTGCCAAACTGGCTTGTTTCATTCATGGATTGAAGACAGGCTCAGGACTGGGGTTGAAGGGGTTAGAAGAGAAGATGATCTTAGCATCTTGGTCTATATTACTGAAGGGAAAAACATAGCAAGGGGAGTTTGAAGTATGGAGAGAAGTCCCAGTGGCCACTCAACGGTGAGGTACAGAAGGAAGGCTTTTTTGGCAATGGTTTCTATATAGAGTCATTGAGTATTAGTTACTCTATATTTATACGAAGTGTGAATTTTATTTTGGTGTAGTATCTTTGGGTAGATTGAGAGGCCAAAATATTTATCTTGTTTTCAAATTACTCTGAAATCTCACTTCTTTACTTTATCATCATCTTGCCTGTCTCTTTTGAATGATTTTCATTTGAAGCAGTTCAATTAAATCTTGTTAAGTATAACAATAAATTACTCAGTGATTCCTATAAATTCTCTAAAATACAAGGAGAAAATTGAATATAGCCCAAGTAAGCAGCAGGGATTTTTACAGAAATGATTTCTTCAATCTTGTCTCCATGGTTCTGTTGTTATTCTTTTATAAAAAGGTCTCAAGAGGAGGAGAAAAAAATATAGGAGACAAAATATATATATATATATTATAAATAAGAAGTCTGCAAGAAGATCAGAGATTTTTGTGGAAAATGGGGATGGTTCAATAAGCAAAATGAATTTCCTCACACAATAGCTCTGTATTTTGTGTAGAAAATCGTGCATGGATTTTCCTGGCTCTGGAGGAGGAGGCCATTCTTTCTTATGGTGATATGAGAAGAAAGGTTTTAAAGAGTTGAGTGGAGAGAGGCTTTTAGAAAGTGCAGTGATGTCTTTGGATGTCCAGGATTGACTCAAGGTAAAGGAAGAGGCATGTCATGAAGCTTGGTCTTAGACCTAAGCTTCTACTTGGAAATCAAAGCCATAAGTCAGTTCTGCCATAACACGAATGCTGCTCTCCTAAAAAATCACCATGCCATACAATAACACAACAAAACCACAGTACTTATGAGGCAAACAGATGCAACATCCAAAAACTTCATCAGCAATACATTTTACAAAAGGAAAAGGTGGCTGGGCACAGTGGCTCACGCCTGTAGTCCCAGCACTTTGGGAGGTCAAGGCAGGTGGATCACCTGAGGTCAGGAGTTCGAGACCAGCCTGGCCAACATAGTGAAACCCTGTCTCTACTAAAAATACAAAAATTAGCCAGGTGCGGTGGCTGGCACCTTTAATCCCAGCTACTTGGGAGGCTGAGGTAGGAGAATCACTTGAACCCTGGAGGTGGAGGTTGCAGTGAGCTGAGACCACATCACTGCACCCCAGCCTAGGCAACAAGAGTGAGTGAAACTCTGTCTCAAAAAAGAAAAAGAAAGAAAGAAAAGGTATGAACCTAATAAAAGTGGTAGCATGGTTGTACACATGTTCAATGGTTATGAAATTCACAAATACTACGATAAATATGACATTTTGACTTTAAAAAGACCTGAAGTTTATTTGTGAATGAGGGCTTTAGAGGGCTGCAGCTTGTGAGTTACTGTGAAAAGGTGGGAGCAAAGCTATGGGACTCCCAGGAAGGCTGTTAACACCAGGTATCAATGGGTGTGGCTTACAACACAGGCAGTGAACTGAGATGGTTGCTGGATGTTTTAAAGTGTGTGCACAGGTGTGTTTTGTTTGTTGTTGCATGGCTTGGTTCACCTGGGAGTCTTCAGTTACTGTTTCTTTCAGAGGAAACACACTAAATAAACATGAAATTTGTGTTATGCTCAAATTGTTCCCTTTTAAAATCAATTACATTAGAACAAATTTGTATTTTCAAAACAAGCATTAGAGAGAAGTGACTGTACTGGCTAGGTACAGTGGCTCATGCCTGTAATCCCAGCACTTTGGAGATGAGGTGGGAGGATCGCTTGAGGCCAAGATTTCGAGAACAGCCTGGGCAACAACAGCTGACTCTACAAAAAAAAAAAAAAAGAAAAGAAAACTGTACAATAAATTCTTTTGACTTTGTTTATTCTCTTTGATATTTACAAAAATATAAATGCAAGTCCTTTAGTTGGTCTAAAGAACAGGCTCTTCACTCTTCATTGCCTTAGTTGTGAATATGTTATAAACAGAATTGTGGCCAGAGCTCACTCTTTCTGTAGTTACAAAGTGATGTTTGCAGTCATTTGCTAATCTTAGGTTTTCTCTTCTGGTTTCCCCACTTGTGACACATATTCTTTGTGGCGGAAAATGGGGCAGGGATGCTGGGGCTGGCAGTTGCTTTTCTTTGATGTATGATCGTAAGGTGAGCATTTTTTAGTAAAACTATGTATTCAAGTGTCCATCAAGGGATGAATGGATAAACAAAGTGTTTCTATACAATAGAATATTATTGAGCCATAAAAAGGAATGAAGTACTGATACATTCTACAACTTGAATGAACATTGAAAACATTATGCCAATTGAAATAAGCCAGACACAAAGGGTCACACATTATATGATTTCATATATATGAAATATCCAGAATAGGTAAATCTGTAGAGACAGAAAGCAGGTTAGTGGTTGCTGGGGGCTGGGGAGAGGAGGGTGGAGGGTGTGAGGAGTGACTGCTAATGGGTATGGGGTTTCCATTTGGGGTGATAAAAAAGTTTTAGAACTAGATGATGGGGATGGTTGCACAACCTTGTGAATGTACTTAGTGTCATGAGTTGTACACTATTTAAATGATTAAGATGGTAAATTTTCTGTGATGAGTATTTTACCACAATTAAAAAATAGGCCGAGCATGGTGGCTCATGCCTGTAATTCCAGCACTTTGGGAGGCCAAGGTGGGAAGATCAGGAAGGCCAGGAGTTTGAGACCAACCTGGAAAATATAGCTAGACCCTTTCTCTACAAAAAGTAAAAAATAATCTGGGCATTTTGACTTGTACCTGTAGTCCTGCTACTCAGGAGGCTGAGGCAGGAGGATCACTTGAGCCTAGGAGTTAGAGGCTGCAGTGACCTATGATCGCACCACTGCACTCCAGCCTGGGCAAAAAAGTGAGACTCTGTTAATAGATAGATAAAGAGATTACATAGATGATGGATGGATGGATGGATGGATGGTTGGATTGATAGGTGGCATATGTTGGATCTCTGTCCTGGGCATGGCACCATGCTTAGCACGGCAGAGGATACAGTGAGGAGTGAGGCAAGGTGCTACCTCCAAGGAGTCTGAAGTGTAGTTGAAAGATGAGATAAACAGAACAATAGTCGGACTGCAAGACAGAAATGAAATGTGCCATGGAGGAGGTGAGAACAGTAGGCTGCAGGTGTCCAAAGCAGGAGTGCACCTGTTCTGGAAGAATCTAAATGGTGTTCTTTCAGGAAGTAGCACATCAGATGGACTCACTGGGTCTGAACTGAGTGTCACCTAGATAGCACTGAAAAATATCTATTCCTAGGCTAGGCCCTATTCAAATTAAGTAAAAGTCTCTAAAGGGAAGAGCTTTGGAATAGATTTTTTTCTGTATATATTTTTTAAAGATTGCCAGGTGATTCTTTTATGCAGCCATTGGTGCAAACCACAGGTTGAAACAACAGTCAGATATTGATAGGTGTATTCTGGGCAGAGGGAATTTTAGGGGCAAATGCCCAGCTGGGAGAGCCCAAATTCTGCTTGACTAGATATTAGGGTAAGCCAGAAATAAAAATGTCTGCAGTATAGATAGACTGGAGAGAGGCAGGCCTGTTGGGGATGGGTTTTAATGGTCTTTAGTAGGTGCTCTCAAGGTGGAGTCTAGGGGTCCCTGAGACCCTTCTGGAGAGTCTGTAAGGGCAAAATTATTTTCATGATAATTTTAAGATGTTGTCCGCCTTTTTACTTTGGATTTGATGTTTGTGTCAATGGTGCAAAAGCAATGCTGGGAAAACTTCTGGCGACTTAGTGTGAATCAAGACCCTGGCACCAAACTGTAGTGATTGTAATTTTTACCTCTTTTTGTTCTTGCAGAAAAAAATAGGAGTTTCACTTAAGAATGTCCTTGATGAAGCAATAAAAATCTCAGTCCCTCGGGTTCACATCTTTTTAATATTCTGTGGGACAAGATAGGAAGCACACATAAATTACTTCTGCTGTGTACTAGAGAATGCTGGTTGTCTTGAGGAAAAACACTTCCACAAATATTAGAGTGAAAACAAGTGAACTAGACAGTTTTTTCATGGAATATCATTTTACTTGGTAGACTGACACACAATAGTTACTCAGACTTTGGTGTTTGACAGACATTTTTTTGGAAATGAATAACAAGAGCCTGTCACTTCAAGGTAAACAGTTGACAACATTTATTGCCAATGATAAAATTTGAACTTTCAAGCAAAAATGCAAATTTTGGAAAATGTGTTATTTCTGCCACTGAGAACATAACAGCATACCAACACTTTTAGACTTTTTACTTTTATATTGTATAATGAAATGCATCAACATTTGGATGATCTGTATTACAGGTGAACCAACATTTTCCAGTATTAGTGGTGGGGAATGACCGTGTCATGAAGGCTTGACCAGGACGGGGATAGCTCAAGGAGGCAGGATGGCTCATTGTTCATGTCTTCGTTCAGGAACACAATGAAGTAGGCTGAGTTTCCAGGATTTGGCCCCTGCATTGGGGATGGTTGGAAGAAAAGCCAAAAACCATAGCTTCTTCAAGCCAGTGGACTTAAAAAACAGTAGTACTTTTAAAGAAACAAGGAATTCAAGGCAAGAGCTGTTTGTGGGGCTAGGGGTAAAGAAAAACGATGGCTTTGCCAAAATTTGCTAAATTTATATCAGGCTGGGTCCTGATATACATTTTAAAAAATCCAGGCCAAGCATGGTGGCTCATGCCTATATTCCCAGTACTTTGGGAGAACAAGGCAGGAGGGTCACTAAGGCCAGAAGTTTGAGAACAGCCTAACAACATAGCAAGACTGTCTCTACAAAAAAAAAAAAAAAAAAAAAAATCAGCCAAGTATGGTGGTGCATGCCTGAAGTCTCAGCTACTCAGGAGGGATGAGGATTGTTTGAGGCCAGGAGTTGGAGGCTGCAATGAGCTATGATTGCACCCCTGTACTCCAGCCTGGGCAATAGAGCAAGACCCTATCTCTGAAATATATACATACATATTTTTTAATTTCTAAAAAATTCTTTATTGAATTTTTGGAAAAGAAGCTAAACATATTAAAGCTTGTCTACTTGGGGGAGACTTTTATGGAGTAAGATACAGAGAAACCAATTTTCCAATGTGATTTTTTTCTCTCCTTACCTGCCTTAATAATCATAATTTCCCTTTAAAAAAAATCTTTTGTGGTACTACAATTTAGTCCTCTCTGGCCCACTGACCTTAGTGTCAGAACCCCTGATCTTGTGCAGAGTTGCCCTCTCCTCCTCATCCCAGCTGTTTTAGCAGGGTCCTAGTTCTTCTGTTGTTCCTACACACTACAAATTTTCTTCCTTGGTCTTCAATACTGGCGTTTGTATTTGGGAACTCACGAACAGATCTCTTTGGCTTTTAAACTGCTAGAACTTGGCCAACACCCCACTTTGCCTCAGGAATTTCCTAATAATGGCTCCTTTCACCATAGCCTCTGACCTAATTTGTTGTTGTTCTTTATTTGCATGCTCGTTTTTATTGAATATGCAGTAGTATAATTTCTCTTTCCTATTAGTAATCCACTCCTGCCTTCTAAAAACCCTAGTCGGGAAAAAATCTGTGGTTTCCTGAGTACACAGTCAGCTGTTTCACAACAACAGCCCGTCACGTCCTTGAAGACAGTGCTGAGGTCAGGGATACAAGAATTGAGGTAGAAACTGGAATAGAATATGCAATTTTTCTGTGTGGGCAATTGGGAGAGATGAGAGGCTACTGAAAGGTACCTGAGGAGGAATCAAGAGCCAATGAGATTCAGAGGCCTCTTGTGTGAGCCACTGTTTCTTTGCTATAAAGAAATACCTGAGGCTGGGTAATTTATAAAGAAAAGAGGCTTATTGGGCTCACAGTTCTGTAGACTGTATAAGAAGCATGGTTCCAGCATCATCATCTTTTTTTTTTTTTTTTTTTTTGAGTTGGAGTCTCCCTCTATTGCCTAGGCTGGAGTGCAGTGGCACTATCTCAGCTCACTGCAACCTTCGCCTCCTGGGTTCCAGTGATTCTCCTGCCTCAGCCTCCTGAGTAGCTAGGACTACAGGTGCCCACCACCACACCTGGCTAGTTTTTTTGTATTTTTAGTAGAGATGGGGTTTCACCATACTGGCCAGGCTGGTCTCGAACTCCTGACCTTGTGATCTGCCCGCCTCGGCCTCCCAAAGTGTTGGGATTACAGGCGTGAGCCACCACACCCAGCCAGCTCCAGTGTCTTCTTCTGGTGAAGGCCTCAGGAAGCTTACAACCATGGCGGAAGGTGAAGAGGGAGCAGGCGTTTCACAGGGTGAGAGAGGGAGCAAAAGAGATGCTATGTTCCTTTGATCAACCAGTTCTCATATGAACTCATTACAACAGTGAAGGCACCAAGCCATTCATGAAGGATCTGCCGCCATGACCCAAGCCCAGCCCACTAAGCCCACCTCCAACATTGGAGGTCACATTTCAACATGAGATTTGGAGGGGACACACATCCAAATCATATCACCTCTCGTGGGGAAGGCAAAGAGAGGGTAAGCTGGTGGCTAGAAACTAAAAACAAAGATTTGAGAGGAGAGAGATGCTACAGGTGTTGGTACAGTTGTGTGGGTGTGAGCATCCTGGCACTTCCACTCACTTCCCGTTTACTGTGAGCAGAATTTTCTGGATGGGTGTGGAAAAGTCTTCATCCAAGTTGGGTCTGAGCAGAATCACAGAGGCTCTTGGAAATAGCCCATGTGGATTTTATGTAGCCTACGCAACTCTTTTTTACATGAATGAAGAAGTCTGTACTTATTTAAAGTATCTGACAATTCCAGGTTAGGCCGGCAGGTTCTACTCTGCCCAGAACAGGGACCTCGCCCCTGGCCCTTATATTAGGAACTTGGTCCTGTGCAGGTCAGGACACTATCACATGAGTTCTGGAGAGCAAAAGCCAAAGATGGAACTGAAGGTTAGGGAGTGATACATTTTCTGAATTAGAGCTCATAAACATTAAGATGGTTAAATATGAAAAATAGAAATTACTGTCTAGAATTAAAAAAATGGCAAGATAACAAAAGACTTGTGAAAATGTCTAACATAGGTGTAAGTTCAATATAGGCTAAATGATGTCAATATAAACTGGTGGTTTTCCACCTATTTGTGAAATTAAAGTGTTTTTCTCAGCTTGATATGGATACACCTGAGACCCCCGCCTATGTCCTAAGGAGAAGAAGGCAGAAATAATGAGAACTGAGGCCTTCCCTACCCCCTCCCTCCACACACAAGGTGGGTCATACCCCTAGCATCCTCATACCTACCTCTCAGACCTCAAGGCATCCCTGCCCCACTGGAGATGGCTTTTCTTCCCCAGAGTCCTCACAACCCCTCCTGGGTGTCATGTGATCTACTTGAATGCTGTCAGGCACTAGCTATTGAGCTTGTGCCAGGACCAGAGGCCCCAGATGTGATGAACTAAAAGGACCACTCTTCCTGTACCTCAATGACATCACCTGCGGTGGGTGCTTTTCAGAAATGATCACACCCTGTTTCTGATGTAGGTCACCCGCACGCCTTATACTCCACTCAAGGGTGGACATCCAAGGGGCAATGGGGGTTTGGGGATTCGTTAGAACATGGGCAGGGATTCTTTTTGCTGAGGTACAGGTGCATTCTGAATGGGGAAGACGCTGGCAGGGAGTGAGGGTCCGCACATTTCAGTGGGGAGCGGAGTTGCCCCTGTGGGACAGCCTCCTCCTGCAGCATGTAAGTCACCCCTCCAGCTGACCACCAGTCTGACTGCCCCAAGCAGTGGATACTGTGTCTATACTGGAAGTGTCTGAAGGAGGGTCATCAGAGCAGCCCATGATAGGGTTGAGGAATCTTTAATCTGAAAGGCTACAATCCAGAAGTCACTCCAGGCAGTGATGAGGTCTCCCCTGAAAGCAGGGCCACCACCTCTTTGGCTCAGAGATTCCTGGATGACTCCCCCATGCATGACACTTGCCAGATTTGTCCTTTACCCTGCCTCCGCCCACTGATGAATGTGGCCTGAAGATCGTGTTCACCATGTGGCTCCTCCCTGGACAGGCCCAATGTCAGGGCACTGATGCAGGGGTAATAACATTTAAGTGTATTCTATCCCATTTGGTTTTTTGGCATACCTAGTCATGTCTCTGAAGACTATGGCTCTAAGATGGATGGACACGTAGTAGATCTATAAATATATCACCCTGGACTCAATCCACAGAGTGATGAATGTGAAAGGTGGTTTGCATGCCACTGCACAAACCCATATGAAATACTTATCTTGGACTTTTAATCAAAATTGAATTCCGCAAGTGTTAGCAATGTTTTTAAGAGCAGATTTTTTAGTATTTAAATTTTTTACCTTTATTGGGAAGTTATCTGTTAGGATAATACAATTTAATAAAAGAAAACAATAGTAGGAGACTTGGAAGCTCCTATTCATATTTGGCAGCCCTTTGGCTTCTCTGAGAGGGTATCCACAAATGACTTTGCTATGGATGCAATGCTGTGTTCAAAGATGATTTTACTGCAGCTTAAAAAAAATAGTGCTATATATAGAAATGGACTCTGGCTACTCACAAATATGTAGCAGTTGTCCAATAACTACCTTCTCTTCGAACTTCTTAAAACTTGAGGACTTTCCTTTTCTGCAGGGGCACACTGTCGCTGAAAATCAATACATTCTTATTTTTAGCTCAGTAGTTTTACCTTGAGAGAGCAGGTAGCCCAGGAGTTTCTATCATGAAAGCTAGTTGCATTTATGTGAGAGGTAGATTGCCTGCTTTATAGAGCATTTTCTTCAAAAGAACAGTCCTGCTTTTTCTACTTTAAGCTTCCCATACATTTTTTTTCTTCTCTGTGACTTATTGGGGGGCCTGTGGAGGAATTGAGTTGGCCAGTGCTCTATGTCCTCTGGAAACCTAACTAGAGGGAGAAGTGTAGTTAGCACTTGTCTTGGGTGGTACTTGGGAAAGGTTTTTTGTGTGTTTGTTTTGTTTTGTTTTGCGTGGGGAAATAATGGGAAGAAGGCAGTGCTGCAGTACTCATGAGCACCCAGCATGCTGCTTCTGCTGCACCAGGGAAATCCCAGCCCCTGGCCATGCCAACTGGCTTGGCACCATGTGGCTGGGGAGTTTTAGTCTTCCCCTAAGGGAAGAGAACATCTCTTATTGAGATAAATCCATCAAGAGAGGCAAAGGCACGTTCCTCTTACATCCATCTTTTGAAATGGGGTTAGGATAGGGGAAATTCTTCTCCATGGCTGCTCTCCTCCCCCAGTAAAAAAAAACTGGGCCAGATACTGGAAGAGATTTGTCACCTTTACATCCTGGTCCCTGGCAGTGCTCAGAAATAAGGGGTCTCGCCAAAATCCCCTACATTCTACTTATACCCCTAAGAAGCAGGATTACAATATTCACTTTCAATGTCCATTTGCAAGGTTTCTTTAGCAATTGTTGGGTTTCCATTGGCACTGAACTGCAATCGTGTGGGTATTTTGACATTTGTCTTTGATAAATAGAAAGGATGTAATTAAAGGTCAGATCTTGAAATGAGTTTTTAGTTTATTTTGGTATATGTGGAAACTTGCTGTGTTTGGTCAATGTTCTTTTAATGATCTAAGTTTTAAATACCTTTTTAATTATCTAAGTTTCACTGGGTTCTGCAAATTAAAGGAGTATAAATAAATGTCTTATTGCCAGCAGGGTGACCCAACAGTATCCTCAGTGGTCTAATAAGAAGTAGTGTAATTAATGGTGTAAAATATTACACTGTCTTGTTTATTCATTGAAGTAGAAATTTTAATTCAGAGGGAGAGTGAGTGTCTCCTTGGCTTGTCCTACGAAGTTTAAAATCAGAGCAGGCTAAAATGAGGGCTTTGTTTAGATCAGTCACTTTTTATTCAGTTCCTAGAAGGATATGTATCACTCTAGTATAGTATTTTGTTTGACACCCAACAGATTATGTAAAGAATATAAATTTAGAATTCAGGTTACTATTTTTTTTTATTAGAGAGTGGTATTTATTTTTGCAAGCTCTTTAGGGTTCACGATAGCTTGCAGGGAAATAATGTCTTCAACATATATCTAAGCATGTAATTTCAGAAATGTTTGTATTATACTAATCTTAGGCTCTTATAATAAGTTTAAACTCAGAACTTTTGTGTGTGTTTTTCTTACAAATAGGAAAACTAAGAAACTTTAGTAGCTCTATTGCTCTCTATAAGGTACTGTCCATATTCTGAAATAGTTATTGTTGTTGCATGTGAAGTCTGGGTAGTTGATGATTTCTCTTTTATGGGCACTCCTGCCTCTGCAAAATTTAGTATAAATTCCTCAGGCTGACATTTCCAGCCCTTGGCTTGTGGCTTTACTAGGCCCTGTCTTCCTTGGTCACAGGCAATCAGCACATCACCAAAGTGAGTGACTGGCTGCTTTCCAGATGCTGTATGTACTTCTTCCTACCTGAGGATCTTGGTCATGCCTAGAGTAACTTTTTCTGTTCTTCCCTGACCTTCACTCTTCAGAATTCTACGCATGTCCAGGGCTCATCCCAGGTGCTTCATCCATGTTGTCTCTCCTATTTCCTTCAATTGACTGAAGCATCACTTTTCTCTTATAGTATGCATTATTAGTTCCTTTACAGAGTGGTTGTGTTCGTCTGCTGGAATTGCCATAACAAAATACCACAGACTGGGTGGCTTAAACAACAGACATTTATTTTCTCATAGTTCTGGAGGTTGGAAGTCCAAGATAAAGATGTCCATAGGTTTGGTTTCTTTTGAGACCTCTCGTTTTGTCTTGCAGACAGCTGCTTTCTCTCTGTGTCCCCACATGGCCTTTGCTCTGTGTGCCTGCCTCCCTGGTGTCTTTTCCTCTTCTTAGAAGGACACCAGTCAGACTGGATTAGGGCATGCCATCCATGTGACCTCGTTTAACCTTAGTTACCCCTTTAAAGACCCTGTCTCCAAATACAGTCATATTCTAAGATACCAGGAGTTAGGACTTCAATATATGAAGTTTGTGGGAACACAAGCCAGCCCATAATAGTGGTTATTTGTATACATTACATGTCTTCTCCTCTTTCCTTTCCCCCATTAGATTGTGAGGTATTTGAAGGCAGAGCTTTGTACAGATGGGCTTATTAGGTCTTAATATAATGCCCATACATAATAAATAGTCTCTAAATATCTGAAGTTAATTTTGATTAAATCAACACTTCAAAAATTTAGTGTAGTTATTAGACTTTTATGGAAATGATCTATAGCCACACATACTACTTAAAAAATTACTTTATGAATTTGGCAAAATGCTGCCAAGTCATTTATAAAACAACACATGGCCAGAATACTAGGCTTCTCTTCTTTTTTTTCCCCTTCAGACTTAAGTGATACTCATTGTTCTTTTGCATACACATCTTCTCTCATTCTTATAAACTCAAGGTCGAAAAAAAGGTCAGGGTGGAACTTAACATGTCCACCTCCTAAATCCGCACAGGAATCTTCATTCTCTGCATTCAACTGGCAAATGTTAACTAAAGCTTGGATGTAACAAGCCAATTCATTCAGCTCTCTGGGGTAGTAACATCAAAGGCTACCTCAGGAAGCCATGCTACTCAGAATTGGATGTTCCTTGGGAATACTTATGAAGTGAACATTGGCTAGGCGAGGAATGCAGTAACTGCCATTTTGAAAACATATGAGGCTTAAAGCATTTCTGCCATCCACCGTGGTGTAGATTCCTGGATGCTCTATCAAATACATGTCTAAATGTCAGATCAGAGTCTTTGCTGCATGCTAAAAAGAATGCCTTGTTTAGCTACAGCCTCCTTAGCACCCCACCTCTGTGTGTATATGCATTGTTCAGAAAGGTCTGGTTAAATTCTCAGCTTTACTAACAAGGTGCTGCCCTGCTATCTGGTTCTCTGATTTTCCCTGTGTTAAGAGTTGTCCTCATCAGTGGTTTAGAATACCAGTTGTTTGAGGCAGATTGGAGTATAAGCTCAACCTGTCTGACAAATAGCTTTTATTAGAAACCTGCCTAAGAGAAAGAATTTAGTGTCTGCCTAAAGGACTTGTATTTATTCATATCTGCAGGTACCAGGTTCTCATAAATTCCATTGTCACCTCCCCAGAACTGTAGTTAGTTGAATGTTGTGCACTCTTCTCTTGCCTCAAGCCACAAAAGGAACAGCCAAACAGAATCTGTTGTGGTCCGTTGCCCCTTACATGCCTTCCCATTCCTTGATAGAAGATAAAGGCTCTGGCTGGGCGCAGTGGCTCATGCCTGTGATCCCAGCACTTTAGGAGGCTGAGGAAGGAGCATTGCTTGAGCCCAGGAGTTCAAGACCAGCCTGGGCAACATAGTGAGATCCTGTCTCTACAAAAATTTTTTCAAAATTAGCCAGACATTGTGGCTTATGCCTATAGTCCCAGCTACCTGGGAGGCTGAGGTGGGAGGATTGCTTGAGCCCAGGAGGTCAAGGCTGCAGTGAGCTGTAATTGCATCACTGCACTCCAGCCTAGGTGACAGACTGAGACGCTGCCTCAAAAAAAAAAAAAAAAAAAAAGGAAGAGGAGGAAGTGGAATGATGAGGAAGGAGGAAGAGGAAGAAGAAAGAAAAAGAAGAAAGAGGAAAAAGGAAAGAAGAAAGAAGAAACCTTTTATAAGAATTTTTTTTTTTTTTAGATTTGTTGTCTTTAGTTCCTTGCTTCAAGGAAGCATAAACCACATTTGAAACGTAGTTTATCCAAGTTAACTCATATAGTTACAATGTTCACATTTTTATTTCACTCTCATGATGATGTAAAAACTTCTTATATTTTTAAAAAAGAATTAAGAAGTTGTACAAACAGCACAGAGGGGTCTCATTACCCATTATCTTGTGGTGGCTACTATTTTTTAAAAATGTACTTTTTATTTTTAAAGGATTTTGGATTTTCACATCGATTTTTAAATTTCTTTCCCTAAACATATTCCTATGTTCTTTATTGCAATTTTCCATAACTTATTAAGAGAAAGATGGAAAATAAAGGCAGATAAATAAGAGAAAATAGCTTAGGAATCTGTCCTCTATGAGTTACCCTAAACATATTTCAGATTACTTTTCAAGGTGATGGTGACTGGGAGTTTTTCCACTTGGATACAAGAGCAGAAAAATGCACTCAATATGATTTCTGACATGTTTCTGACAATGGCCAGTATCTTCCTGTTTTTTATGATCCCAGCAGCATATTAAGCTAGTAGTCTTTAGAGGATAACCTAAAATGATGCTTTAATCCCTTTCTTGAGACATAATAGTTACTCTTGAATGTATATCATCCCCCAGCGTTACTGATCTCATCTTTGAGCTCATTTACTGCTTATTATTGATATATCATTTAGCATTGGGTTAATTATATACTACCTTATATTTTTCCACCTGTTTTTTATTCTCCAGAGCTGTGAGATAAGTATTTGTTGTTGAAGCCATTCACTCTATAGCATTCTCCCCACCCAGATTATAAACATTTTGAAACTTCTTCCTTACGCTTTTTATATTCTTTCTATATTTCTTAGCACAAATTTAAAATACCATAGGTCATTTGGATATTTTTCTCCTAAAAAATGGTATTTTATACTTGTCCATTCAAATTACGCTCTCCAATACAGGAGATGAGGCGGGGTGGGAAGCCAGTTCCTTCTGAGAACTGATTCTCAGAACTTGGTAGCAGCCAAGGTTAATTTTGAGTTTTGGCGCTTACCTTGCAATCAGAGAGCCAAGTTTCATAAGCCGTGGCCTGCAATTATGCCTAAAGAGGCTGTAAATGTTCTGAGTTGGGAGTTTTTTTTCCCGTTAGAGTAGAGGGCCGCACTCTAATGATTAGTTTGCTAATGGAGAGAGCATGGCTGGTTAATGAGGCATTCTATTGCAGTGATGTACTTAAAAGTAATTCAGTAATAATTGCTGCATGGTATGATTCATATTCCAGAACACACAGTAGCAATAACACATCTGTTGTGAAAGTACCAAAGTACCATTATAAGATTGAGAATGCATTAACCTACCTAACCCTGTTCACTAATGACCACTATGGTAAGAAAAAATTCAGAATGAATTTCTCTGCAAAAAGAGATCTTTCTGTGTGGCTGGGCAAACACTGGTCCTCAGCAGGGAGAATATAATTGAGAATGGGAGGTGGGAGCTTGGTTTTACTATCCCTGTTGGAATAAAGCTCTGGCTGCTAGGTGGTCCCCCAGAAGTTAGCCCTGTATCTTGTTCCTGAAAGGATATGCAGGACCAGGTTCTAGGTCTCAGAGAAAGGGAAAAATTATTGAGGATTATTCTTATTAAAGAACACTCATTAGTTTATGGATTTTTTTTCTTCTTTTATTGAGACAGAGTTTCTCTCTGTCGCCCAGGCTGGAGTGCAGTGGTATGATCTCAGCTCACTGCAACCTTCGCCTCCCAGGCTCAAGCAATTCTCGTGCCTCAGCCTCCCAAGTAGCTGCGATTACAGGCATGCGCCACCATGCCTGGCTAATTTTTGTATTTTTAGTAAAGACGGGGTTTCGCCCTGTTTGCCAGGCTGGTCTTGAACTCCTAGCCTCAAGTGATTCGTCCGCTTCGGCCTCCCACAGTGCTGGGATTACAGGCATGAGCCACTGCGCCCAGACTGTTTATGATTTTTAAAATTCTATATAGATCATCTTTCACCAATCTATGCTTTCCCAAGACAGAACCTTTGATTTTAAGGGCCAGGATCAAATATACTGCAGCCCTGATTTGTCTAAGTAAATAAAGCTGCTTCCTGAGGCCCAGGAGATCACACTTTGTGGGTTTCCCCCTGGCTCTCAGGAACATGGGGTTGGGCCTAGAAAGGAGGAAGGAGGTGCTGTGGATTTGTGGTTAGGACTTCTCCGGGCTCCAGTTCTCATTCATTTTTCAGTACTTCCATGGCTACTGTCTTGTTAGAAAAATTATACCCTTTTCTTGCTTTGCATTTGCTCTCCAAGTTTGAGGATTTTGATCTGAGAATTGAAAAAAAAAACATAAAAGTGAATTATGTGCTATTTTCCTATAACTTGATGAGAAAATGATAAACAGTGATTCATAAGTTTAAGAAATGGAACTGTTTCTTGTGACTTGAGTTTATTTGTAGATATTTGAAGTGATTTCTGTAGTATCAGGTAAATTCAGACATGTCAGACATGTGGACAAGTCAATATAACCAGAGACAGAGGTCTAGGCATCTGTGGGGTTCAATAAGAAAACTCTTAAACATTTTTTAAACTTCTTATTTTACTCATAACTTTAAAAGTTTATTGGTATAAACAGAATTTTTAAAGGGCTAACCTATTGTGTAAATGGTAATTTTTGACACAAAGTGTTTAGAATACTTAAAGGCATTTTAAAAAAGTGTTTGGCATATATTAACTCAGTTATTTCTTATGACACTCAGTAAAGTAGGTACCTGCTGTAGTTCATTTGGGCTGCTATAACAAAAATATCATAGACTGGGCAGCTGAAAGAACAAATATTTTCTCACTGTTCTGGAGGCTGAGAAGTTCAAGATTAAGGCACCAGTAGATTCAGTGTCTGGTGAGGGCCTGTTCCCCAGTTCATAGATGGCACCTTCTCACTGTGTCCTCACATGTTGGAAAGGGCAAGGGAGCTCTCTGGGGTCAGTTTTATGGGGTCTGTTTTTTAAGAGCATTCATCTCATTCCTGACGACTCTACTCTTAACAGCCTAATCGCCTCCCAAAGGCCCCACCTCATAATACTATCTGATTGGAGGTTAGGATTTTAACATATTAATTTTGAGGCAACATAAACATTCAGTTCATCATGGTACCTTTCCCAAGGCCACACAACTAGAAAATGGCAGGGCTGAGATTTGAACCCTGGCATTTGGCTCCAGAGTTTTTCCTTTTAATGACTATTTTCTTGGTGTGCCTACTTTAAGCATTCACAGTGTTTCTTAGTCACTTACTCGTTAATCTTTCATTTCTTGAGACCTGCTATTAATTAGATGTTGTTAACGGATATGTTTTCTGTCCTCAGAAACATCAGCCTGGAAGTGGGAGACAGATAGATCCATAAACAATCCCAGAGTGGTACAGAAGGAGCGTTATAGCAAGAACCAAGGGAGGTCGGCCGGAGAGGGGAGACATCCATTCTGCCGGGGAAAGGGGGAATGTGAATCTTAGAAAAGGTCTCAGAACCGACCATCCTTGCTAACATGGTGAAACCCCATCTCTACTAAAATTAGCCGGGCGTGGTGGCGGGTGCCTGTAGTCCCAGCTACTCGGGAGGCTGAGGCAGGAGAATGGCGTGAACCCGGGAGGCGGAGCTTGCAGTAAGCCGAGATCGCGCCACTGCACTCCAGCCTAGGCGACAGAGCAAGACTCTTGTCTCAAAAAAAAAAAAAAGAAAAAGAAAAAAAAGAAAAAGAAAAGGTCTCAGAACCTCAGCATTTAAATGATGGGTGGAGGATAAGGGCCGAGCAAAAAAAGACTATAAGAAAAGTTGGTCAGCAGGTATTGAAAGCAGAAAGTTCAAGAATGAACTACAGATCTATTTAAGAGCAAAAGGAAAAATGAGTCTATGTGCCAGCTTGAGAGAGATAAAACAGTTATGGTTGGAAAGTGAGGTAATGGAGTTTAAAAATACCGAGGGGGAGGGTTCTGAGGGGCTTCACTGTGTGGAAAATCATAACAACAGTTAACATCAAATCCAACTGAGGGAATTGCTTCAGGAAGCTGGCACTGGGTCATGACTTTTCTAGGTCTGATTGGTAGCCTTTGTAATAAGCTTTTTTATTGGTCCCATTTGTCTTTTGCCATAAAAGTACTTGATGCTAAGCAACCGTGTATACAAATCAAGCCTTTCTTCTTTATAGCATATATTTTACCCCTCCGGGGACGAGAGCTATGGAGTAGGCAGGGTGACCATCGTCTAGATTCAAAAGACATTTTGAGTGATATATTGTAGATGACTTTCTTAACTAGCATGTGAAATATATAGTAAATCAGCATGACCTTACACTGGGATAATGGAGCTGAATTTATACCAAGGATCCGTCTGCCTGTGATAAAATTGCTTGTTAATTCTGGGTAGATGACATTTTTTCTGACGGGTTGTTGACCATTATAATTCCCATCTTTAGAAGTGGTTTCCAAAGTGGAAATCTCACTCTATGTGTCCCCCCTGTACCCCTTCCTTCCATAACACACCCCCAGATTCTGTTCCTAGGAGACTCTTACAATAGATGAATGGCTATTTCCTATAAACTTCTCAGTGTTGGCTGTTCACTTGGTTACTTAAGTCTGAATTCAAAGCTCAGAGTTTGGAATATAACCCATTCTTTAAGGGTGGAGCTTATTTTAAATGCTTCCCTTATATCCCTGATATCTTTTGGGTGATGTGTGTGTGAGTATCTGTATCTCTATGTCTATATAGATATATAACTTTCATTATTCATAATTTCTGACCTCATCTTTGCCTTTGGTAAATACTTGAATGTCTAGTATGTTCCAGGCCTGAGGAATATGGGAGTGAATGTGGTTTGGTTCTTGAATTCACTGAGCTCTGAGTCTAATCAGGGAGATAGAAGTGTACAGCATGTCTAATGCACTTTGATATATGCAATCTTGGATGTTGAGTGGAAGCTACTCAAAGTATGTCGCCATCTTTTGTTTGGTGGAAAGTCAGGAAAAGCTTTCTCGTAGATGTGGTGCTAAGAATGGGGCCCTTGGGCCAAATCTTAAGAAAGGAACAGCTCTCTAGCAGGCTCAGAGGGAAGGACGGGGTCTTTTCAGGCTTGGGTAAAAAACTGGAGCATCTGTGTCCACTTGCCTCTGCTGGATAATGAATTGGCTTTCTATAGCTGTTTCATCTTCTTCCCAAAGGGAATGGTAAATTTTATTAACTCAGCATCCAAATGCGTATCTATTCCACAGTGAATCTCATGGGAGTGCCAGAGATCTCAAAACAGTAATCTCAACTAATTTATCTTTGAGGAGAATTATGCATAGTTATTTTTTAGAGTTACCTAATTTCATGAATGGCTTTACGTAGTTTCTAATAATACCTCAACTGTATCAAAATGTTACATGAAATGCTTCATGCGTAATATAATATTCCTATGCACAGTAGGAAGGAGGTATGATAGTTAGCATACGTAGGTTTGAAACACAGCTCACTTTTATTGCCAGGATTTATTTTTGTTAAAATATTTCATGGGATCTAAAAATAAAGGTATGATTGTAAAATTATAATAACCTAGAACATTAAGAGGATAAAATACTATTTGCGAGTTCTTGTTTTGCAAATATTTATCAGTGTTTAATTTGTGTAATAAATCTACAAAAAACACAACCTGTTCATTATTTTTTATTGGCTTTTAATTTATTATAGTCTACTTACAGTTATGTCATTAGTAATGTGTTATAATGGGTTCAAATACCATCAAATATATTTATAAATATGAGGGAGGGGGTAGTTTTATCTTCTATGTCATCTGTTTAGCTAGCTGTCTAATTACATCTGTTTTCTTATATGCACATATTATGAGGTTCCTGGACCAACTTCATACTTGGCTTTTCTGAATGATGTGTGTATAAGGTCAGTGAACCTATACGAAAATGTTTATTCATGAATTCAGTCAATCAACTTATCAATTTTAATGAATACTGACCATGTGCTATGATAGTTGCTGAGTTGTCAGCAGAACTGTTACCCTTCCTGACCTCATGGGACTTACAGTGAAGTACTGGGGACAGGCATTGAATGAGTAAACACAAGTAAATACGTAATTATCAGTTGTGTTAGGGAATGCGGTAAACTTTTTTCTGTTAAAGAGAATAAGGAACTACTGTCAAAGAGACGCATGTGTGTGGTGGGTCGCATTATAGATATGGTTATCAGGTTTGGCCATTGCCAATACAGGGTTTCTTTGGACTACTTTTTTTTTTTTTTTTTTTTAATCCGAGACAGGGTCTTGCTCTATCACCCAGGCAGAAATGCAATGGCACGAACTCAGCTCACTGCGACCTCTGCCTCCTGGGCTCCAGCGATTCTCCCATCTCAGCCTCCCAAGTAGTTGGGACTACAGGCATGTGCCACCAAGCCCGGATAAATTTTTGTATTTTTCTGTAGCGACGAGGTTTCACTATGTTGCCCAGGCTGCTCTCAAACTCCTGGGCTCAAGCCATCCGCCCACCTAGGCCTCCCAAAGTGCTGAGATTACAGGCCTGACCTACCACACCTGGCCTTCTTGAACTACTATTGATTGACCTTTCTGCGCCGCAAATGGGGTAATTAAGTATTCAGAATTTAAACTTCTTTTCCTTTGCTTTTTAGGTGTTGTAAAATGTTTCTTAGATTATATAAAAATCAGTATATGTTCATTTGAGTCTAGTATTTAAATTATGCTCATGAGATATAATTTAGATATAAATATATAGATATATGCTCATGAGATATTATTTAGATATAAATTATGCTCATGAGCCTAAGTTAAATACTAGACCCAAATTAACATATACTGAATTTTACATAATCTATATAATTATGTAAAATTACACATAATTTTACATAATCTATATAATTATGTAAAATTACACATAATTTTACATAATCTATATAATTACATAAAATTACACATAATTTTACATAATCTATATAATTACATAAGCATTTACATGTAATATTAATTACTTAATTTACATAATCTTACATAATCTATAAAATTATCTATCTATATATTATATAAAATAGTACCTATTCACTGCTAAAGGAAATTATATATATATAATTTAACTATAAGATATATAATTTATAGGCTGGGCGCTGTGGCTTGTGCCTGTAATCCCAATACTTTGGGAGGCCGAGGTGGGGGGCTCATGAGGTCAGGAGTTTGAGACCAGCCTGACCAACATGGTGAAACCCCATCTCTACTAAAAATACAAAAGTTACTCGGGTGTGGTGGTGCACGCCTGTAATCCCAGCTACTCAGGAGGCAGAGGCAGGAGAATTGCTTGAACTCAGGAGGCGGAGGTTGCAGTGAACCAAGATCGCACCACTGCACTCCAGCCTGGGCAACAGAGTGAGACTCTGTCTAAAAAAAAGAAGATAAATAATTTATTAAAAATTGATATAATTTCTTTAGCAGTG
Organism: Pan paniscus; assembly: GCF_029289425.2. Classification (NCBI taxonomy): domain Eukaryota; kingdom Metazoa; phylum Chordata; class Mammalia; order Primates; family Hominidae; genus Pan; species Pan paniscus. The sequence goes on along the minus strand of NC_073255.2, from coordinate 148,926,879 downwards.
AATAGTTTATTTTTAGAGAATTTGAGCAGAGGTATATGGATTATCCTTGCATTTTTAGTGCATATGACTTTTCATTTCAGTGTTTACTCACATTTCTGCTGTTGCTGATAATTGTGTAGCATGGAAACATTTGAGACGTGGAGAGAGAAGGAAGGCATTTCTTGAAAGACTGTACTATTTGTATATACCACTGTAAAGCTCTGGTTATATAACAGATTGTTGATGCTGAAACACACAGTGGAATCCCTTGAATTCTACCAATGAATTTAGCTTTCTAGGAAAAAACTCTGGTGTCCTAAACTCTGTTAGGATTGGGATTTACTTTGACATTCTGGCATTCAGCATTATCTCCTGCATCTCAGGATAGTAATAGGAAATTCATTACTGAGCTATTTTCATAGGCCCAGGAATGACCAAGTTCTGTTCATACATACACCTGTGTGGTCATTACAAACCATACTGATCAGAATAACAAAAGTATATATGACTAAGCACGTTACTATAAAAATACTAGTCAAACATATGTTTATTCTACAGAAGGCCAGTATCAGAGGCCCATGGAACAACCTGAGTCTTTTTTTTTTTTTTCTGGATCAGGATCTTGCTCTGTCACTCAGGCTGGAGTACAGCCTTGACCTCTCAGGCTCAAGCGATCCTCCTGCCTCTCAGCCTCTTGAGTAGCTGGTACCACAGGTGCACACCATCACACCCAGCTAACTTAAAAAAAAAAACGTAGAGATGAGATCTCACTACGTTGCTCAGTCTGGTTTCAAACTCCTGGGCTCAAGTGGTCTTCCCACCACGGCCTCCCAAGGTGCTGGGATTACAGGCATGAGCCATGACGCCCTGCCAACAGCCTGAATCTTTTTCATCCTTCTCCTAGAACGTTTTAAACTTTCATATGTTCAGACCTTCCCTGGGATTTGGAACCAATCCTTTTCTTAGCCAAGGAAGTTTAAAAATCCTTAATTTGGTGGCTTGAGGCTGGGTACCAGTACTCCTCTATCACTTCCTCTCTTCTGGGTGGGTACTTGGGTTCCATTAACTTAGTTTCTTCTCTTTTCCTGTGAACTGATAGTTGGCTTTTTGTGGTAACCAGGTCCTGTGTTCCATTCTCAAGCTCTGCTTTAAGGTCCTCCATCTGGTACGCATTCCATTTATTCTGTATTAAGGCCCTGCTTTCTAGAGACAGAAGTTCTGCCCCTGAGCCTTGCTGCTCGGCCCCTTTTATGCAGACAGCCTACTTCTCTGCTACCTTTCTGTTCTGTGTTCCCCAGTACTGTGTCCTGTAACCCACTGTCAGAACGTCCAGTTGCCCTTCTCCATACTGGCTTGGCTTGTGACATTCCTTATCGTCTCACTGGGAACTTTACTAACCAGGTACCTTTTGGTCTTTGGGTCTGGGCAGCACCAAATCTCACTCATTCTAGAGTGCCTAATTTACATTTAACACTGTCTTAGCTCCTGGGTAGAATTCAAAGGCGTTAGATTCTTCTTGTCTGATGAAATATTTATTGAGTACTAGCTGTGAATAAGGCAATACTTTGTGTTGTGACAAAGAAATAAGTGAAACTTGATCGTTACTTCCAGAACCACACACTTAAAAGACCAAAATAAAATTAGTACATGTTACATAATGGGTTAAAGAATGGCCTAAAAAGGCCTGGCACAGTGGCTCATGCCTGTAATCCCAGCACTTTGGGAGGCTAAGGTGGGAGAATTGCTTGAGCCTAGGAGTTGGAGACCAGCTGGTGCAACAAAGTGAAATCCCACATCTACCAAAAAGTAAAAAATAAAAAAATAAAAAAATTAGACGAGCATGGTGGCATGTACATGTCATTCCAGATACACAGGTGGGAGTATCGTTTGAGCCTAGGAGGTCAAGGTTACAGTGAACCATGTTCCCACCACTGCATTTCAGCCTGAAGAACAGAATAAGACTTCGTCTAAAAAAAAAAGAATGCCCTAAAAATATCACACACACACACACACACGCACACACAAATTTTATATAGTTGAAGAACTTTCTTCAAAAGACCCTATTTAATTATTTATTTATTTATTACGAAACAAAGTTTCTCTCTTTTGTTGCCGAGGCTGGAGTGCAATGGTGCAATCTCAGCACACCGCAGCCTCCGCTTCCCGGGTTCAAGTGATTCTCCTGCCTCAGCCTTGCGAGTAGCTGGGATTACAGGCATGTGCCACCATGCCTGGCTAATTTTTAGTAGAGGCTATTTTCAGTAGAGACAGGGTTTCTCCTTGTTGGTCAGGCTAGTCTCAAACTCTGGACCTCAGGAGATCTGCCTGCCTCAGCCTCCCAAAATGCTGGAATTGCAGGTGTGAGCCACCATACCCGGCCTAAAAGACCTTATTATACCCATTTATTTTTTATTTATATTTTATTACAAAGCACACTTAAATTCATGAAAATTGCTTATTCAATTTTCTTAAGGGAATTTACTGAAATGCTTTCATTTCATGGTTGTGTTTTAAAATTTCTTGCTTTTATTTTGTCCTTCTCTACATCAATGAACTTTATACAAGTATATCAAGTTAGTATGCATGGATTAGAAAAGATACCATTTTTTGATAGAGTTATCACCGCAACAATTATGAGAAAGAAGACTTCCGTGAAATGTTTGCTGAATTCTCTATTCATAGGAATCATAGTCAAATAACTTTAAGAAATGTCATGGGTCACTTACTTACATATTCTTTCTCTTAATAGATTAAAATTTTGAGGTTTGACTCCTTTTTGTGTCCTGTTCGCCATTTCTCTTGATTTAAAACTAAATCTAAACTAAATATTTCTTATAGCAATTAAAATCCCTTACCCTCCCCAGCTTCTTCCCTCTTAAGACTTTTATTTTCCTTTATGTAACTTCAAGTCTTTATGTGTTCCGCAGTGATTTAACATTGCCCTCTCAACTCAATTTCATTGTCTTTCTTTGACTCCTCCTTGCTCATAATCCATATAAAATAAAGAAGCCAAATGTCAGCCCTATACCATTGAAAGACTGATCCATGGTAAGTAAAGTAGAAGGAATTTTTCAGGATTGCAAATTATCCTTTTGCGTACAAAAGTTCACAATAAAAGTCCTGTATTAGGCTGTTCTTACATTGCTATAAAGAAATACCTGAGACTGGGTAATTTATAAAGAAAGGAGGTTTAATCAGCTCATGATTCTGCAGGCAGTACAGGAAGCATGGTGCTGGCATCTGCTTCTGGGGAGGCCTCAGGGAGCTTCCAATCATGGCAAAAGACGAATGGAGGAGCAAGCACATCACATGGTGAAAGCAGGAGCAAGGGGTCAGGGAGGTACCATACACTTTTAAACGACCATATCTATCATGAGAACAGCACCAAGCCATGAGGGATCCATCCCCATGACCCATACAACTCCCACCAGGCCCCACCTCCAACACTGGGGAGTTACAATTCAACTTGAGATTTGGGCCAGGACAAATATCCCAACTCTATTAACTCCCTAGTTTGGTCATTGCAATGTACTGTTAAGCTATGATCAATTTTCAGTTTCAAAACTTTCTTTGTTGTTGGTTTTGTAATTTTCAATCACATATAATTAAATTTTCTTATCCCTGGGTATGCATCATATTTTAATAGGCAGTTGTCATTTCTGAATTTCAAGTTTGCTACAACTAAGTTGGTGTAATTTGAAAAGTATTCTTTTCCAATTTGCAGTACTGATAGCCACTAGAGATTCCCTGGATGTAAACTCAAAATTTTTGGAAGATGTTTTGACCTAAAAACTATGTCGATTTGATATAACTATCATTTGGGAAGGAATGGGCTTGCTGTAATACAGCTCTATTTCTCATAGTCCACTTTTTTCTGTGTAGCTTATCACTGTGTCACAAAAGAAAATTCACTGTTGCTCATCCCTGAGCCCTGACCTGATACCATTGTAGTTTTTTTTTTCCTTGTGATGACTGTTAATTCAACCAATGACAGACCAGTGTTGTTGAAGTAAGGAGTGTTTTATTTTAGTGGGATTAAATGAATGCTAAATTTGTTTTTCAGACAAAGATAGCATGATGTGCTTTGGAAAGAAACCTATTGATATATATTTTAATATAAATATTTGCCAATCAGCTGCCATTATTTTAGTGTATTTTTATGCTTACCCTGGGTAAGTCAAATGGTCTCATAATATCTAAGCTCAATATGCTTTTCTAAGATGAAGGCTAAAATTTCTGTGTTTAAATTTCAAAAATAACCATTTGAGACAGTTTTGGTGCTTTTTCTGTTTTTTTTTTCCTTATATGTCAGAGAGCCATTAATTTTTTATAAGGGCCTAAAGTTATGGTGGATCAATTTTTTATCTCAATATTTCAATAGAATTTTTAAAAGGCAAGCTTTATAAAGCTAACTTTATATTAGATGGGTGTAAGACGTTCTCTTCCTTAAAAACTAGAATCAAAATTGCTGGATTTTTTTGCAGTAGTTTTCAAGGTGATATATTACAGTAATAAGAGTTTCTTTACAGAAAGGTCACTTTGCTTATGCAGCATTTCTCATTTAAAAGGAACAATACTTTTGCCGACTATGAGCTTTACTTTGGGAGTGTTTTAAAACAGGGAAAGCAGCCTTGCTTCTTAGAATTGTTGATCCACATGAAGCCACCAGTGGGGTGTTCATGACTGGACTCCAGTGTGGTGATATATTAATATAATTGTTTCCCCCCCCCTTTAAATGTATGATGACTTTAAATGTAGTCACAATATTAGGTAGTGGATTATTTTCATGAAGAGTATATTAATGATGATTTGTAGACTAGCTTAAATAATAATTTAAAACCGTTAATTGCCCAGAAAGAATTACTTAACAGTGTTAACAGGAACAGAGATTTATGGGGAATGGGAGGTGGGAATGTGGGCATTGAGAAGGAGCACATGTGCTAAGAGCCACTTCATGTTTATTTGTGATCAGGTGATCCTGAAGCAATTCTGGGGTAACATTGTGCCTACTTGTATTCTTCCAAGCAACAGCATGACTATCTGCCTATTTAAGGATGCAGCAGCACACCTTAACAATGTTTGGAGTCCTTTCTTTTCTGCATTCTGATATAATTATCTCCACATGCCCCCAAATCTTCCATAATGATGCCCATATGAGAGAGACAAAAAGGATAAATCTGTTGATAAACTGAAGTTTGATTTCCCATGACACTTTCAGTTACTAGGCAGGTAAAGATTTCAGTATTCTGTTCCCACTTCTCCCAAACGCCCACTGAGAGAACAAAACCTTTCTGACATCCTGAGGTGTGGGAGGGTGTAATTTACTGGTGCCCAGAGCCTGCTGTCTGTGCTTTTCATTTCATCTTCTTAGGGAAGAAGGACAGTGCAGTTTCAAAACTGGAATAGTGATTATGGCCTTCTGATCTATTGCTGCCTGTCGGGCATGTTAAAAAAGAAAAGGAAGAGAAGTTTAATGCAAATCACAATCTCTTTGTGGCAGGGTCATCTTTGGCTGTTTCGCACTGTAATAGCCTTTGGAGAAACTGTTTTTCACTTGAGTTCTTTTAGATGTTGCTTTGAAGAGACTTGATGCTTCAGGCCCAGAGTTCTCATGCGAGGTCAAGCAGGAACCCAGATTCTTTCCGTTCAGGTAGAGAGCCTGTCGCGCCGTTAGGTTGTTAGCAAGAGTTTTCTAATACTTGAGATCAAAAGTGTGCACACGTCAGCTCTGTAGGGAGCTGTTTTGCGGACATATAATTGAGTTCTAACATCTTCATCTATTAGGAAGTATTGGTAAAAATATTTCACAGGATTGTTGAGGGGATTAAAAAATAAAATGTGAAAACCCCTAAAATGTGCTTAATGCGTGGTAGGAACTTGATAAGTGTTTATTTATTTAGTGGCAGATGAAAGGCCAGTGTGGCAAACATACTGCGTGGTGGATAAACAAGAGGGAAGATGTGAATATTAACAGTGTGATAGTCAGACAAGGAATGGTTCATGATAGTCCCTTGTATCTTCATTTGCCAAACAAAGTTATTACACAGCCAGCCTGGGTGGGGGTGTGGGATATTGAGAACAGGGCTCAATATTGAGAAAGTGGTCCTGGGTTTGTTAATGCTGACACACAAAAGCCTCTGTGGTTGCTTACGAAGTGCTCACCTGCACATGTGTGGTTATCTGGTTAGATAGTGAGAGCATCACACCTGGTACAGGGAGCAGTGCAACTGACATGGTCAAATGGGGATAAAGAGAAGGCTGATTTGGTTGTCTTCTGATACTCACAAACAAACACCAGGCTTATGAAATAGGCTGTATGGGTTTGATACTTTTCAGTTCTTGATGCCTTCAGAAAGTGCAGGAAGGATTATGGGTGTAAGTTGTGGATTCTCGTTCATTTCAAATCTCAGGAGGACACAGTATTAACTAGGGGCATCAGTGGGTACAGCCTTCCTCTCTAGGTGAGGAAAAGTCTGAGAAATACCCTTGTGAGTTGCCTCTGCTCTCTTCAGGGCTGGTATCTTGAATTCTTTTCGGATTGGGCTCTGCGTCTGTTTCTGCATCCAGGTATAGTGCTGAGTCTGTGGGAAATTATAACCATTCATCAATGTGATATGGTCTCTATTGGAAATGTGCCAGCACCAGGAGTACCTATTCTAGCAGGTAGCCTTGAATATTCTAAAAGCCTGTTTTCAGTTCAAGAGTAAAGGTGTATTGTACATCTTTCTAGAATTGAGAGAGACCTTAGGTGTGCAGGTAGGGCAACGCTGGCAGTCTCCCAGAGTGAAGACGGCCTAGGAATGCCCAGACATCTCTCCTCCTCTCTGCCTGACCTACCCCCAATCCAAGCTAATCTTTGCTGGGCCTGATGTTCAAATCTCATGTATACCCTTTAATTCTCATTTTACCTCTCTTTCTTCTTAAGGGGAGAAGCTGGGATATTTGCGATAGTTGTATCTTAATTATGTCTGCGAATTAGTTGGTAGGAACATTGGAGTCAATACTAAGTCTGTGAAGCAATGTGAGTGGGGCCCTAGTACACAATCCCTGGTGGGTCTTTCCCTTATTTTATAACAAAGATGAGAGACCTTCTTTTACCTTGGAGGGCTCTATTTGAACAGTACCTCTTCAGTCTAATGTCTGTGCCACCACTGATGATTCGTAAACAGACCTTTGTGGGTGTGCCTGAGGGTTAGGGTGTTTGGTGAATGTGAGCCCGGTAGAGTCAGGGGGGCCCTGCCTAGGAATCTGGAGACAGAAAATCTGGTGCTCCCCCTGCCACCTCTAGCTCTTTGAGCCAAATAACGTTATTACCCTGAACTGCAATTGATTTACCCATAAAATGAAGAGTTAAATTAAAAGATCTCCAGTTCTGAAATTCTGTCTCAATGGTCACAATTTGCCCATCCATTCAGTGCATGTTTATTGTGATTCTTTGCTCCAGGCACTATGTTTATAGCTTACCCAGAATATAGTTTATAGAATCAAAACATGTTGTTTGCTTCTTTCCATGAAAAATAATCTGTCTAATCTTTCAAAATGAGCTTGTATATTTAACCTTTTCAAAACCTAACCAATTTGCCCTTACTGCAATATAGACAAGTGTTTTCAACTTTAAGAAGATCATAGAGTCTCCTGTTTTTCCAGGTTATAAAATATGGTTACTTACATATGCAGATGAATAGATTATTTCAGAAATAGACGAGAATGGTTTGTCTAAACAGATATTTTTGCAATGTTAGAGGTGAATTGACTTTTTCTATTTAGCCTTCATGTAGTTTTTACTTGTGAAAATATGTTTATATCTCAAAATTATTACAGGATCTTAATCCATAACTCTATATTGTACAGAATGTCTAAATGCATAATTTCTTCCCCCAATCTCAAAATATAATTAGAATCAATTTAGCTGATAGAGTTCAGATTTTGATATCTTATTTTATAATTTATTTATCTTTTTAGAACCTCTGATGATACCATATAATTTTCCTTTATAGCACTTATCACCCATGATAATTATGCATTTATTTGTGTAATTGATTCATGCTATCTTTACCTTGAGACTAAAAGCTAAAATAGAAGTTCCAGGGGCTTATCCTTGAAAGACTAACTCAGAATCTCCAGAAAGAGGGTCTTAAGAATATTTTGTGATTCTTCAGTTGACACCATAAACCTTGATTTGGAAATCTCAGGTAGCGAAAACTGATGCCAGCTTTCAAGATTTGGATTAGTTCAGTGAATGCATTTAACACTGTATTAGTCAATTCTCACACTGCTATAAAGAAACACCTGAAACTGGGTAATTTATTTTTAAAAAGTTTAATTGGCTCATGATTCTGCAGGCTGTACAGGAAGTGTGGCTGGGGAGGCCTCAGGAAACTTTCATCATGGCGGAAGGAGAAGCAGGCACGACTTACGTTGCTGGAGCAGGAGGAAGAGAGAGAAGGGGGAGGTGCTACATGCCTTGAAACAACCAGATCTCATGAGAACTCACTCACTATCATAAGAACAATAAGGAGGAAATCCATCCCCATGATCCAGTCATCTCCCACTAGGAGATTACAGTTCAACATGAGATATGGGCAGGGACACGAATCCAAACCATATCAAACACCAAACCGTAATTTAGTATTTGATTCATATGTCCTTTGGAAGGACTTCTGGATATAAGTTAAAGTCATTGGTTTTAAGTTGTATACCCTTGAAAGGTCATTAAGTGAAAAACTGTATCTAAGTTATTTATAAAAATTGAAAAATGGATGGATGATTTGTTGGTGATGGGTTTGATTATTTCTTCTGGTGGAGAATGGGAGGTCGGTGTCAACAGGGCAAGGTACAATAAGTGGGTAAAGTTTTTTGTATTGATTATATATAGCAAAGGTGTTCTTAAATTAAAACCTAATTTGAAGCCCTAGAAAGGAGGAAAGGTAATGGATCTCTAGTTTCAGGCATCAACCTTCTGGAGCATCCCTGGCCAATAAAAATGAAATGCAAGTCACACATATAATTTTAAATTTTATAACAGCCACAGTAAAAAGAACTTTAACAAGTAAAAAAGGGAAAAATAGGCAAAATTAATTTTGACATTATATTTAACACAGTATATCTAAAATATTGTCATTTCATAAAAATTATTAATTAGGTATTTTATATTCTTTTTTGGACCCAAGTCTTCGAAATCCAGTGTGTCTTTTACATTGACAACATATAAAAACAAGCATTGACAACGTATTGAGCACTTACTGCCTGCCAGCTGTTACTGTAAGCTCTTTAAATGCATTACTTATTTAATCCTTTCAGTCACCCTATGAGGTGGTAGATACTAGTGTTATCCCCATTTTATAGATGAGGAAACTGAGGGACAAAGGGGTTAAGGAACCTTCCTAAGGGCACAGAGCAACTAAGCGGCAGAGCTAGGATACATTCTCAGCAGCGCAACTCTAGAATGTTTGATGTTCACCAGCAGGCTCTCCTGCCCCAGTTAACACAATCCTGCCCGATAGGAAACTAAATGAGTGGAAACTTGCCAAGGGGACTCAAAGCTAATAAGTGACTTAGCACATGTTTAAGCTCTGTGCTCTTTCCCATAGTACTAATAGAAAAAAACAAGAGGTCATACTGGCTGCTTTAATCATGATTTTATCACTACTGAATATGAAGACTTTGATATGTACAGAAATTTTCACTTAGGAGTTTGGGTGTTTCTATGTGTATGTATATATGTGTGCAAATAAGTATTGTCTTACATGTTTTCCAAAAGAAAGAGGATAAGAAAATCCATTAATTATATAGGAGATACATTTTTTTTATCTATAAACATCTAACCTTTCAAAGAATTATAAGGGGATATTTCAGTTGCCAAAAGAACACATTTAAAAAGGCTTTGTAATCCTGTTTATTATCTGGTGGTTTATCTAGCCATGGACTGAGTGTTTAAACTTGAAGAAGAATGACCATGTATTAAAACTTCACTCTAAAACTGATCCTCCACCCAACAGTGTGACCTGCCTGAAGATGTGATTTTATGCTTCTATGCTTTTGCCTGAAAACTCACCTAGTTGTGCTCCCTGTCTGCATGCGAGGTCTCATATGGGACCTTGTCCCACGATCCCACTGGTTTCCTGCTTGTCTACTGCCTTTCCAGCCTATTTATTTAAAAATCTACTCCCCTTCACTACTGTTGGGTATGTACCTTTTGCTAGGGACACCACTGTATTTTTGACTATTTCTATCGTATTTTTTATCACCTTGTGTTGGAGTAGTAATTACAAATCTCCCACTTGCCTGCCACTCCATGGATCTGTTAGAGATGTCTAAACAGGGCTGTATTTCATTCACGATGTGTCTCCTTTGTCCCATAATTGACAAATGGTCCCAATACAATGTTAATATGATGGTCTAGGTCTCAGGAGTTAGATACCCATTTCTGAGTGGGACTGGAGAGAAAGGCTTAGGGAAAAGTGAGACTCTATTTAGGAGATAACCCAAAATGAAGCTGTCTGACAGTTTTGTCTCAGGGTACATAGTATTTTAGATAAGGATATCTTTTTTTCTTTTCTTCAAGGAAAAAATTCAAAGCTTAAATCTCTCATTTTTTTCCTAGACATTTTATTATTTGTTTTTGACACTTTATACTTTAAAGGTACATTCCAGAGCTGCAGGATATTTTGCTTTGTCATTATTGAATGTGAAGACTATCATGTTTATATAGGCGTCTTCAGTGAATTTGGGCATTTTTATGAGGATGTCTATTTGTGTGCAAATAAGCATTTCCATACGTGTCTTTCAAAACAGAACAAATCTAAATCTAAAGATAATTTTCAAGTTTGGCCAGGGAATCCTTATGTTATATTGATTCCATAAAAACAGGGGAATGTATTAGCTAGAAGCTGAAGAAGAGATGGCCTACATTAGGCACCTGAGTGTCAGAAGGGGTTATCAAGAAAGTGTACAGTTAATACATAAGTCTGTCCTGATTGAATTAATTAATCAAGAACTGCAGGTGTTGAAAAGAGAAATGGGTACCTGGAGAAGGACATCATCTAAATTGGCATCTTGGAATGTTAAAAAAGGAAATAGCTCACCACAGCCCTAGCCTGGTGAGCTGCCCTGTCTGCACCACAAAATATAGAACTCTGAGACTCCTGAGGGTTATCTCAGTTTTTCTGTCTTTTCTTCCTTCTTACCCAGGGTTCAGCATACAAGGTTATTCATTAAAATCCTGTCTTTTTCTGATTTGTTTTTTCAGGGGTGGTGGGGGTGCTGGTAGTGACAGAATTTTCCAATTCTCCTAGGTGCCTTTGCTTTTCTATCCTGGTGCTACTGACTGTGTAAACTGTGACAAAATTCCCTTCTAATCCTTGGTTACTGTTTAATTCCCCTACATGTGCTTCAGAGTCAACATTTAGTGTGCTTGGGCAGGATGGCCTTGGCTCAGCGTAAAACTCTGTCAGAATCGGTTAGATGTGACTTCAGAGTTGGGTTTTATTGACATTTTACATGCCCGAGTTGATTTTGGAAATTGCCTCTGTTACCACATCTTTACTTCTGATCCTAATGGGAAGCCAACATTTGCTAGATTTTTGGCAACCACTGTTTTAACAGGAGGAACCTATGTCTCATACACTGCTTTGAGTTTTGACAGTAAGGAGAAGGTAGGTACTTAATAAGTATTTATTGAATTAATGAATTTTGGTGCTCTCGGTTCTGATTTTAAAACATTTTCTGTTTCATTGACTCTCATGTTAAGAAAACAAAACCTTTCCCAAACTTAGTTGTTTAATATAGAAACTATAATTCTAAAGAATAAAGAGAAGAAAGAGAACAGACAGACACAGACGTTAACTGGTGCATGACTTATGGTCCCTATATTTAAATGGGCATTAACTGTGGTGGGTTAGTTTTTCTGGATTTCCCTTTCTGCCTTATTTATTGTGGAAATTTGTACACAAAGGTGTACAAAGATAATGTACTATATATTCATGTATTTTTTGAACTTCAAAAATTATCCACATTTTGCCAATCTTATCCATGTCTGATCTTTCTTTTTCCTGTAGTACATTTAAGCAAATCCTAAATATGGTGTTATATTACCTCAAAATACTCCAGTATACATTTCCGAGGATTTTTTTAACCAAATTGTCATGACATGTAACATAAGGAGTAATCATTTCAAGAATTAATATCCTATACAGCCAGCCCATATTACAATGTTTCAAGGATGTACTTGTTAGCTCCAGAGACTTGATTAGACTCTGGTCTGTTTATTTGCTTTTTTTGGCAAAAATGTCTCATAGCTGGGGCTGTGTCTTTTTTTCTGCAAGAGAGACTTGTTGTCTGCCTGTGCCTCTTCCAGGGACACTGCTGAAGATACCTAGATCAGCAAGTTCAAATGCTGTCAGCCCGATCCCATTTGAAAGTTCTCTATCAAGCTTTCCCTGATGGATTTAGCATCCATTGATGATCACTGTCAAGATCCATTATTTATCTTAGGAATTAGGAAAATCACAGTTTTCTCATTGTGATTCTGTCATTTCTTGTACATTTATTGGGTGAATTCTTCCATAAAGAACTTCTACCCATCTGCTACTTGATTACCTTGAAATACACTTTTTACAGGAAAGGTAAGATAAATGCTTGATACTTTCTCCTTATTTATAACTTTTTGGAATCATAAATTTGTACCCTGGCAACCGGCAGTAATGAATAATTGAAATTTTCTCATTAGTATCATTATGAACTCATGAGTTTTTATATATTAGATGTCTTTCAATCTAGTGCATTTTTTTCCTCTTAAATTGCCCTATCTTAGGTCACTTTGACCTCTGTTTCTTTTTGACACAGCCAAATCAGTTTTTGATGGGCTATGGATTTAAAATCTCTAATCTTGTTTACTGGTTTATGAAAGATATTTGAAATTGCTCTCTTGAGCATCCTGACCCTTTGATTCAAGCAAATATTGTGAGACTGAGGGGAAGCTATGAAGTTCTTTGCCAAATGTTACCATGTTAAATCTCTTCATTTTGAGGAGAAAAGATTAGAAGATGGCTTTGTGATATGATCTGTGTGGCAGTTTCTGATGTTGAAGTGAATATACTAGAACAATTTTCTCATAGAATGGGATATAGTAAGAGCACTGTTCTGAAGTCAGACAGCCCTCGCTCCAAATTCCTGCTTGACCACTTCCAAGCCATACAACTTGGCCAAGTAACTTATGTTCTGTATGTTTTAGATTTTTCATTTTCTAAAGTACACATACATGGTAATAATACCTTCCTTTTGGAATAGTTGTGTGGTTAACTTGAAGTGATAATGGTGAAAACACCCAGCACAAAGCCAGCCACACGGGAAGTGCCTTGTAATGGTAGCATAACAATGGTAACAAGTCATGTCACTGTGATTTGGCATTAAATCTGGGTATCTGTTACTTCACTCTGTACAAACATGAAGGGAGATTTTCTAAGAAAACAAGGATTTTCTTTCGTTTTCATTATGCATGTCTTGAAATTTCCTGCATTGCTCTATTTGTGGGAACTGAAACATTTTCTCAGCCCAAGCATCATGTGACTGTTTCTTATTGCTAGTCAGCAGCATGAAACCTCAGATGACAGTATATTAACTGAGGGTCTGGTAGAACTGTTCAGCAAAGCTAAGCAGACTTTATTTAAAGAAAATGCTCATTCCCTTTTGCTGGACACACAACTTCTAAGATCCATGTATCATGCTGCTAAGTAGTGGCTTTGGGATGCTCTCTGTATAAATGAAATTTTCTAGTCAGCTGAAATTCAAACACTAAACATTCAAATATTTTAGTAGCTGCTGATATAAATTGTACTGAAATGTAACGGTTTTAAGCGGAAGCAATTTAAACATCTTTTCACTTTTTCTTTATGATTGCATCAGTCAGCTGTTGCTCCATAACAATCAATTCCACAACTCAGTGGCTTAAACTAATTTTCATTCATTCTCACTCTCTGTGATAGAGATTGGCTGGGCATGTTCTGGGCCAGGCCTGACGGCATGACTCTACTTCATGCTGCAGGCCTGTCTGGGTTTAGGTCCTCACTGTGGATTAAGCTTAGGTCTGTTCCAGAAATGTTTATTTTGAGGGCCCAGTCTGAAGGAAGCAAACCAGCGAAGCTATTCCTATGGTCGTGGTAGGAGTACAAGAGTGTTAGCCCAACTGTGCAAGCGCACTTCAGCTGTCAACTGGAATCACATCTGATTCCATTCCGTTGGTCAAAGTAAGTCAATCACTAAGCCTAACAGCAGAGCAGGGAAGTATACTTATTCCATGAGGTGGTTAGGGAAAAGTGATTATTTTCCAAATACCAATCTAATTTACCATACTAAACTAAGCCTTTGGTATGATCCTCTAACAAGGTTCCATACTATATGTAGTTATTATTCATATCTTTAATATCCCTGCCATCAATTCTGACTTTTCATCTTGTTCATTCTGTGCCACAGAAAACCATATCTTTTAAAAATTGTGTTCAGGTAAAGATAAATTCTACATGAAGATTTTAAGGCCTTCTGGGGAGTGAAGCTTTGTTTTCATAGCTATTTTGGATGTTTGGTGGCCTTTTATTTTATTTTATTTACCTTAATCATTTTGTTCCAAAAAGAATTAGAGATGTTGGCAGAAATTTGACTTCTGGGTATGAGGGGTTAAGCTCAATATGTAAAGATAAAAACTTCTAGGAAACAGAGGTTAATTCATTATGTTATAGTAACTGGGTCATACATTATACTATTAATTCTATATTTTATATTCTAATCTTATATCTATAACCAACTCACAGAACAACTAGGGGAAAATTACCTAATCTCTAGGTACTTGTATGTAAAACCAATGGAGATGATAGATGTGAGAGCCTGAGGCAATTGTGATGGTATTCACATATCAAATAAAATTATTTTCAACTATGTTAAGATCATATTAATAAAAAATTCTACTGATTCCTAATTCATAATTAATCTGCCTAAACTACATTGAAATTTACTTTACCTTAGTGCAATTTATGGATAAAGGGATTATTTATAAAATTTATGTTGTGAACCCTCTGAAAAGAAGTACATTATTAAAATTAGAATATTTATTTGGGGCTACAATTAATGCTAATTATAATTAGTGCTAATTTCAAGTGTGCTTAATCTATTCAAAAAATAGACCCAGTGGACTTTAAATTGACCATCTCCATAATACATTAAAAGTAATAAAGTGGTTTTTATTTAAATACATTCTAGAATAAATGATACTTTAATTTAAAATTTATTTCTAGCTAAGTCATATGGGTAGGATTTTACCAAGTTTAAAAAATTATATATTTTTCAGATACATGAATAGCACTACCAATCTCAGTTGCTTCTGATATAAAATGTCTCAGCAAGTACTGTGGTGATTAGTATTTCTCTCTCCTTTCTCTTTTTCTATATAGTAAACTATAAGCCTTAAATCGTTAAGTGTAATGTAATCTGAGGAGAGAGAGTGAGTTGACTACTATCCATAAATACCTCTACATCTCCTTTAGTCGAGGGTTTAATATTAACAATACATTCTCTGTAGGCTTTTCCGGTTTCTTACAGGAAGAAAAAAATAATTTTGTAGCGAACAACAATTATGAAATTTATTTGATTTGCTGGGAAATCCCAGCCTGCCTATGGGTTGCCAATCCTATTATCCCCCAGTAAAGGAGTAGGGAAGGTAGATTTTGTACCACAGCAACCACCCCCTCTATTTCTAGCCATTCTTCCTTTTTCTCTCTGGCTTTCCTGTGAAATTACCAACTTCCTACCTGGCTTGCTGCTAATTGTTCAGACCCACAAATGGGGGCATGGTGGTGGCTGTTGTTTCCTCTACTGACATTACGATAATGTATGAGACTCTCAGGGTTAACTGTGTATTTGAGATTTCACTAAGCATGATTGCATTAACATAGATTTCCTCTCCAGTCATGACACAAATTTTTAAAAAGTTTTTCAGGTTCAATATTTCATTACTACTGTTCCCTCTGCATCTACCCTTCCTACCATTTACTGTGTGTCTATTCCATGACAGGTGCGGTGCTAAGAACTCTACATGTATAATGTCATGTAATTCCCACGACTCTCCAGGGTAGGTACTCTGATGACATCCATTTGTCACATGAGTATTCTGAGGCTGGGAGAACCTTCAGTGACTTGCCCAATTTGTCACAGAGCTGGTAAGAGGCAGAGCAGGGCCCCAACCCAAGTCTGTCTCTGGACTCATGAGCACTAGGAGATCTTGCGCATTACTCTGTGATCTTCCTCTTTTGGTCTTCACATTTTATACTGTGATACCTTAGATAGTTTTCCCTCTTTTTATTCTTGAGCCCCAGATTCAATTTACCATCTTTCTTTTTGACCCCTTCAAGAGAACAGCTACAAATAAATTATTTAATTTAATCAGCATTTATTAAACATCAGCTGTGTGTGGAGTATTGACGGGCACTGGAACTACCAAGATTTGTTTATTTTTCTGTCTACAAAACATTTGAGATAACTGACAAAGTGCGTAAAATAAGAAAGGGATAAAAATAAGTTGCAAGACCTTTAAGACATAGTGACTTTCCTCCGGGGATCTTTCTAGAAGAATCCCACTTGACAGTGGTTCTTCATGTTCTTGTTTTGTCTCCTTGACCTGCTCTGTGGGACATAATGAGTGTTCATCTGCACTTTTCGTGTCAGGCTTCCCTCAAGGACTCTGTCCTCACCCTGAGTCTGGGATGAAAGCCACCCTGATTTGTGACTGTAATAACCAGCTTCTCCTAAAAAGTTGGTAGTGTTAGGGATATCTTCACATGGCTTGTCTTGTTTCCATGTGAAATAGTGTCTTAGAGCCCTGAGAAGTAGCTGTCATGTGGAAACGGAGTCATGCTTCCCTGCATTCTGTGTGTCTCCTCCAAACCTCACTACTTCCTTGAATTGCCCACAGGATTCGCATTCCTGTCTGACTGCGGGTTCCTTCTTCCTGTTTCGATTCTTTTTTCATGGGCTGTTTGCACCACTACCCGCCTTCCTGTCTCAGTATTTTTGTTGCTGGCTCATCCTTCTTGTCTTCTCAGATGTCAGCCTCCTATCCGTGGCCTGTGGGCTACTTGGCGGACCCTCTAGAAATGTACCTCGACAGTTGTTCATGTCTTTTAACAATTTCTTTTATATTGTTGGGCAGATGGAACAATTATTTAAGTCTATTTTCATTCCTCATACCCCACAAATCTACACAAGTGTTTAGTGACATAAGTGTAAATATTATTGAAACATCAAAATATCTTGCTGTCTGCATCCATTTGCTAGTTCACAGCATTCAGGTGACAGTGGCTGTATTTGTAGACCCTGAGGAAAATGACATAAGATGTTTTCTTCAACAGTGGTTGTCTTACGTATTTGGATATACCCATTGTGTAAATATGCGTTGAACGGAGGAGCTGTGTCATCCACATCTAGCAGAGGTGAAAACAAAAGTCTACCATAAGGTCTGTCTGCCTTTAGCCAAATGGGAAGTGATGTTTCTGCACATTGTCACAAGTGCGTAGCCAACCATAACCTCTTCTTGAGCAACTTAAGCTGGCACAGTAAATCTGAGACATGACTAAATGACGTGTCAGGAAAGAAGAATTTCTGAAATGTTGTTTAAACAAAAACTGGCAGATATGTAACATTTCTCTATCAATGCAAGAAATCATCCTACATGAAAAAGGAAGCTCAAAATTTTGTTTATATAAAAACTTTTTAAAATTACTTGAGTTTTGTTAACATTTATCCTTTTACATAGGGTTGCTAAAGTTACCGAATAAATTACAGGATACCCAGTTAAAATTTAATTTCAGGTAAACAACAAATAGATTTTTAGTATAAGTAGGTCCCATGAAATGTTTATGACATATATATACTAAAAACTCATTCATTATTTAATCTAAAATTTATATTTAGCTGGGCATCCTATATTTTGTCTGGCAACCCTCCTTTTAAGAAAATCTAATAATCCATATTTACCTGATAGGTAAATTAGAATACTGATTCTTTTTTGAATGAAAATAATGTATTTTTAAATTGTTCTAACTTTAGTTCCTCTAGTAGAAATTAATTTAGATAACTAAGGAACCATAGGAATTTAAAAGCTGACCTATCAGAAATAACTTCAGCTATATTACATTAAAAATGAAGAGATGGAATCTGAAATAGGAAAGTAAGATTTATACCCATTATTCAGCCAAAATCTGTTTTTCTTTAACTTCTACCCATTGTTCCTAAGTCTGCCCTCTGGGGGCTGTAGAAAATAATGAAGATGATGTTATTAATGATAACCAGTGCTTGCTGTAACCAGTTATGTGCATTATTTTATTGGATTTAATTTGTTTACTCTTTATAACAGCATGTGAGGTAGGTGCTTTTCTGATTTCCATTCTACAAAATAAGAAACTAAAGCACAGAGTAGTTGATTAGCTTAACCATAGCCACATCTCTTTGTCAACTCTTAAAGTACCAGAGCTTTCATAGTTTTAAAGTTCCCAATTCCTTCTACCATTTCTTTTAGCGCAAGGTCTCTAGACCCTTTCCTGTCCTCATTCAACTCTCAGCTTGTTGTGGCTCGTCAGTGCCCTGAAATATGTTATGGCCAAAATTTAAAAGTATACTTCATAGATCATATAATTTACAAGTAGAGTACAGCAGGATTTTTAATGGCCTTGGTACTAAAGTTATATTGCCAATAGTGACCCATGGATTAGCTGAGTTTTGTTTCGTTCTAGTTTTTGAATGGGGAATGTACTTTTACATAATACAGTTGGCTCAGATTGACCTTTTAGTCAGGTGAAACTTCCAGGTTCTTATCTATACTAAATGCAGGTAAGAAAAGTCTCCCTCAATTTCCACATGCACAGTTTGCTTTTTTAAACAGATGTGCAGGAATTCACTTGTATTTGTATAACTTTTAGAAATTGTCTCATTTTACCTTATTCTTCCTGCCTGCTATCATTCTTACATATTTATTTTTGTTTGTTTGTGTTTTGAGACAGAGTCTCACTCTGTTGCCCAGGCTGAAGTGCAGTGGCACAATCTCAGCTCACTGCAATCTTTGCCCCCTAGGTTAAAACGATTCTCTTGCCTCAGCTTCCCGAGTAGCTGGGATTACAGGCGCATGCCACCATACCCGGCTAATTTTTTGTATTTTTAGTAGAGACGGAGTTTTGCCATGTTACCCAGACTGGTCTCGAACTCCTGGCCTCATGTGATCCACCTGCCTCGGCCTCCCAAAGTGCTGGGATTACAGGTGTGAGCCACCGCACCCGGCCGTATTTTATATTTCTTTATAATATATCAGAAAGGCAGTACTGGTCTATGTTTGGAGCAGAGACCCAGACTCTGCAGGAGATATGTGTATAAGTGAGTGAGCTCCCTCCTGTTTCTCGTCTCCAGACATTCCTATGCCTCTGCTTTCTTCCCAGTTGGCTTGAGTAGACGTCCAAGAGGGTGACATCAGCATGTCTATATTGTTTGACCATTTCAGCTTTGAGGAAGAAGGTTGGAGCTGTGTTACAACATTTCTCTCCCTTAAACTCGACAAACTCTTAAATCACCTTCCTTTGATATTCCACAGTGATCCTGCCTAGTTAAATATTTTTTTTCCTAAATCGTCTCTCTATGTGCCATGCCTGTAGCTGTATCTTTGGTAAAGTTTGTTTCCAAAATAATAAGACTTATAATACCTTGTTCTTTGTAATCAAGAGAGTTAATAATAGGAAAAAGTATTTACCTGGGGGAATTGTAAACCATTTGTATTTCGTATAAAAAATGACAGCTGTAGTTGTCTTGGATGTAGCTGGGAGCAGAATGTATTGAGAGAAATGGGGTAGAGTGTAGTGAGACAAAAGAGGCTTCTTTGTGTTTGTTTTCAAGGAAAGCTCAGATTTAGATGTAAACTAATTAAGCATCTTCTAACATTTAAAAAAACATGAGAGATAAAATCTTATTCATGCACCTGATAGTTCTAAAATTTTATGAGAAATTTGATGAATTTCTGTATATTGAATTGATTCATGTATCAGTATACCATTTAGTAGAGAACAATTTTCTATATTTTCATCATGATCAATAATTAGTGTAATTAATATCTATGCCAATACATTTAATAAATATAATAGAATTTTACTCACTTAGGCTTGTATTTCTAATAAATACCAAACACAAAGTGATCAACACTTATTATTCTCTTTCTGGGACCGCTTTGATGTGTCTTAGCTACCTTTTATACATTAAATTTATTATATTTTTAGCAAACCTATTAACTGATAAGTTTACTGATTATAATTTTTATTAGAATGAATAACAGTTTATAAAAATTTGAGAGCATTATTCAGAAAATTACAAGTGCTGTATTATCCAGTGCTTTCTAGCATCAACATTCAGCCTAGAATATTGCCATGATACTGTATTTAAATAACTGGCATGTTAAAAAACACACACACGCACATATTAAGAAATCATAGGTGCTCTTTGAAGGTAATCGATTACACACTATGGTTTAAAACATGATTTTATAATGCATGATACCACAACTCACTTTGGAATGCGTATGAATGATGTATTAGTGACTTTTTCTAAATACGTATTCCATCACTCTTAAGCACACTGTAGAAATGATGCGTAATTTTCTGTTTTATAAATAATATATCTTTAAAAGACGTTAGTTTCTATAAATATTTAAAATATTTTTGTAGTATAAAAAGTATAAAATGAAAAATGTTCTAATTTGGGTTTCATTTTATATGATGTCTTTCCCATAGTAGTTAATGTAAATACTATTCTATTTTTGTCTTTAATGTTCAGAAGGAGCCCAGCTATGTTGTGTTTTTTGCTAGTATGATGTTGGGCTAACTTTTATAGCATTTTTCCTTTTTGGATAACTTAATTTACCACGTAATTGTCCATGCTGGGGTGGAGCAAAGATTTATCCAAAAGGTTACTTTTATTAGAAAAGTGTACTGCTTTAGGGTTTTGAATTTCTGACTACTGGCTGACAGTAACCTTATTTGCTGAGTATCAGTTGTCGTTCAGTTACTCTTTCCCTGTCTCATTGGCTTTTCTCTCCCTGTTTCCCATTTTGACTTTATACTGAATAAAATCAAACGTCTAAGTACTCTACTTACTATATACACCTTGCCATTTATATGTAACAAGTCTCTTGCAGGAAAGTGTTCAAATGATGCGATCTTTGTTTTATGCTATTGGAAAATATACTTGTCAACCTTAAGAAATAGTATATTCAGTCAACTCTTGATTAAATTTAGTATTCTTTCCTGAAAAATAAAACCCAGTGCTCTGTTTAGTTCTTACCTACATTATAGTCTGCAAATAAGACATATGACAAATTGGTTGTAAGCTGAATTTCAACTTTAAATGAAAAATGATTTCTAAAAAAAATCTCATTTTGTTTCATAAAACCCTGAACACACTTTATGTAGAATTTAGGACTCATTTGTAACCATAAAGAAATGATAATCAAACTTCCCAACAAGATGAGGTTTTGGGGAAATATGAATTAAACTGGCTACCTGGGGAATGTCCAAATATTGCAAAACATATTTTGAAAATATCAAGTGGGCCTTAGGGTGGAATTCCATAAATAATCAAAAAAGCCAGATGTCTTTGATCATGAAATAATTTGTGGAAGTGTGCCAAGGTGTTCTAAGCTTTCCTCATCTGTTTTTAAAATAATCCATTTAATATGAAAATGGGTTCCAAAAAATTTAACATTTTTTGCCAAATTCAGTTTGTCTTTATTAACTGATTCCCCAGATTCTAAATTAATGAAGAATATGATTTTAAATATTTTAAGAACCCCCCCAATTCTTTTTCTTAGTTAACTCAAACCAGCAAACATTTATTGTGTGTTTACTATAAACACGGTGTTATACCTGTTTCAAGGGCATATAAAAGTAAAAAAAAAAACAAAACATACTGTTTACCTTCAAATTACTGCAAACGATTCCAACAAAATAGTTTCCTGTAGTATTTTATAAAGAAAGTTCTTTAAATGGCTACCTGAAAATATTTTTAGCATTAAAGTCAACAAATATTTTAGGTGTTTTTCTTCACTGTAACAAATTCTAGGAGAATATAGAAAAAGTGTCAAATGTAGCACTTCTTTTTGACAAACTAATTTTTTATAATCTAGCCTAAAAGATAAGATAAAATATCAGATAGTGTAAGGACATGAGTAAATGGTAATTGTACTACGATTTTAAGTGCTGTAAAAGCTCACAGAAAATGGAAATTAGAAGTCACTGTATTATGTCAACACTTCTTTTGGGCTGGAAGAGCTAATTCCCATAATAGTATTTATTTCTGTAAGGTTTTTTTTTTTAAATAAGGACAAAGTTTAGCCCTACTTATGTTTGCACTATCAAAAGTTTCATTGTGACTATACATGTGAATGGCGTAGTGTGTTTACATCCAGGTTGAAGTACTTTGTAATGAAAATCTTTGGTTCAGAAATTAATGTTGTCATATCAGTTTTCGAGATATGCTCAAATTCTGTTGTTTGCTGCCAAGGAGTATGGCCCAAAATTTGGGAGATAGTTGTATTTAGCTATACAGTATTCAGTGAGTTGTATCTGAATTTCCTGCTAAGTTATGTAACTTTTCAGAGGAAAGACTTTGTCTTAGTGTTACGGTTTCTAACTTATTTCCAAGTCCTCCCTCTAGGTGATGATTCCTCTATAAACTGTCCTCTTCATTACCATCAGTGTAGCACCATCCAAAGCAGGGAATTGCATGTGAGGCTCCCAATAGCTCTCTGTTGCCTGCAGAAAACATTTCTTAGCACCAGCAAAAAGTCCCTCCTCCAGTCTTGCCTCTCTTTCCCTGCAAAAATTATTTTCATGAGCAGGCTCTGCATTTTATATGTTGTGGGTACTTTCTCCTGGGTACCTTCTTTTAAGTGCCTGGCTCAACTATTAGGTCTTCAGTGTCTTTCCCTGACCCCACTGTTATATTTTTCCACAATCAGTGTTTCCACATTTATTATAGTATAGTACAGATAGTGTATCAGTGGAGTCCAATCAGGGACAGAAACCACAACAGTTACTTGAACAGAGATACATCAATATAAAGAATTGTTAGCTAGGTAGAAAGGTGATACTTAGGCAACTGACAAGGCAGGAAGAGAACCCTAAGGGATCAAATGTGTTTCAATTGCAGGAAAGAGATTGGGTTATTTGAACATAGAAACTTAGAGGAGGAGCCCTGTAGAGCTGAAATAGATCTCTGAGAAGAGAATACTGCTCTACTAGTGCTGCTGTAGCTGACTTCAGAAGATGATCCCTGTGGGCCTGGGATCCAGGTCTTTAAGGAGGGTTGGCCAGCCAGCTGTTGGTGAGATCTCTGGGTAGAGGCTGGGGTCAGGATGAGGCTGGTTTTGCAAGTGAGAAAATTGGCCAACTGGATTGAAATGCTGCTAGAGAGAACTGCTTCTGCCCAGATGAAGTGTTGCCTGGGTAACACAGGAACCACAGACAGACAAGAGGCAAAATGGAAACATCCATAGACAGGAAGGAGTATGTCCCTTCTTCCTTCTCAGCCTTGCAGTCCCCCACTAGTATCCCCATGGCAGATCTAGGAGCCAGCAACTGGCAAAGCAAAAATGAGGTTTGCAGAATCGTTAGCCCAGCATCACAGAGGAGGATGAATTTGTAGTTGGTAGACAAAGGTTTAATAACCGACACAGAAGAATAAATGCCTTCTTCCTGTTTGGCTATGAGCCCCTTGATATAGGAGTTGTGTGTTATTTATTTCCAGTTCCCAAATATCTAAAATCTAAATCATTTTATAACTCATTTGACAGTAAAAAATCTAACCTGTGGATGTAATATTTGCTCATGTTGCTGCAAAAATATTAATCCTGCCTGGATACTCACCCACATCTGCCTGGGAGGGTTTATAATACATGATATTTAACCCAAATTATTTTGTAAAACCTGGAGAAATTATTTTTTATTTTTAACGTGAAAGTCATTTATGTGAAAGTAACCAAAAAGGCTTATTACACTGTAGTCAAAAGGCATGCTAAAACTCATTTTAGATACAACTATTTTTTCTCTTTCATTTTTATTGGACATGTAATCATTGTACAAATTTATGGGATACAGAGTGATATTTTGATTCATGTATAGATTCAATTCATGTATAGAATGTATAATGATAAATCGGGGTAATTAGCTTACCTCAAACATTTAAAATCTTCTAGTTTTCTGAAAATATATAATAAATTATAATTAACCACCTTCACCCTACAGTGCTACAGAATACTAGAGCTCATTTCTCCTATCTAGTTATAATTTTGTATCTGTTAACCAACTTCTCCCAGTACCCTCCTCCCCCATCTCCTTCCCAGCCTCTGATATTCACAGTCCTACTCTCTACTTCCATGTGTTCAAAATTATTTTTAGCTCCCATAGATAAGTGAGATCATGTGGTGTTTATCTTTCTGTGCTTGACATATTTTGCTTAACATAATATCTTCCAGGCTTATCCATGTTGCTGTGAATTACAGGATTTCATACTTTTTTATGGCTGAATAATATTTCCTTGTATACATACACAATGAAATATTATTCAGCCATAAATATTGAAATCCTTTTTTACATTACATTTTATTATCTTATTTACATTACATTATTGTAAAGAAAATACATTTTCTTTATCCATTCATGTGTTGAGGAACATTAAGGTTTATTCTATATCATAGCTATTGTGGATAATGCGACAGTAAACATGGGGATGCAGGTATTCCTTTGATATACTGATTTCCTTTCCACTGGGTAAATACCCAGTAGTGGGATTGTTACTGGCAGGGAATCTATACAGGTCTGCAGCAACCTCAATTCTTGGCTCCTTAGAAGAAAAAACTTGATAGAGGGACATAGACAAAATGAGAGACCTAGGCAGGTTTTAGGACATGAGTGGAAGTTCATTAAAAAGCTTTTGAGTAGGAATGGAAGGAAGTAAATAATTCTTGGAAGAGGGCCAAGCAGGCGACCTAGAGATCAAGGGCACTGTTTGACCTTTGACCTTGGGTTTTAGATGTTCCCATGCTTCTGGGGGTGTTGCGATCCCTTCTCCCCTGATTCTTCCCTTGGGGTGGGCTGTCTGCATGCGCAGTGGCCTGCCAGCACATGGGAGGGGCTGCATGAGCAGTGTGATTACTGGAGTTGTACGCATGCTCACTTGAGGCATTCTTCCCTTACCAGTGTAAAGTTCCCAGAGGAAGGTTGTATACCAGTAAAGCTCCGCCATTTTACCTCTTAGTGTGTATTTGTGAGACCACTTGCTCAGCTTCTGAGATCTTATCAGGAAGCTGCTGATCACCAGTTTCAGGTGTTGCTATCTGTTGGGAGGTGGCCACTTCCTGGTGCTGGCTGCAACAAATACTATTTTAGGGAGACAGTTTAACAACCTCCTGACCATCACCTGATGGTTGCCTGACATTCCTGGTGGCAGGAGCCAGGTGAGGGGCTCTTCTGGCTTGCTCATGTCTGCCTCACTGCCTACTGTAACAGGATTGCTGGGTCATATGATAGCTCCAGTTTTAGTTTTTTGGAGAAACCTCTGTACTGTTTTTGCTAGTGGCTGAACTACTTTACATTCCTACCAACAAAATATAAGAATTCTCTTTTGTCTGCATCCTCAAAACCTGGAGAAATTCTAAATTACGCAACACATCTGACCCCAGCGTTATCAGATAAGGGATTAAGGATCACAAGGTCTAACAAAATGTCTTGTGTAGTTTAGTAAAGATTCCATGAATTGATAATAGATTGTTTACTAACTTCTTGTTGTCATGTTATTTTGCAAGCTGATACTCTGGTTATAGATAGATTTTTTTTTCCACATGTGAGAATTTCTAAAGAGGTGATCAATCTGTGAGCTCTTTGTAGTTACTGAGTACATGGAAATATCATGGTTTATTGGAGCTTTGGAAAAGGATATGGAAGCTCTTTTGATAGAGTTTCAGAGAAAGAAAACAGAAGATGTTTTGAATTCCCAATAGCTATGGTGTTCAAACAGGTTATGACTCAGAAAATAATTTTCACATTGGTTTGCAGGAAGATGAGTTCAGCAAGGTGAGGGATATTTTACTTCAATCTATGATAGTCAAGAAATTTCACTAAAATTGTAAACATATAGAGGAGGAATCTGGAGTTTCATTGGTTTGATCTTTTTAACTAGAAATATGAGATAATTCTTTACCCTTCCTTTGACAAGATTTTGATGGTAACTTCCTAATAGATTTATTTCTGTCAATATTACATATTGCTGTTGGTACATTTTTCTAAAGCTCCTGTACTTTTAGTTTTTCCTCTGCTAAGGCAAGGACATCCAAATAAGAAGATTTTGGCAGGTAATTGTGAATAAAAATACATTGAAAGGTTAGAAAATATTTTAAAGGATTATACTTGTATTTCTTTGAGAAGATTGAAGACTGCTCTGAATACGTAAATACTTTTACAATTTGTATGGCATTCCTATTGGAATAGAATCATTCAATTTCGAGTAATAATAGAACTTTTTAACTTTTAATTTTTTGTATGTTTGCATTCTCGTGGCAGAATAACAATTTACGGTTTAAATCAGTTAGGGTCTGTTAAACTTCAGACTATTAATATTAATCTTAATGATGCTAAGGAATTCCCTTTGTTTCTCTTCGGTCAGTATTGATTGGGTCTTCCAACATGTTTAATACACTCTGCCAGGTGCTGTGGAATATACATGAGGGAAAAGTCTGAAAGATAAAAATGAAGGAGAAATTAAGTAATAATTAAGAATAGTAGAAAAAAATCTGTGTCCGAGTTTTTACATTCATTGCCAGCATCAGATATCAACAAAGGTACAAGATATCAGGAGGAGAGCTCTGTTGTGGGCTGTGGCAAAGATAAAATCATATCATAAGCAATGCTATTATTTTAAAAACAAAATGATTTTGTAGAACAAGTTGGTTTTCTCCTACTATCAGGTAACCCAAAGGCACTATTGATCTGGTGGCAAGGAATTCTGTGTAGTCAACTGTCTTCTGCCAACTGCTTTACTTATAGCATTTGCCTGAAGGCTTTTTGTTTTTGTTTTGTTTTTTGCTTTTTAGGTAGAAAGAGGTTGCAGCTGAATGGCTCACATCTCTTTGGTCACTGTCACTGCTTACCTCATGCCCCTTCAACCCAGCCATGTACACGACACCAGCCGATTCTTACACGGTCACCTGAACAAACTCATGAAGCTCCAGGGAATAGGAGGAGGAGGAGAAAGGCAGGGCCAGTGTGCCTAAGACTTTTCCTTTTCCCTTAGATTTAGGCGATTTCTTTTTTTTGTTCACTTCCTAGTATGAGCTGTGTCTCATGACCTCAGTTTATTTTTATTTTTAATTTCATAGTTTTTTTTTTTAGTGGTTCATTTTAATAAAACTTTATCACCAAAACAACCCATGGCTTCAAATACAGTTTTCAAATCTCCGTCTCTGGGCAGGCCTTTTTCCTGGGCTTCAGGAACCTAAATATTCAACTACTCCTTAAATACTGTCAGCTTGTTATTCCACAGGTTCTAAAATTCAGCCTGAATAAAACTTAAATCCTATTTCCCCCAGAAATATTAGGTTGGTGCAGAAGTAATTGGTGCAAAAGTAAGTGTGATTTTTGGCATTTTTTTTAATGGCAAAAACCACAGTTACTTTTGCACTAACCTAATATATCAATTCCCACAGTTACTCTCAGTGAATGGCATTATCATTCATGTGCTTGCTTAAGCCCGGAGTGCTGAAATCATAATATCCCTTCCTTCTTCCTCTCACCCCTGTATCTAAAGGGTTCCCATCTACTTCTAAGTCCACATCCTAAATAGCCTTTTAATTAGTCATCTCCTATTTAACTCTGTTGTCATTATATTCATTTGGCCTGAAAATTTCCTGCCTGCTACTATAGCTGCTTTCTACCTAGCCCTATTGTCCTTTCACCTCATCTAATCCATCTTCCACACTGCCATTAAAATGAACTTGTTGAGTTGTGATTCTCATCCTTGACTGCTCCAAATCCTTCAATGGATCACCATTGTTTTCTGGCTAAGATCGGAACTCCTGTCAAAAACCGACCAGCTTTTCTTTCCACCCTAATGTTCCACTATCACTCAGTTTGTGTACTGTTTAACTCTCTTCCCATGGCTGCACGTGCCCTTTTGTTTCCATCCTTTGCTCTTCCCTCTTCCTTGCCTGTTTGACAATTTCTAGCTTGGTACTTTCTGTTTTAGGAGGTATTTTCTATTTTCCTTTATTTTTCTTATTTCTTTTTGAATGCAGTGGATCTGTTTCAATGGAGAGACATTTTCTATTTTCTACCACTGAATTGGGTACTCTTGATCTTTGCTCTGATACCAGTCCATGCTCTTGTCACCGTATATCCACCACCACCACTAATTGTAACAGCAACAAGAACAAGGAAGCCAAGTTTTAAAGAGAAAGCTCTTGTGTGAGGCTCTTTGTACTGTATATGTGTTATTTCATTAAGTCCTCAGAACGACCCTGTGAGACAGGTGGGTACCATTGTCTTTGTCTTAGAGGTAAGGAAACTGAGAACCACAGTTTTAGCCAGTTTTCTCTAAGTCTTCCAACAAGAGGTAGAATTGAGATTCAAGTAAGTTATTCTTACTGTAGAGTCCTATCTAGTAACAATGACATGATGCTACTTACCTCATTAGGCTGAGAGCCCCTTAAAGGCAAGAATTATGTCTTTCATTAATAGTTGGTTGAGTGAGTGCCTGAATGAGAAGATGAGCAAAGGCATGCGTGTTATAAAAACATTTAGCCTGCAGTGCCAACAATAACTCAATCTTCTCAGGAGAAAAGTACTGAGCTGTTATCCGCCCAATGGCAAAAGTTTGCTCTGTGTACAAACTTGGTGTTACGTAGACGGCTTGGTGTACAAGCCATCACTGTCTGGCAGTACTAATGTCAGGCAACAGATAATCATTTGGGCACTCAGAATAGCCAGTCTGTTATTCAAGATATGCAAGAGTGCCTTTTAAATGTCAAGCACATTTACTTCTTTGAGGGAGGCACATTTTATACAGGAGTGAAGAATTAGAGATAGAAGTTGGAAATTCTTCCTAATGATATCATTCATTAATATTTCTCTTTTTTGTTGTTTTTAAATGTTTCAGCTGGTTATTTTCATGTTAACTCATTAAAAAAGTTATTCTCTGGTGAGTCACTTGGGGACAATCAGAAGAGATAGAGATCCTACATCTCAGGGCTCTCTGAATCCTCAAGAAGTACCTTGGGACATTATTTCAATCAGAGTGTGAATACCCACTAACTACAGAGCCTACAAGAGGTGCTTGGGGATGCAGGATGAATGAGACACCATGTCTGTCTCTAGAAAGATGAGTCTCGCTGCAACCGATGGGAATATCAGAGAAGATATTTTGCTCTTTAGGTTGCCTTATAGGCTTCTCATTGCCTAAAGCAGAGTAATAATTATAATGATTTATATGCATTTGCAATGTGTCAGGAACTGTGCTAAGCACTCAATGTGGGTTCTTTTGTTTAATTCTCACCATAAGTTTATGCGGTAGATATTGTTACCTCTGTCTTACAGATGAGGAAACTGAGGTTTAGAGAGGGTAAATAACTTGTCCACATTCACATACGTAGAAGGGATGGAGCTGGAATTCACACCCAAAGCCAGTGTGCTCTTAATCATAGTACTATGCTGTCTCCCTATCTGACCCAAAGCAATCTGGGTAAATATAACTGTCAAGATCATTACAGGGTGCTCTAACATTGTTTTATCTTTTCAAGGAACCAACAAGGGACGCAGGTACTCTCACCACTTTACAGTTGAAGAAACTGACCCAGAAGGATTTTTCCTGGACCAAAGTCATACTGCTGTTATACTAGATTATGAGTACAATAGTGCAGTCTTCTTTGCAAACTCCCCAGTAGCAAGGAAACAAACAACAACAGCAGATTATGTGTGAACAAAGAGATGTGGTGCTTATTATATATTTCTTCAATTCATTTTTCTTTTCCCTTGTTGTGTGAGACATGCATAATTTTCTTGGCTCTGTATATAATTACATACCTGCTTTGAGATGAACATTCTTAAGTGCAGTGATTAATGGTCTGGGATTGGACGTAGTCGCCCTGCAGTCTAAGTTATTCAATATCTTTTACCAAAAATGCTAATAGTTAAACTGCCAGTGGCAACAAACAGCCAGGGTTTGTGCTGATAGATGTCTGCTGTAGTTTTCCATGGCAGTAATGTGGTAAGCACTGAAACGTTTCCTGGGGATTTCAAGTGGTAGCCTTTGAAGGTGTGTTTTGTACATCTCTCCTGCCCTGGGGAGCTTTCCTGTTCCCCACAGGTACTGACTGGAAAGAAGTCAAAGCTGTAAGTTCTAGAAGAGCTGGCAGGAAACTCATCTCTGCCCATTTTCTACAAGTAATGCTGCTTCCAAGCAGGCAGCAGCCCCAGTACTTTACTGTGACATTTACATTATCCTTTTTTTTTTCTTTTTTAGCCCTCCATTTATCACCCAATGAGAATGTAGAATACTTCATTTTCTCTCTAGTATAATTTTTACTCCTTTAAAACTTAGCTGAAGTCGTACCTTCTTAGAGATCACCACCCTGGCTGAATCATTCCTATCCTCCTCTCTCTTCCCTATCTCAGATTGCTTTTAACTGCCCTGGCCAACCATCCAGAAAGAAGCACTGCCTTAATGGCCTTTCTGACCAGGACCTCGATGTCAGGATGTTGATGGGTTTGTTTGTCTGGTATCATGGCAGTAGCCAGTTCAAATCTAGGAGTAGGAACCATCTTTTTTTTTTTTTTTTAAGTAAAGGTGTTTTTTTTTTTTTCTGATTATAAATATAATAATGTTTATTGTGTAACTTTTTTGGGTGTTTTTTGAGACAGAGTCTTGCCCTGTCTGGAGTGCAGTGGCACAATCTTGGCTCACTGCAACCTCCACCTCCCTGGCTGAAGCAATCCTCTCACTATAGCCTTCTGAGTAGCTGAGACCACAGGTGCCTACCACTATGCCCAGTGGGTTTTGGGTTTTGTTTTGTTTGGTTTGGTTTGGTTTTTTGTGTGTGTGGAGACGGGGTTTTGCCATATTGCCCAGGCTGGTCCCAAACTCCTGGGCTCAAGCAATCCTCCTACTCCAACTTCCCAAAGTGCTGGGATTACAGGCATGAGCCACTGTGCCCAGCCCATTGTATAACAGTTTTAAATGAGATAAAAAGAAGAGACATGAAGTCATCTTTGAACTCGCCACTTGCAGGTGACCAATATGTTAATCTGGGTTCTCCAGAGACACAGAGCCAATAGGAGATATATATATATATATATATATATATATATATATATATATGTATGTATATATGTGTATATGTGTATATATGTATATGTGTGTATATATACGTATATATGTATACACGTGTATATATGTATATGTGTATATATACATATATACACGTGTGTATATATATACACGTGTATATATACGTATATATGTGTGTATGTATATATATGTGTGTGTATATATATAGAGAGAGAGAGAGGGAGAGAGAGAAAGCATGCTATGTGAGAGGGGATTTATTAGGGCAATTGGCTTATGCAATAATGAAGACTGAGATGTCCTATGATAGGCCATCTGCAAGCTGGAAAACCAGGTAAGCCAGTAGAGTGGCTTAGTCCAAGTCTAAAGGCCTCAGAACCAGGAAGGCTCAGGCTGAAGGCCTGAGAACCTGGACTTACGTCCAAGGACAGTAAAAGAAGAGTGTCCCTGCTCCAAAAGAGAGAGTGAGCAAAATAGTCTTTCTTCTGCCTTTTGTTCTATTTGGACCCTTAGCCAGTTGGATAGTGCCCACCCACAGTGGGTGAGGGTGCAGCCCACTGATTCAAATGCTGTTCTCTTCCTGAAACACCCTCACAGACATGCCCCCAAATAATGGCTTACCAGCTATCTGGGTGTCCCTTAATCCAGTCAAGTTGATACCTAAAATTAGCCATCACGACCAGAGTTAACATTTTTGGGCATTTGGGTATGAGTCAGTGTATGTTGGTTGTGTCCTTGGACAGAAGCTCCACTCTGGACACTTGATGTGATATCATGTGGTAATGCCATGGCCCTCCCTTATGTTTTTTGATCCTTGGACAGAAGCTCCATTTTGGATGTCTGGCATTACATCAAATGGTGATTGATGTCTGTAACTCCTCCTTAATAATTCCATCAACAGTGTTTGTCTTATTGCATAACTTGTAACTTGAGGAAAAGAAACTGTCATGACACAAAAGTGTCATGGAAATGAACTAGTGTTGAAATGGAACTTGGAAGTCATCTATCCTTATGGCTCCAAATCTAGCTGTGCATGAGAATATCTGGGGGACTTGTTAAACTGCTACCATCCTAGGCCAATTGAACCAGAATCTTACGGCTGGAACCTGAGAATAATAAGTGCCCTCAGGAATTCCTGTACTCAGCTGAGCACCATCTAGTAGGCTGGAATTGGAGAGCCAGTTCACTGATTTTTAAAATGTAGACATGGTACCTTCCCTCATGCAGTTGAAGTTCTACCAGGTAAGATAATGGAATAACAAGTAAATAAAAATAATAATTAAAATTGTGGTAAGTGGTTTGAAGGCAAGGCACTGAGGGAGAATAACTTTCGCTACGGTGGTCAGGGAGAGCTTCCCAGAGAGGGAAGCAGTCTCAGGACTAGGAGGCTGAGAAAGAGCCAGTTGAAGGAAGTGTGGAAAAGAGGCTTCCAGCTGAGAAATGGCACTCCAAGACATGCTGGTGTGAGAAAAGCTTGGCATGTGTCAGGGATTGAGGTAGCAGTGAGTCTGGAATGTGGTTAGAGAGGGGAGAATGCACAGAGATGTTGGAAGTTGTTTTAATTAGTTACTCAACAACCCCAGCTGGTAACTGGCAGAATGCAGGCTAGAACCTGCTTCGCTGATTGCATGTCCAGTGAATGTCCTGCATGCTGCTGTATTAGTCTGCTCAGGCTACCATAACAAAATACCGAAGACTGGGAGGCTGAAACAACAGAAACTTATTTTTTACAGTTCTAGAAGCTAGAAGTCCAAGATCAAAGTGCCAGCAGGTTTGGTTTCTCCAGAGGCCTCTCTGATGCGCTTACCGATGGCTGTCTTCTCTCTGTGTCTGACATGGTTCTCCCTCTGTGTACATATGCCCCTGATGTCTGTTTGTGTGTCCAAATTTCCTCTTACAAGAACACCAGTCAGGTTGCATCATGGCCCACCTTAATGCCCTCATTTTAACTTAATCACCTGTTTAAAGGCCCCATCTCCAAATATAGTCACATTCTGAGGTATTGAGGTTAGGATTTCAACTTCTAAATCTTGAAGGGGCACAGTTCAGCCCATAATAGCTGCTGTCTTGTAGTTGGCAAAATCCCCCATTTGTCCTAGGATCTAGTCTAACAAGGCAAATCCCTGTTTCCCACTTGCTACTGAGACCAAGAGGGAAATCTGTATTACTTTCTTGGATTGAAATAACCCTAAACAAAACAGAGACTTAGTGTCCCTGCAAACTCTAATACAGATGGAGGAATTCTAAGTGATATGGAGCTGGCTTATAAATTTTTTGCTCCCCTGGCTGGGAACTTTAGCTGTTTCAGAACCTTTCCTTTCCAGAAAGTCCTGTGTCTGCCGAGGTCCTTTGATGCAGACAGCAGAACCCATCCTAGATGGCTTAAGTGGGATTTACTTTGGGATATTGGTTGGTTTATAGACTCTTTGAAAGGATGCAGAAACATGCTCTGGGCTAAATTTCCATGAACGTTTCTTAGAACCACCCCCACAGGATTAGTCTGACAAGAGAGCTGCTGCTGCCGCCAACCCTAGAACCACATTGCTTCTGCTGTGATCCACAAAGCTGCTGCCATGTCTCACTCCAAAACCCCATACCTCTGCCAGCACCTGTGCCAGCTAAATGGGTGCCTTGAACCTGGCTTGGTTCCTTACATAGTTAATTTCCAAATCAAAACTCACGTCTGATGGATGGAACCTAGTCTCACCAGGCTGTACTCTAGCTGCAAGGGAGATTTGGGAAGGAAAAACACACAATATGGAGAGGTCTCAAAGATAGCCCCTTCCCTTTAAAAAAAGAAATAGAAAAGGACTTGGGGTACCCAAAAATGTCATATGACAGATGTCCTCTGCAACCCACCTTTTCAAGATGTGCTCACATTTTACATGTCCCAATCCTACCCTGACAACACTATAAAACATAAGTAGGCTCTATATTCATTGCCTTTTACATCTTTGAGGGGTGCAAATAAGATACAAAGACCCTAAGTTGGAAGATGAGCATGAAAAAATCTTGAGTCCCATCAGTAAATTCCTTTTTTCTTATGATTGTACAGAGTCCCGACTTAACAATTTTTCGACTTTATGATGCTGCAAAAGCGAATATGCATTCAGTAGAAACTGTACTTAGATTTTGGAATTTTGATCTTTTCCTGGGTTAGTGATATGTGGTACAATACTCTTACATGACATATTCCACACTTTATTATAAAATAGGCTTTGTGGTAGATGATTTTGCCCAATTGTGGGCTTACTGTAAGTGTTCTGAGCACATTTAAGGTAGGCTAAGCTATGATGTTCAGTAGGTTAAGTGTATTAAATGCATTTGGGCTTACAGTATTTTCAGTTTACAATGGGTTTATCAGGACTGAACCCCATCATAAAATGAGGAGCATCTGTATTATATGTGGTGGAAGGATGATAGAAGGCCACAAATTACAGACTGGTGTATAGCAAGTACAGACACGGCATTTTTGATTCCCTGTGCTTCTGTCTCTTGAACGGTAGCTTTAATCTTCAGGATGGTCTTTTGCAGTTTGGTCAAAGAGGAAGCCAGATATTGGAGATGCCTTCACCTAGTGTGGTTTATTTTAAACTGGGAGATTCTGTGTGCTTTGCATCTTTCAGGAGGACTCTACCTGAATGTTTTGCTTATAACTTCTCTCTCTTTTTGGGAGGCAACTGTGTGTAGATACACAGCCACAACTGAGTATTCACATGATGTAAAAGTAATGAAAGTGACCGGGCATGGTGGCTCAGGCCTGTAATCCCAGCACTTTGGGAGGCTGAGGCAGGCTGATCACGAGGTCAGGAGATAGAGATCTTCCTGGCTAACATGGTGAAACCCCATCTCTACTAAAAATACAAAAAATTAGCCAGGCGTGGTGACACACGCCTGTAATCCCAGCTACTCGAGGCTGAGGCAGGAGAATCGCTTGAACCCGGGAGGTGGAGGTTGCAGTGAGCCGAGATCGTGCCATTGCACTCCAACCTGGGTGACAGAGCGAGACTCTGTCTAAACAACAACAAAAAAGTAATGAAAGCTATTGTACTATCTAGAAGGACACAGCAGAAATCATAGAATATGTGCTTCTATTGATGCAGACAGGATTGTTTTAAGTCGGCCCTTGGCTATCACTCATCACTGTTTTTGGTACTGGAGATACAGCAGAGATAAAGATATATTAGCACATCTTGATGGTCACTACAATATGTTCATCAAGAGATGCTATATAAGTCACTAGTTAAATATAAAAACATTGACAGCTGCCTTCACTTTGGAATATAAGATTTAAGAAATTAGCTTTATTTTTACTGGAGAATGAACCGTCCCTTAGAATTGTCTTATTAATGTTCGGAGTACTTTTTCCCACTCCATGACTTATATTCTCCTGTTTTTAAACCTACTTTGCTTTACACAAAGTGAAAATCGCTGTGTTTTTCTTGAAGCTGTTTAGGTCTAAAATTTTTAAAAATATTGAGGTTGGTGGGAGGAAAAGTGGTGGTCATAATTATCAGTATTATTATTAGGACATCCTATATCTTAGGAGTGTCCTACACATGGTAAGTATTAACTAGCTCACCAAATGAATAAATGAAGGAATGAATGAAAAAACATACTTTGGAGTCAGATCTGGATTTCCTTTTCTGCTCTGCCACTTACTAGCTGGGTTATCGTCATCTCTGTAAGCCTCAGTTTCTCATCTGTGTACCATATAATTGTACCTACTGCACAGGTCTGTTTTGAGAATTAAATAATGTTTATAAAAAAAGTGAGATAATGCTTGTCTGACTTCAGTTTAAGCAGTCAATAAAACATTTCCATTACCACTGCTGTTATCACTTTATTCCCAGTGAAGATTCCTATAACAAAGACACTGGGAATTCCTCCAGCAAAGGAACCTGTTGACATTTTTAAAACCATGTACATCTTTTGTGTGTGTGTGTGTGTGTGTGTGTGTGTGTGTAACATTGTTAATATCTTCCCAGAATATTTTTCCACAAAATAGAATTTGGCAAGTGCTGCTATGAATCAGTTACGTTTATAATTCTTTTTAAAGGAAAAATTGGGTGTGTTTAAGAGTTTTTTTTTATAATGTGGCCATAGAGAGCTTATGAAGCATTTGCTGTGTGTGCTGACTCTTGTTCCATATTAAATGTAAGGATGGAGTGTTAGAAAGTGGGTGACAGAAAGACATGTGTAGCAGGCCCAAGGTCGGTGAAGGAAGGCCTGGTTTGTATCTTGCTCCTGGGCATCTGTCTTGAGCTACCTTGTGAACCAAAGCCTCGCACTCTAGGACAGTCTTCTTGATGTGGCTGTCATTCTCTTGCTGGCAGTGAATGTCTGTGTGGTTTAATTCTGTGACTACCTGGTCGTGTGACCCACCTTTGCAATCCTCAAGGGTGTGGGGCAGGGCAGCCGGGACAGGATGAGGCTATTTGCAGTGGGGGGCAATAGTCACTTCTGTATGTGGGGCTGTAACCATGAATTCATCCAACGTGGTAATTACTGGAAATGCTGATTTACACATCTGTGGTCCTCATCGCTTTATGGGAAAGATCTCCATAGATGGAGAGAAGAGGGGGAGTAGTTTTTAACACCATCATTTCCCTTTTATATTTGAAAATATTCATGTGGGAAAAAAAGGAATATAAAAGTAAAACAGTAGGACATGAGGGATTATAAGTTATCTCAAATACATCTCTTTTTCTAATTTTTTACTGTGGTAAAATACACGTAAAATTTACCATCCGAACCTCTTAAGTATACATTTCAGAGGTATTAAATACATTCATAGTGTTGTGCAAACATCAGTCCCATTCATCTTCGTAACTCTTTTCATCATGCAAAACTGAAACTTTGTACCCATTAAAAATAACTCTCTATCCTCCCTAGCCCCAGCCCCTGGCAACCTTCATTGTATTTTCTGTGTTTTTGACTACTCTGATTACCACATGTGAGTGGAATCATACAGTATTTGTCTTTTTGTGCCTGGCTTATTTCAGTTAGCAGAATGTTCTCAAGGTTCATCCATGTTGTAGCATATGTCAGAATTTCCTTCCTTTTTAAGCCTGATTATTATTTAGTGTGTGTATGTACCGTATTTTGCTTATCCAGCCATCTGTTGATGGACACTTGGGTTGCATCTCCATTTGAGCCATTGTGAAAAATGCTGCCATGAACATGGGTGTGCCAGTATTTCTTTGAGACCCGATTTTCAATTATTGTTGGTATATACCCAGAATAGAATTGCTGGATCATATGGCAATTCCATTTTTAATTTTTTGAGGAACCATTATACTATTTTTAAAGAACTTTATACCATTTTACATTCCTACCGACAGTGCATAAGGGTTCCAATTTCTCCATATCCTCACCAACATTTGTTAGTTTCTGGGGTTTTTTTGATAGAAGCCATTCTAATGGGTATGAGGTGGAGTCTCATTGTAGTTTTGATTTGCATTTCCCTAAATTGATGAACTCAAGCTGTTCTTTTCCTGTTAGATTTTGCTTTTGACCTTTAAATGTCTTAAAAAATCAAAGATGAAAGCTTATCTATTCTTTTTCTCTTCAAGGTGCTAGAAATGAAATTAGCTGGCTCTAGGAGCTGGCAGCCCTAAGTATAAAGTGTGTCCTATGAACTTGGTGTCAAGCTCTTGGAGTTCCAAAAATGAATATCATGATCCTTCTAGCTGCCACCTTGGACATGCTTCTAATCGTTTTCCATTATACCAGTGTTTTCTAAGGTTTTTTCATATAAACTACTTTAAAATATTTTTACTGGCTCTTAAATGTATCATCTTTCTTCTTGTTCTGAGTTTGTGTAGACTTTGAGAGCAGTAATTTTGAGTGATGGTATTTGTACAATTAGATATACTATCTGAAAAGGAATGTCTCTAAGTTTTAGACAAAGCTATTGGAAAATGTCTCTATAACTGCTTATCAGTCTCCACATTCCATGACTTTTTCCCCCTCTTTTGACATGTCCATGTTTTCCTAAAATCTTGAATCAATTATTGCATTAGTTAACTATCTCTGTTAAATTCACTGGAGAGAGTTCTTTGAGGAAACAATGTTGGATATCTAGAATTCTCTGATTTTATCATGTCATGAGTTGGTGAAATATCACTTTTACTGTTAAATGAAAATGAAGGGAAATATAGGATGAATATTATCATACCTTGATTTGACAGGTGAAAGAGTACGTTTCTAAATTCTGCCATGATGATTTTATATTCATTGCATTTAAAAAATTTGGAAACGCGGGCGGGGTGCGGTGGCTCGCGCCTGTAATCCCAGTACTTTGGGAGGCCGAGGAGGATGGATCACGAAGTCAGGAGTTCAAGACCAGCTTGGCCAGCGTGGTGAAACTCTGTCTGTACTAAAAATACAAAAAATTGTCCAGGCATGGTGGTGTGCACCTGTAATCCCAGCTACTCGGGAAGCTGAGGCAGGAGAATTACTTGAACTTGGGAGGTGGAAGTTGTAGTGAGCTGAGATCGTGCCACTGCACTCTGGCCTGGGCGACAAGAGTGAGACTCTGTCTCAAAAAAAAAAAAAAAAATGGAAATGCTGCAGTATAATTTTATGAATGTGAAATTATTACATGTACTTAAAAGCATTATTGTAGCTTCATTTGCCTCTGAATTTCCCGAGTGGTTATAACAAGGTTGTCTTCCTGAATCTCTGCAAATTTAAGTCAGCTTGCACTAGGAAGCCACAGATGTCCTTAGAGTTGAGTTTAATCTTGACTCAAATCAGCTTCTCCTCCAGAGCTTTGATCTATGACTTAGCAAGAGCTTTTCCTTCTTCTTTCTGCCTTCACTTCCCAGTTCCCAAAAGACCAGTTTTCAGGACAGTGTGATCCTAGAGATATGGGAAGAGAGAGAGGAAGCAGGCTTTGATCTTTGCCATTGTGTACCCATAGAACTCACTCCCAGATTCTTTTTCCTTTTTCTTTCTCTCTCCCTTTCTTCTGTCTAGCTGACTTCATTGTCTTCCTGCTCATATGCTGTCTATGACCCTTATAAGACAGCAAACAAACCCACAATCAAGGCTCTTGCTTCATTGAAGCCCTGAGAATTGGCTACATGAGGCCTTTGCTCAAGGGACTTAATATTTAATGTGTTCATGATTGGGTTAATAAAACAGGGAGCAGGTGACAAATTTAGTCTATGGAAGCCCCATTCAGAAGAGTGAGCATTTGAGAGGGCTGGAAAGACATATCAGAGATTCTCATCAAACAGCGTGGTTTAGATGAAAGGTCACAAATTAAATTTAATGTGAACTATGCTAATATAGTTCATATTAAGAATATAATTTAAGCATATTACATCATGTCATCACTTCATATTGCTTTTGGAGCCATCTTGGAGTAGAGGAGCAATGTTTGCTGTTCCTTATAACAGAGGCTTTAATGATTTATTAAAAACAAATAATTACTAGGTTATGTACATTGTAAAAGTACATTTCCCATGGTGTGGATAAAGAGAAACGAATAAAAATAGGGCAGAATAGAAAAGCCAAGATAAGGTGCTTGTCACTGCTACTAGAATTCCCTCTCTCCAAAAAATTTTCTAAATATTTTCCAAACATTTTGACTTTACACCATTCATACAGTTTCTTCTATATTAGTGAAACTCTACTGGTAAAAAAAAAAAAAAAAAAAAAATTGAGCCTGTACTTCCAAAATGTGTATTTTTATTTACAATTTATATCCATGTACTATAAATTCTTATTAAGCATAAAATAAAGCACTTACAAAAACAGACATTTTAATAGGATGAGATAAAGTTAAAAATAAACTATCATTTAATTTTTTATTAGTTTTATAAAACCTTTTAAATATGATTATGTACTTTTAGTGAGAGCAGTGTGATTAAATGTGCTTAATTATTATTATTTTTATATATTTATTTTATAAAGACAGGGTCTTGCTCTGTTGCCCAGGTTGGAGTGCAGTGATGTGATCATAGCTCACTGCAGCCTTGAACTCCTGGGTTCAAGCGATCTTCCCAACTCAGCTTCCTGAGTAACTAGGACTACAGGCACATACCACCAAGCCCAGCTAGTTTTTAAATTTTTTTTGCAAGGATAAGGTCTTGCTATATTCCAAGGCTTATTCTTTTTTTTCTTTTTTTTTTTTTTTTTTTTTGAGACAGGGTCTTGTTTTGTCACCCAAGCTGGAGTGCAGTGGTGCCATCATGGTCCACTACAGCCTTGAACTCTTGTGCTCAGGTGATCCTCCCACCTCAACCTCCAGAGCAGCTGGGACTACAGGCACCTGCCAAATGCCTCGCTAATTTTTTGTATTTTTGGTGGAGATGGGGTTTCGCTGCGTTGCTTAGGCTGGTCTCGAACTCCTGAGCTCAGTTGATTCACCTGCCTCAGCATCCCAAAGTCCCAAAGTGTTGGGATTCCAGACTAAGCCACTGTGCCTGGCTTTTTCTTTTTTTAAGAGATGGGGCCTTGTTCTGTTGCCCAAGCTGGTCTCGAACTCCTGGGCTCAAGTGATCCTCCTGCCTCTGCCTCCTGAGCTGCTGGGATTACAAGAGTGAGCTACCTTGCCCAGCAAATATGCTCCATTATTTTTAACCTTAGCTTAATTCTTTGTGATACAGGGATTTTAAGTTTCCAAGTAAGTTATTATCTTTTGTCTCATTGTTATAATTTATATACAATAAATTGCAACCATTTTAAAGTATACAGTTTGATGAATTTTCACCTAAGTAGCTTATTTTGATATTTTAATAGCTGATGTCTAACATACAATATATAGTTATGTTTAATAAAATATTAAAACTATATATTAAAAAGTTTTCCTGATTATTTCAACCTTGTATATAAAATTTGTTTTTGTCAGCTCTTTTTAAGATCCGATTAGATCTTCAGTTTTTACTTATATGGCTGACTAAAGTAAAACCACAGAAGTGTCCATTTTACTAGTTTTTGTTTGCACATGCTTATATTATTAGTGCTGTTTTAATCCATGTTTTCTTTCCAGGGATCTTTTAAAGCCATTTGTCCATTTTGTAAATGAGTTCAGTTAAACCAAGATAATCTTGTTTGTAAATCCACTTAGCTGGGCCCAGGTGCACTCCAGTCTTTCACAATATGCTGAAAGTGAAGAACTGAGTGTGAACACTTCCCTTGGGAGGAATTCCCCTCTTCTTTCTGAATGCGTCATGGTTCCATTACCCTGTGATGCAGGAAAGGCAGCCATGAGAATTCATATAATAAACATTGGGAGAGCTTACACATTTTTAATATAGTTTAGTAGTTTTAACATATATATTATTATATACTTAATATCTGTTATCTATTTTGTATAGTACATTTAGCATATTTAAAAGCATACACTTATTTTTTACAGAGAAATTTTAATATGTTCTCCTGTGCCTCAGTGGCTCATCTTGTGGACCTAACTCTATCAACCATTGTCAGTTTGTTGTTTACAATAAAGCCACATAACCCCTTTTCCAAATAACATCTTACAGAGGGGCTAATTATGTAAAAATAAGCTGAGCTGCTCTTCTTGAAAGGGGGTTGTAGAGCTGAAGTCTACCTGGCCTCATCACCTGCCGTATCCCTTTCCCACCTGCTGCTCTCCTGCCTTCCTATCAAGGCTTGCAAAGCACAGCTGGATTCAAGATAGAAGGAAAAGTTTCCTCTGATCATAGTATTAGGTATCATTGTGCTTCTCCTTTGCTAGCCCTTTGTTTTTATCTTATGGACACAGATTCTTGTCAGTGATTACATTTCTTCCCTTTCTTTAGGAAAGGTTTTTTTTTTTTTTTGAGACAGAGTCTCCTTCTGTCACTCAGGCTGGAGACGTGCAGTGGCATAATCTTGGCTCACTGCAGCCTCTGCCTCCCAGGTTCAAGCAATTCTCCTGCCTTTGCCTTCTGAGTAGCTGGGTTTACAGGCGCCCACCACCACACCTGGCTAATTTGTGTATTTTTAGTAGAGACGGGGTTTCACCACATTGGCCAGGCTGGTCTCGAACTCCTGATCTCAAGTGATCTGCCCACCTCAGCCTCCCAGAGTGCTGGGATTATAGGCGTGAGCTACCACGCCCTGCCCTAGGGAAGTTTAAAGCCAATTCTATCTCGTCTTTTGCAGTACAACAGGTCCTCAAATAACGTTTCATTCGTTGTTGTCTGCTTATGATGATGGGGAAGAAAAAAAAGTCGATTCTCAGCTGTGGCCACTCTTTGTGTGGAGTTTGCACATTCCCCACATCTGCATGGGTTTTCTCCAGGTATTCCCCTTTCTTTCCATATCTCAGTGATGTGCACGATAGGTTCATTGGCGTATCTACGGGGTCTCCATCTGAGTGAGTGTGGGGGTATGCGAGTGCACCCTGTGATGGGATGGCTGTCCTGGCCAAGGGTTTCCCTGTGGAATAAGTGGATAAATAATGATCTTCCTTGTTTTTATTAATCTACCTTAAATGTATGTATAGCTCACATTTATTTCAGTGTTGAATATTAGAAGTATTTTAGGTCATTATTTAGAAGTTTGGTGATGTTTTTGTGACCAGAAAATATGCTGCAGGAACTTAACCTTTGTTTATGTCAATTAGTCTTTGGTAAAATTGGTTTCATTATATACTGTTTGACTGACCGAAAGTCGTAGTTTCTAAAACCTTATTGATGATGGTAAGGACTGACTGTATGTAGAAATACATGGACTGTACAAATACTGTTTGTAGAAATTGAATAAATTTAGAATACAAGGCCTACTTTTGGCTTCACCTTGCTTTCTTACCTTTATTTACTTTGCTTCCTGTTTCTTCAATTTATAGTTTCTTTTTAAATGAAACAAGTTTATTTTAACTTTCTATATTAAGTGTGTCTTAAATTACTTTAATCCTTCTTGGAATAAGTACAAAGGGCTTTGAAAATACCGCCTATTGTATTGTTGCTCATAAACGAACCTTAAGATTTTTGGAATAAAAGTTCTAAATAAATGTAAAATAAGTTAATTCCAAATTAAGGGAACAACTTTCACTTAATTAAAAGGATTTAGGAGCATAGGTGAATAAATCCAACATTGCATGAAACATCTTTTTTTCTCCCTACAAGAACTGAAAAATACATTGTTGTATTTCATTATTTTGTAGTTGTTGTTTTTTTTTTTTTTTTTTTTTTGTCAGTAATTCCTAGTTCAGAGCTTGGTTTAGAAAAGAGGAACATTAGGGCTTTCTAAGTTGGAAGTCATTTAATATAGTCATGATTTTTGTGGTGTCTTTGGCTACAAGGTCAGTATTTTAATGCTAAGATTTCTTGGAGAGTGAAAGTTCTTTTCTCTAGAAATTGGGGTCAGTTGTGGTAAAGATACATGGAGAGTTAGAAAGGTATATAATGATAGGTCTCATCATTTTGAAATTGTAGAGCAGTATTAAGTAACTTTTATCCAAGGAATATAAAGTTTTGTCATCCCAAACTCAATGCTGAGCAAGTCATTATTTTGTGACCCAGTTCTGAGGTGGAGGTACTCATTTCC
Organism: Pan paniscus; assembly: GCF_029289425.2. Classification (NCBI taxonomy): domain Eukaryota; kingdom Metazoa; phylum Chordata; class Mammalia; order Primates; family Hominidae; genus Pan; species Pan paniscus. The sequence continues at coordinate 148,882,989 of NC_073255.2, read as the reverse complement.
TGTACCTCACAATTCCAAATATGTTACTTTGGTTTTTATTTTATTTTTATGTTTTATAGAGTTAGGGTCTCACTATGTTGCCCAGGCTGGTCTTGAACTCCTGGGTTGAAGTGATCCTCTCTCCTTGGCCTCTCAAAGTGCTGTGATTACCAGCGTGAGCCACTGCATGTAGTCCCAAATCCCATTCCTTTGTTATTTTGTCCCTGCTCTTCTCAGAGGAGTGCTTCATAAGAAATGCCCAGAGACTTTACACAGTGGGAGTTCGAGAAGCTCAGGGGAGACCTCCTGGACATTTGTTGTTTGCCTCCTCAGCAACCTGTTGCCCCCTTCCAGGAACAGCTCCTATCTTCATTTGCCACTTTGCACTCTCTACTCCTCACCTGTGTGCTTAGGTAAGGTCCCAGCGCATATGATTAGCTCACAGTGTAATTATGACAACATTGCTGACGATGCCTTTCCCTTGGACATTTCTTCCACAAGTTCTGATAGACATAGCTGGTTTTGCAAGGTCTGGTAATCCATGCAGCCATTGAGTGGGAAAGCAAGCAAAATGTTAAACACACTGTAGAAATAAAGCCTCATGTTTTATAAGTTGAGTATTGTCAAGTGTTTGGAAAGAGCCCTTTTAAAACTATGACTATGCTTTGCAACACTTTGTAATTAAGCTGGATGATGCCTTGTTGGGGTTTTACAAGTTAGTGGTATTCATCTTCATGTGAATGGACAGAGTTACTTCTTGGGCTTCTGAGAAATAGGGATCAAAGTGGGGAAGAAGTGAGTGGAATAATTTTTTTCTTACAGAAAAACCCTTTTAAAGATATGTGTATGCACTGAGTCACAAAAATGAGACAGGCAAGACTGTTTTTCCTTTGCCTTGTGTTTGGTCTTGCAGCATGATCTACTCCAGTGAAGTCTGATTGTGGCACCTTGCTTGTCCTTACCTTGAACTTCAAATCCTTGAACCTGATCTGAGGAGTAGGATATAAACAGCACCCCAAGGTCTTGCATGTGGCCAAATATTGTACTATAATTAGTAAGAGTTATGGCCTGTCATTGCCTTTCCTGAATGATGGCTGGACAGTAAGAATTAGCGCTTTATTAGCTCCAGGTTTTCAATGGTTAAGAAAACAGAATCATATTATGTGTTTGTTCTTTGAAAGAATGATTGGAATGAATAAACACTGGGTAAGGGAAAATTTAGCATTTAACTGGTTTTCCACTTGGCTTTTTTAACTCCGGGGAGTTTGGTGAATTAGAAACCAGAACTACAAACTGGAATCATATTGGTGTGTTCTGTCAATTGCTTTGAAAACAGACTGACTTTATATTTGATATATATTATTTCAACTTTCCTTGAGCCTTAGTTTGTAAAGCTGTAAAATAAGAATGTTGAGAGGAAGAATTAAGAGTTTAATAATGATATTGGAGAGGAGTGTGAAATAAATGCAGAGACATATCAAAGGGGGATGGTGGGAGGGAGTGGATGTACAAGCCCAGCTGCTTTTATATGAGGAAACAGCATTATTGCGGGTGGGTGAGTGGGAGGCAGCAAATCTTTTTGTATAATAGTTCAGGGACGGGTCTGGGGCATTACAACATAATGTAAAGATACAGATGGTAAATTGGTATGTTGGAAACAAGTCTGACCCAACATGGGCCTGGGGATCCTTCACTGAAATAACATAACTTTGTAATGAATTTCAAAGAAATATAGAATAGAAATCTGTAATACATTATATGCCCGAAGTGAGCGGGGGAAGAAGGGGAAACAGGAAAGAATATTCAGTGAAACTCCAAAATTCTACCAAATGCAACATTACTTCTATCTATAGAGTTTTCTATAAGAAGAGTTTTGGGACTTGGAGGTTAAACGGTGGATTTAAAATATATAGGTATATGTGTGTGTGTCTAGCTACATATATATGTATATATACACACACAGTCAACATTCTATATCCATTGGTTCCACATTCATGGATTCAATCACAGATCAAAAATATTTTATAAAAATTGCATCAGTACTGAACATGTACAGTCTTTTTTCTTCTCATTATTCCCTAAACAATGTAGCACAATAATTATTTACATAGCGTTTACATTGTGTTAGGTATCATAAGTAATCTAGAGATGATTTAAAGTATATGGGGGGATGTTCATAGGTCATATGCAAATACTATACCATTTTATATAAGGAACTGTTTGAGCATTTGTGGATTTTGGTATCTGCAGAAGGTCCTGGAACCAATCCCCCACAGATACCGAGGGATGACTGTATATAAATATGTATAGACATAAATCTATAAATATCGATAGATATCTGTCTAGCTATTTAGCTAGACTTCTTTAAGGTTTTAATTAAAATTAAGTCTTCTGAGAAATAAATTGGAATATTCTTTGGAAGATTTAAGAGTATCTTTTCATGCCTTTTTAAAATGCCTGAATATTTTCTACAGCAATATGAAATCATCTCATATAATAATATAATATCATTTGAGCAGCTCCAAAGGTTCTTCCCTTCATGCTTCCAAGTTTTTATTGAAAATATATTTGCAGCCAAGAGAAAATTAATTTTTTTATTATTAGAAAATGTCATTCTTTTTTCTGATCTCCTGACCTATTAATGTCTTCTCCAAAAGTGATTGCAATCATTTTTAGATATCTTACTTCAGAAATCAGCATCAAAAGTTGTTGAGCCTACTAATTCTTCCCCTAACTCCATTTCTCTCCCTGGCTCTTCTTTTCAATAAAAGAAGTCATTTAAAAGTAATCTGTAATTTAGTATCATTATAATTTTCCACCTAAAAAGTATAACTAATGTATATGCAGAAATTTTAAGGCCTTTTGTAATCTGGTGCCACCAAACCTACCCTCCATCATATTAGTAAATCCTGCTGTTGAAATGTCCTACCTCATCCTCATCCTCTGAGAGAGTTTTTAACCCTCCACCCCAGAGTCTTGATACATTTCTAATTAATGCATGAAACTTTTCTTGACAATACCTAGCCACCAAGATTGTGCCATTCCATTTCCCTTTACGTTGTAAACTTTAAAAGTAACACAGTATTTTTTAGTGTTCCACTCATTTGTTCTAGGTGTAAGCACAGTATTGTACAGTACAGTGGTATTATATAGTATTAACATATATGTGTGCCTAATACTCTCTTCTTTGTTTATTTTTAACTGTGAGCAATGGCCATATTTTACTCTCAGAACTGTGCACCCAATGGACCGTACTGCCAGGTCACAAGACATTTTTGCAATTCATGAATTTATCTGTATAATGCCATTATCAGAAATTATTAACTTTGAAATACTAAGCTAAACAAAAACAATACATAGATGTTCTAGCTTCAGAATTTGGATTTTAGTAATACTTGGCAATTTCAATTTGTCTTGACAACATGAAAACTTATGCAGACTTTCAAATCAGTAAAAAAATCAGGATTGAAATGAGCAATTCTCCTAATATAAAAGTTAATTTTGAAAGAGTTAAGTATACACTGGAAGCTGGAAGCTGGAAGCTAGAGCTTTCTCTCTTGCGCGCTTGCTGTCTCTCTCTCTCTCTCTCTGTCAGACTCTTCAATGAAATCCAACATTTGAATTTTGTCTAAAAGCGTATTATTGGGGCTACTGTTATTAGTCATTTATATCAATGACTACCTTTAATCTTTCTATCTAAATGATTGTTTACCAATGTGGAAGACTAATTGAAATTCAATACCTAAAAGTATTTCTGGGCTAGTATAATGTTATGTAATCTATGTGGATTACTACAGCATACTAAAAAGGTTGTTGGGCAAGTAAATACCATATTTAGGATTGTGCTGATTTGTGTATAGTTCATTTAAAGTCAGGGAATCAATCCAGTGACCTTAACATTGGATAGCAAAAGAGCCTCCTCCATAGTCCAGGGAAACGTTTATCTCAGTTGGAGACCTCCCTTAAAACTTAAATACAAACAAGACTGGTTCAAAGATGACCAGTATTTTAAAGTGTTTTAGGAGAGGCCTCTTTAAATTCTGGGGGAAAGTGCCAGATTTTATTTGTGCTGCTGAATGTCTCCTTTTAGAAGGAAAGCTAAAACAGACACAGTGACAAATAAAAGGAGAGGAAAATAACCAGTTTTGAGTGTCTGCTCTGTATCAGACATCATGCTAGGTGTTGAGACAGATCCTCTTAAATTCTTAAAATAGCTACCTAGTTTGAGTACACTTATCATATAGAAAAAGAAATGAAACTCCAAAGGATTATATCCATGTGCCCTGGGTCACAAAATCAGTAGTGGTGAAGCTAATATTCAGATTTAAGTCACTAAGTCTCCAAACACCAAACCTTTCCAGCACATCTGACTTGATAGAGATGTTATTAGATGTATTTTTCAGCTCTGTTTTTAGGTACATAAATATTTAGGATTGGTAGGTCCCCTTGATGATTTTATCATTGTGCAATAATCTTTGTGCTACTATCTTATGCCCTGAAATCTACTTTGTCTGATGTTAATATAACTACTCCAGCTTTCTTTTGGCTAATGTTAGCATGTTAACTTGTGCCTTTATATGTGAAGTGCTTTCCTTGTAGACAGCATATAGTTTAGTCTTGCTTTTTTAATCCAATATGACAATCTCTGCCTTTTAATTGTGGTATTTACACCCATTGGCATTTAATGTGATCATTGATGTCCTGAGATTTTAATCTGTCCTCTTGCTATATGTATTCTATTTGTCTTATTTGTTTTTTGTACCTTTTCTTCTTTTTCTGTCTTCTTTAGTACAATTTTATTTTAATGATTATAATTTATTTCCTCTCTTCGCTTATCAACTGTAAGTCTCTTTTATTTAATGATTACTTAAAGGTTTTAACATACATCTTTAACTTGTCACAGTTTACCTTCAAGTGATATTACACCATTTCACATGTAGCATAACAAGATTACAATAATATACTTCAATTTCTCTCCCTCCAGCCTTTGTGGTACTGTCGTACACTGTATTTATATAAGTTATAAACTCCAGAATATATTATTATTTTTGTTAGAACAGTCAATTGACTTTTAAGGTGATTTAAATAATAGCAAATTCAAAAAAAAATATTTACCCATGTAATTACCACTTTTGGTGCTCTTTATTGCTTTGTGTACATCCACATTTCCATCTGCCTGAAGGGCTTCCTTCACTATGTCTTGTAATGCTGTTCTGCTGGTAGTGAATTCTTTCAGCCTTTGTATGTCTGAATAAGTTTTTATCTAACATTCGTTTCTGAAAGATATTTTGGGGGAGGTAGGGGGAGGGAGATCATCAGGATAAATAGCTAATGCGTGTGGGGCTTAATACCTAGGTGATGGGTTGATAGGTGCAGCAAACCACCATGGCACATGTTTACCTACATAACAAACCTACATGTCCTGCACGTGTATCCTGGAACTTAAAATAAAAAAAAAAAGAAAGATATTTCTACTGGATGTAGAATTCTAGGTTGATGTTTTTTTTTTCTTTTTCTTCCAGTGTTTAGAGACGTTTCTCTACTTTCTTGCAGAAATTGATTCTTGATTGTATTATTTATGAGAAAAATAATGTCATTCTTACCTTTCTTCCTCTGTACTTAATGTGCATTTTTCTCTTTTTGTTTGTTTGTTTTGTTTTGTTTTGTTTTTTTGAGATGGGGTCTCGCTCCGTTGCCCATGCTGGAGTGCAATGGCTTGATCTTGGCTTATTGCAACCTCTCCCTCCTGGGGTCAAGCGATTCTCCTGTCTCAGCCTCCTGAGTAGCTGGGATTACAGGAATCTACCACCACACCTGGTTAATTTTTTTTTTTGTATTTTTAGTAGAGATGGGGTTTTACCATGTTGCCCAGGCTGGTCTCGAACTCCCGAGCTCAGGTAGTCCACCTGCCTCAGCCTCCCAAAGTGCTAGGCGTGAGCCACCACGTCCAGCCTTTCTCTTTTATATTTTTAAGAATTTTTTCCTTAGCATTGGCTCTAAGTCGTTTAATTATGATGTATAGTTTTCTTCATGTTTCTTATGCATGTGCTTCATTAAGCTTCTTGGATCTGTAGATTTATGTTCTTATCAAATTTGGAAAAATTTTAGCCATTATTTATTCAAATGCTTTCTTTGTCCCTGCCCCTCATTTGGAGACTACAGTTACTCACATAATAGGCCACGAGACATTGTCCTCACAGATCACAGATGTTGTGTTGAAAATTTTTTTCTCGGCCAGGCATAGTAGCTCACACCTGTAATCCCAGTGCTTTGGGAGGTGAAGGTGGGAGGATCCCTTGAGGCCAGGCATTATAGATGAGCCTCTGCAACATAGCGAGACCCCATTTCTACAAAAATAAAAACCTAGCCGGGCATGGTGGCATGCACCTGCAGTCCTAGCTACTCAGATGGCTGAGACAGGAGGATCCCTCGAGCCCAGGGGCTCCAGGCTGTGGTGAGCTATAATCATGCCATTGCCCTCCAGCCTGGGCAACTGAGCAAGCAAGACTCCATCTCCAATAAATAAATAAATAAACTAATTTTCTCTGTGTTTCATTTAGGATAGTTGCTAATTTTATGTTTTCAACTTCATTAATCTTTTGTTCTTCAGTGTCTAATGTTAATCCCATTAGTAGTTTTGTTTGCTTTTTCCATATCACATGATAGTTTTTACAAAATCTCTAAAAATTTGATTTTGGTCTTTCTAATGTCTTTTAATGTCTCCATTAAATTTTTGAATATATGGAATACAGTTATAATACTATTCCAATGTCTTTGTGTGCTAATTCTAACATCTGTATTAGTTCTGAGTCATTTTAGATTGGTTGATTTTTCTTCATACAAAGGACTATATTTTCCTGCTTATTTGCACTTTTGTAGAATTTTTATTGTGTATCAGTGGATTTTACCAGTTTAGGTAGCGAATATTTTGAATATCTGTAAATACTCTTAACCTTCCTTCTGGGGTGCACTTAAGTTAACTTGATTCTCTTGGGTCTTGCTTTTAGGTTTTGTTAGTTGGGACAGAGTCTCATTTAGTCTAGGGTTACTTTTGCCTTAAAACTGAGGCAAACTTTTCTCTCCAAAGTGTCGCACGAATTAGGAGGTTTTCTAGTCTGACTAATGGGAACAGGCCCCATGTGAATTTCAGGTACTCTTCCTTCTAATCCTTCAGAGTGGTTCTTTCCCCAGAGTCATGTCGTTTCCTCACATTTTGCACTGGTTAATGTTTTCTGGGATACTTAAAGTAGAACCTTTGCAGATTTCTGTGATTCTTTCTCATTGTAGCTTTTTCCTCGCTGCTGCTGTAAACTCTAAGCTGCCTTGGTCCCCTCAGACTCCCAACTCTTTTTCTCTCAGCTCAGGGAGTTGGATGGGCTCTATTTTGGTTCCTCCAGTGCTCCATGGCCTGGACCCTCTATCAAGGGAGTAAGCTGGGGCAATCATAGGGCTCACATCATATGTAGCCCCTCTCTCAAGGAACATGTTCTTCAATGCCTGAAATCTGCTGTCTTGAAAAACCATTGTTTCATATATTATCCAGTTTGTTGTCATTGTTTTGAGACAGGGTCTCACTCTGTCACCCAGGCTGGAGTGCAGTAATGAGATCATGGCTCAAGTGATCCTCCCACCTCAGCCTCCCAAGTAGCTTTTTTGTTGTTTCAGGCAGTGGGTTAAATCCAGTTTCTTTTGTTCCATCTTGGTTGGAAGCAGAAGTATTAGGTAGACATGTCCATTGAAGGGTTTTCTTTTCTTCTCCAATTTGGCAGCATTTTTAGGAAAGTATTTCTTTTTATCTTGGTTTTTACTTTTTTATTACTGACCTGTATCTTTTATCATAAGAATACAGTTGTCCTAAATCTATTTTTTCAATTGTCTGAATTTTCTTAAATGATTCAAGGCAGAACAAATGAAGAATGCTTTCTTTTGAGAATTCCAAAGTTGTATAGATGGTGGGTATACTTGTATAAATCTGGTTGATTATTACCTTTTATGTTATATTGTATAGATTATAAGGTAGAATGGGCTAGGATTGCTTTTTTTCCCTGCCAGTAAAAGTTCACAGAATCCAGTAAATGCCAAGTATATCCAATAAAGAAACAAACACAAATGATAAGGATGTTTTGAGTTGACAAGCTTTTCTGTACAGTTGTTATTTAAGGGATAGGGTATTGAACAATGATTTCTCTAAGCAGCAGTTCCATATGCCATGACTGTATAAACTTATACATTATAGCTAAAGGGAACTTGCATTCTTTCCACTCCGTTAAAAATGTACTGTGATTTTCTTAACTTCACGTTATGAGGCGTGGATTTAACAAACTTTTTTGGGGGGTTTGGCAAATGGCAATTGACATATATTCCCTCATTTTTTAAATGGTAGTATTTGCTATGGCTTTGCTTTTGATGACTGTTAGTCAACTGTTTCTCTCTTGAACAAAATGGTGTGCTCTCACCAGCCTATCACACATCAGACTTAGAGCCATGACATTTGAATTTATTCATTCCTAACTTGTTATTTTAAGAATATCCTCAGATATTATTGGGCAATTACTATCTTTCAGGCAAGTGCTAAGTTTCAAGCGTGTATGGTGAAAAGACTTGATCTTTGTTCTCAGCCAAGGAGCATTTAGTGACAAATAATTATTATAACACATTGTGATAAATTATTTGCTGAGTTGTTCATGTGTTTTACAAATATTTACTGAGAATCTGCTATGTGCCAGATATTAATACAGGCTGTGGGTTTATAGCAGTGAATAATTCCCTAGTCTCATAGAGCTAACATTTTAATGTGGAGAAAAATGATGATGTGGAGGGAGTGGGAGAGTGGAGAAATGCTAGGAAGATAAATTAGAGTAAGAAAATGGAGCTTGTCAGTGGAAGGGTGTTGCCTTTTTACAGTGGTCAAACTCTTGTTGTAAGGTGACATTTGACCCAAGACCTTAAAGAAATTGAGAGGATAAGTCACTCAAATATCTGGGGGAAAGTGTTCTAAACAGAGGCAGATATAAAAATAAGAAAGGATGAGTGTGCCTGCTGTGACTGAAGAGCCAGAAAGGGTCCAGAATGGCCAGTGGAATGAGGAAGGGGAAAATGGCAGGAGGTGAGCTCAGCAAGGCAGAGGTGAGGAGAAGCTGTAGCTGGACTGAGGAACCAGATCACCTGGGGCTTTATTAGCTGTGAAAAGGATGTGAGTTTTCATTCTGAGTGAGAATCTGAGTAGAGGAGAGACATGAAGGGTTTTGGGGTTAGGAGGATCCTTCTAGGCATTGCCCCATGAAGCAAGGGAAGAGGCTCATGGGCTGAGGGCTGGGAAGAGTTAGAAACTGTAGCAATAGACAAAATGAGAGATGGTGAGAGCTTGGGCCAGGATAATTGTAGTTCTGGTGGTGTGAGATGGTTCAACTCAGGATTTATGTTAAAGAACCTATCCAGTGAGTTTGCTCAACGATTGGATGTAAGGTATGATGAGAAAAAAAAAGGTTTGGGGCCTGAACAACTAGTGCAAGAGAGTTGTATTTCACGAGGTGAGTAAGAACGTGGTGGGATCAGGGGATTTGGGTAGGTTAATACCCAAAGGTAGGTAGAGGAAGGAAGAATTTGATTTCAGACCTGCTGTGTTTGAAGGACATGTTAGACACCAATGGAGATGTCAAGTAGACACTTGGATTTATGAGTTTAGAGTAACAGATGAATTTTGGGCTAAAGATAAAAATTTACTAAGACATAATTTAAGTAGAAAAACTTACATACCTTGATGAGTACTAGATAAAAATATCTAAGATCATCCAATACAGATCATTTTTATGGAAAAGGAGAACCTAAAGCCCAGAAAAGTAGAATGAGGTGCCCAAGGACACAGGTTTTTGGCAGAATTCGTGTCATTTGATTCCTTGTCTTCTACTATTTCCAGTCCAGCACGCAGTGTTTTATTCATGCTGATATAGTTCAGAAATGGGGGGAACCTTACTAGTACAAAAGCCAGGATAGTAAGCAATGGTATAAGGCAGTGTTTAAGAGCACAGACTCTGGAACAAACTTCCTAGGTTTATTCCTCATTCTCCCTCATACCTACTGTATGACCGTGGTTAAATGATATAGCTTCTCTGTGTTTCAGTTTCCTTATCTGCAAACTGCAATTGATAATAATAGTATGTACCTCACAGAGTACTTGGGAACTTAATTGATAGGACATAAGTAAAGCATTTAAGTCACTATGTTAAGTGCTATCCAAGAGAAGCTGCAGCTATGATTTATTATTGTTATTAATAATTATTATTCTAAGTCACTCATTGGGAAATCTTCAGAAAGTCTTTTCTTTACACTTAGTTTTCCTAGCTCAGATGCAAAATAATAAAGTCTTCCAATTGCTTCCTCTTTAAGATTCTTATTTCAGAGTGGAAGCCATGAGCTTTCATTACAACTACTTGGGACCCAGAATTAGCTTATCTAGGGGGTATTTAGATACTATGGAGAAGTCATATTGAGGTCAAATATTCTCAAATCCCCTCTATCCAGGGTTGCCTGTTCATTCCCTGACATTCGCATCTACTGGTGCTTGTAATTGATTGCTTTCTGTGAGAATGGCTTATCTGCCTTTTTCATTAACATTCATGATTCTGTGACACTTCATTCTCTCCATTAATAGCTTTATGGATGTCTTTTTAATAGAGATTTAATCTTGCCTTTAACATTTTAGGCAATGTCTTGGTTATCTACACTGTAACATCTCATTGTTGTGTGTTTATGTTATTAATTCATCATTGTGTACTAATCAAAACAAGTAAGCTCCTGTTTTTAACACCCCATTCTTTGTGGATAACAGTTGATTTGTGGCAGGTTCTAGATGAGTTGAATATTATAATTTATGAGTAACATTGGTTAATTTTCTAGAGAGAATAATGAGATTATTGAGTAAGTTTTTTTTTTTTTTATAAAGGGGATTTAGTAACCATGTCAGTGAAGAAGTGTGAAAGTCTCTCTTTATTTCACTGGTTAGTGTGTGATTATTTTCCTTTCTCTGCCTGTCTTAGTTCATTGTCTGTTGCTATAACAGAATACCTGAGACTGGATAATTTATAAAAGAAAGAAGTTTATTTAGCTTGCAATTCTGGAGGCTGGGAAGTCCAAGATGGAGTGGCCGCATCAGGTGAGGGCCTCATGCTGCGTTATAACATGATGGAAAACACCACATGGTGGGAGAACTTGCGGGCGGGGCGGTGCAAAAGAAACAAGCACGGGAGGCTGAGCTTGCTTTATAACAACCCGCTTTCATGGTAACTAACTTACTCCCATGAGATTAACACACTCTCATGAGAAAGACATAAATAACTCTTCATGATCAAATTACCTCTTGAAGGCCCCACCACCTCCCAACCGTGCCATGATGGCAATCACATTTCAACATGAGTTTCAGAGGAGACAAGCCATATTCAAACCATAGCACTGCCTGACATGCTAAGTGTCAACCTTGAAGTAAATCAAGTGTGTTAACAGAAGCAAGTTATCCCAAGATGATTGGTCATGCAGATGGTAAGCAGTTGGACAGCAAAGATTTAATTTTATATAGATTATGCATATCAACTAAATACCATTTTTTCCCCTGACTTATTTGCTCTGTTTTTTTGTCATTCATGGTGGCATTCATGGAACTTCTACTCAGCATGTGTTAGTCTTCTAGCCTCTCCTCAGACTTTTATTAACCTTGGCTGTCTTGGATGTGAATTTTGTTCAATATTGTTTGGTAGGTTCTTGATCCTTCCTCAATGTCTGCAAGACACTGAGAATATCCTCGTTCACACTTTCAAGATGATCTTCCTATCCTTAGGCAGATAAGACATGAGCTTGGAGCACAATGTCTTCGTCTCCTGGTCACTGATTCCTCTGGACTACAATGATGTCTGTTCTAGTAAGTAGAATAAGGTTCACTAAATGAGGAATAAACATCCTCAGATATTATAACTCTGTCGCCTTGCAGATGACTATTATTTTCGTTCCATCAAAGGACTGGATAATCTTTTTTCTTTTTTTTTTTTTTTTATTTAAGAAATGATTTGCTGTGTTGCCCAGGCTGGAGTGCAGTGGCTGTTCACAAGAGTGGTAGTAGTACACTGTAGCCTTGAACTCCTTGCCTCCAGCAGTCCTCTTGCCTCAGCCTCCTGAGTAGCTAGGACTACACACGTGTGCCACCTCGCTTGCCTATCAACTGGAGAATCTTTACATTGGCAGCTGTATTCCCCTATAAGCCCATAGGCTGACACTCTCATTCCAGTGGGGTACAGCTTGACTGTCCAGAAGTACGCTATTTGATGCAAAAGGGGCAGGCTGGGTCCAAGCAAATATCTTCTCTTTGCCATAGAATCACAGAATTTTCGGGTTGTGGGGGGATGGGGTCATGGAAATAATGTATGTTTGGTCCTTCATTTTATTGATGAGAAAAGGAAACTCATAAGTGGGAAGTATCTTTTCCAAAATGTAAGTTAATAGCAGAACAGGAACCACTTACTAAAAAGTCTTTTTCAATCCTGTGTTACCCCCATGGTGAAATGGAACAAGAAACAGATGGGTAGAGTAGAAATGGTATTGGGTTTGGAATCTGAAGATGTGGATTTTATGCCCAGGTTTATTGTTACACAGTAATTATATGATTTGGCATAATTAACTTCCAGCATTTTTGAAATTGTTTTTTATCCATGGAATGGTGAGTTTGTCAAAGACCCCACCAACCTTCATCTGAAATTTGTTGTGTATTCATATACATTGAATTACAGCATATTGTTATGCTTAAAAATCTGTTAAAGGTTGTGATTTGATTAAAACGTTAGCTAATATGGAAATATACCATGACCCCATTTTCTTCTCTCCCGTATTCCTTCAGGCCAGAGGAAATACATTTTTAACTTCATAATTGCATATTCTTATCTACTCTGACAGCTACACCTCAGGGTCTCACCTCTTCTGAAGAGAATTATAATAATTGGGCATTCTGTGACCTTCCTGTCACAATAGATGGGTATTGGAGACTCCAGAAGGATTTTTATTAGTAGTGTTCAACAGTATTTCCCTGTTAAACCCAAGAAAAATAGTTCATCAGACATCTCAACTCAGAGCTGCATCTGAGCCTGAGCTGGTATATGTTATCATTGTCTTACCAAAAAATTATATTTGATCATTTGTCAAAAACGTAAAAAAAAAATTACCTCTAAATCCGTCATCCAGAGATAACTACTTTAGACACTGCATATACTTAGACTTTTTAAAGTCTTTTCAGACATTGCATATATTTTGACTTTTTAAATGCATGTTCATAAACATATACATATGCACAAATTTAATGCACAATGTAATTACATACACATTTTTTAATGGAGTAATACTGCATGAACTATTTTAGAATCTGCTCCTTTCATTTAATGATACTTTTTTTTTGGTTCACTCTGCCTTAGCATCTACCTATTTATTGAAATGTGTATTGGGTCACTGTGCCTAATAATGTATCTATTTATTGAAATGTATTTGTGGGTTCACTGTGCCTCGGCATCTTCTGTACTTACTGAAATGTGTGTGTTGGTTTACCGTGGCTCATCATCTACCTATTTTTTGAGCTGTGTCTGTTGGTTCACCATACCTCAGCATCTGTGTTATTTATTGAAATGTCTGTTCTGGTTCACTGTGCCTCCACAACTATCTATTGAAATGTCTATAGTGGTTCACTGTGCCTTGGCAAATGATACTTCTTGATCAGTTTTTCATGTGGTTAAATTTTCTCCTACAACATCCTTCTTAATGCTGTCTAGTATTTCTTCTGTATGGGGCACAATGATTTATTTAAATAAGCCATTATTATTGTACATTTTGAAACCAAAGTACAGTGTCTACATGTGGTAGAATTTCCCCTGTATCACTTAAATAAGAAGGTGTTTCTCTTTAGAATTCTGATGAGTTAGAAGCTAAGATTTCATAGTACAGAAACTAGAAATTTAATCTCTACTGCTTGAGAATCTTGTTGAAGAATTTCCATTTAATTGCTTTTTGTTGTTTAATATCAGTTTCATTAAACTTTCTCTAAAGCATTTTGACCTCACTTAAAATTGGGTCAGTATACATATAGAGAGAGTCTATTTTCCCAGGTAGTGGGTTACATGCAAGGTAAGTTACAAGTCTGGGCCCCAAACCACTTACATTTTATTAGTAAAAATGGCAGTATGAATAAGGCAATTACAATAGAATAAATGTGTTGTATGGTAGGGTCTGAAAACTTAAATGCTAACTGAGGCCAAGCATGAGTATAGAGGTCTAAGGTGAAAGTTATAGGAATAATTTGAGACTGTGTTCTCCATCTAAAGGGATCAGGTGTTATTATTTAACTCAAACTCAGTTATTAACATGGGAAATAAAGACGTGGAGTAACTAGGTTCTCTGATTTTTTAGGAAAAGCTGAAATTAAATTTTTTTTGAGAAAAACTCCTAATTCTTAAATGTTGGCAGTAGTTATAATTGTTTTTAAACATAGTTCTGTCCAAACAGGAGATGTCTGCGACTCTACTCTAGCCCATATACCTAGGTAAAGCTGGCTCGGGGGGCAAGTGGTCAGCAATTTGAGAGTCAGAAAATCCTTCAGAAAGATAAGGCTTTCCTACATTCATCATTCCAAGGTTAGTTTAAGGATAAGTATAATTTATAAAAACAACAACAACAGCAACAACAAAAAACAGAAGACTTCAAGTAGGCAATTACTTAAGGGAAAAAGTGGAAAAATGACAGTTTATAACTAGATTTATGCATCTTTAAGCCCCCCCCCCCCAAATGAAATCCTCTTTAAAACCTTCAATTTTCTACATATCACAGTAAGTGCTTGGTAATTCAATGTTATCAGCAGGAATTGTGGCAGGGTTCCTTCCACTGTAGGTAATCAGGAAACATCTTTTCATTGAAATAATAATGTAAAAGTTGGAGACAATTCCGACATCACTTATACTTAAGAGTGGAATGCATCTGAAGTGTGTGTTGAAATATGGATGATGATTCTGGGGGATCTTGGAGATTCACTGAGCCGGAAACAATATAATATATCATGGTAAGAGAATGTTAACACTCATGGCTTCTCTGTTCTGCCTCCTCCATCTAAGTCCCTTTCCTGTTATTCACTTTGTACTGTGAAAAAACTAGACTACCTCTTCAGAAGCAAAGGAGCGGCATAAAATGAACATGAACACTTCCATGGATAAATCTGCTGGTATGCACCATATCCTAGGCCTAGAAGATAGCGACATTGGTCTAATATGTTGCCTTTTTAAAAGAGTTCCTGTCGAGTTGGAATAGCTTGTAGCCACAAAACATTACAGTTGGTGACTGAAGAACAAGGATTTAAATCAGCTCTAGCTGGCTCCAAAGGTTATGTTCTTTCCTTAGAACCAAACAGAGTTTGACTTCTTTGAGAATTATCTAGCTTCTTCTCCTAGCATTTTACTTTTTTTGTTACTTTGGTCACTTGGAGGAGAAATGTGACCCGCTGGTGTTGGTTGTCAAGACACACACTTAATGACACTAAGGGGGTAGCCTGTCCTGGGTGCAGTTGAAGCTCCACAGCCAGTGGTGGCACAAGAGTGACAGTACTGTCACCTCCAGACTGTTCTTGACCTCACTTGGCATATTGATCTTCAGCCCTGATCCAATTATGTAGCAGGGTGACATTAGTATTTGTCATCACTCAGCTGCTTTCGTTGCTCCTCCCTAAAAAGATTTTGAGGACTCAAAAGTCTCCAAAATAGAGATGACCTATTGATATGCCTGCTAATTAATTCTTCAAAAGCACTTTGACCTCAACTCCATATTTTTTCCTCTGTGCACATTTATGTGGCTTTATGGCTTCCCAGTCCCCCAAACAACAAATAATGGCTTTACATATTTTTAAAAAATGAGATGTACTCATTTTATAAAATCTAAGTAACATGGAAAAATAAAAAGAAGACAGTTACAAAGCACCTCCAAATCTTACTTGACAGATATAAAATGTTATGATCTGGGAAATATCAGCCTCTTCAAATATACGGATAGAAGGATGAATGAATGGATAGGTAGACAGGCATGAATAATTTTATAACAATGCTAACCTGCTGTCCATGCTATTTTAAAGTTTAAACCTTTACATTTAATAAAATGAAACTGGATAACCTTTTGACTTCTGATTAATTTTATCATAAAAAATTAGGAGGTTGGAGCCATAATCGTATTATAACCATTAGAATGGCTGAAATTAAAACTACTAAAAATATAAGGTTTATATGAGGATATGGAGCAACTGGAACTTTCATACAGTCCTGGTGGAAATGTAAAATGATATAGACCCTATGAAAGAATATCTCTTATAAAATTAAATTTACCCCTATCTAATGATCTTGTAATTCTGCTGGTATTTATTCAAAAGAAATGAAAACCTATGTCCACAAAAAAGTGCAAGAGTGTTCAGATTTGTTCCTAATCATAAATACTTAGAAATTATATAAAGAAACTGTATAGTCATGTAATGGAATAATAAATTTTAAAAGGACTATTAATATACACAATGACATGGATATATTTCACATTATATTGAGCAAAAGAAGGCAGGCATAATAGAGTATCTCTTGTATGAGTCTGTTTATATAATGTTCAAGAACAGCCAAAACTTTTCTGTGGTCATAGAAATCAGAACAGTGGTTGCCTATGAGATGAATGGGAGGAAGATTACCTGGAAAGGTGCAAAAAGGAAGTTTCTGGGATGATGGTAACATTCTATATCCTAGTTGGGGCATTGGTTAAACAGCTACAGTTTGCAGATGCTTCTCGACTGACAATGGAGTTACAGGCTGACAAACCCATCGTACAGTAAAAATATCTTAAGTTGAAAATGTATTTAATACACCTAACTTACTGAACATCTTATCTTAGCCTAGCCTGCCTTAAACGTGCTCAGAAAACTTACATTGACCTACAGCTGGACAAAATCATCTAACACAAAGCCTATTTTGTAATAAAGTGTTGAATATCTCATGTAATTTATTGAATACTGTGCTGAAAGTGAAAAACAGAATGGCTTGCCTCCACTGCCCAGCATCACAGGAGAGCATTATACCATATATCACTAGCTTGGGAAAAGTTCAAAATTCAAAATTTGAAGTGTGGTTTCTACTGTCAGTGTGTATTGCTTTCACATCATGTAAAGTTAAATCCTGTCAGGCAGGGCATGGTGGCTCACGCTTGTAATCCCAGCACTATGGGAGGCAAAGGCGGGTGGATCACCTGAGGTCAGGAGTACGAGACCAGCCTGGCCAACATAGTGAAACCCCTTCCTTACTAAAAATACAAAAATTAGCTGGGTGTGGTGGTGGGCGCCTGTAATTCCAGTGACTTGGGAGGCTGAGGCAGGAGAATCGTTTGAACCCGGGTGGTGGAGGTTGCAGTGGGTAGAGATCATGCCATTGCACTCCAGCCTGGGCGATGGAGCGAGACTCCGTCTCCGAAAAAAAAAAAAAAGAAATCCTCTAAGACCACTGTAAGTTGGGAACTGTCTGTATATATATTTGTCAGAACCCATCACACTGTGCACCCTAAGATCCGTACCCTTTGTTATATATATCTCAACATAAAAATTTAAAAGCAAATGAAATTTAGACATTTTAGTTATTACATATTGTCTCCCTGTTATGAAACCAGAGATTAACACACTTGTGCTTTCTCCCACCTCCCCTTATGTTGCTTGTGTTATTTTTTTCTTTTTTTCAGGTTTCACAACATTCATTCTCTGATCTACAATCATAATGCCCCAGTTGTTTAGTCTTAGTTCTATATTTAAATGGATTCTGTGCTCACCATTAATCCTTTTGCCACAGTTTTTCCATGTCTGATTATTTATTTTTATTCATTTCTTGTTTATCCAAATTTTCATTGTCAAGTCCTTTTTTTTTGGTTTGTTTATTCTAAGGAAAGACTCATGGGTGTGCTATTTCCTGAGTTTTTACATGTTTACAGATGCCTGCCTTTTGTTTTTATGCTTGAATTGCAGATTAGCTGGATTTAATATTCTTGGGTCATACCTGTTTCCTTTTTTAAAGACATGGGTCTTCTGACACTGAATATTATTGTGAAGATATCTGTGGTCAGCCTATTTTTCTTGTCTTTCTCCCTCTAGTAGATAACTTCCTTTTTATATTTGATACTTGAAGTTTTTTTATTATTTTAAGATCCCAGATCAAAGAACAATTTTTTCTTTCTTATGTTCAAAAACTTATTCAAGTTATAGCTCGATTTTTTAAAAATTATGTTTAAATTTTTGCTGGTGTAGGAATGCCCTTTTGATCTGCACATTGACTTCTTCCTTTATTCTGGAGAGCTTTTTTTAAATGAGTGTTGTAATTTTCTGTAGTGCCTGGTTTTGTTTTGTTTTTTAATATGAACACTTCTGTGTGCAGAACAACAATCATCTTTATGTTTGTTTATCTCAGTTCTTCATGTATTACATTCTCTCTCCTTCCTTTAATTTCTTTGTCTTTCCTGCTGCACTCGGTGTGATTCTCTCTCTACTCCATGCCATTAATTAGATTTTCACTTCCTCTGCCCCTTGCTATTTCTAATTTGTTTATTAACTGCATAATACTATTGTTCTGTTTTCCATGCATTTCCTGATTTCTACAGTCTTCCCTTTTGGTCTTTTGTTCTATCTTCTAGTCTTTGGTCCTTGTTTTATAGAATTCATAGTTTTATGAAGTTTTTATAGAATGTGACACATTCACCGAAAGTCTTCTTATGTTTCTGGGGTTATATTTCTTACAGTCTTAGTTTACATATGTCTTTGCATGCTAGATTTTTTTCTTTTTGTAGTATATTTTTATAATTGTCCTCATTTCATCTTACTCATACATAGTGGAGGCCACTCTCCACATCATCTGTGTGCTCTGACCACGCAGAAGTGAGTTCACTTGATCTTATTTCTACTTTATCTGGGACTAATTTGTCTTCCAAATCCCCACCTACCATTTAAGGGCTGGCTATTAGCTTCAATGCAGTGCTTTTAATCCAAGGGTGTGAGGGTAGGGAGAACTCAGCTGGAATGGAGTACAGTTAGGGGTCCTGGGTATGGGTTGACCATCTCCGTGTGTCCAGGACTTTCCTAGATGAAGCATGCAAAGTCCCACATCATGAGAAACTTCCTCAGTTCAGAGCATAAAATGATGGCTGGTTACCCCATCTTTCTCCTTTAAGTTTTTTTTTTTTTTTTTTGAGACTGAGTCATTTTTTCTGTCTCCCAGGCTGGAGTGCAATGGCAGGATCTTGGCCCACTGCAACCTCCGCCTCCCGGGTTCAAGCAGTTCTCCTGCCTCAGCCTCCTGAGTAGCTGGGATTACAGGTGCACGCCACCACACCAAACACTAATTTTTGTGTTTTTAGTAGGGATGGGGTTTCACCATGATGCCCAGGCTGGTCTCAAACTCCTGGCCTCAAGCAATCCACCCGCCTTGGCCTTCCAAAGTGTGGGATTACAGGCGTGAGCCACCGCATCTGGCCAAAATTTTTTGAATACCCTAGGCCCCTGCCCACTCCATGCAGCCATGCGTGGTTCAACTTGACTCCAACTCTGCTTAGTATCTTGGAATGTGGTCAGGGTGCCTTGGTACATACAAGAGTCTAGTCTCAAGGATTGTTTCTTTCTTTATAACTTTCAATTCCAATTCAACTTCTCCAGTTTAGAGAATTTAAGTGAGGATGTTCAGGGTTTAGTCAGCTGATCCTTTTTCCTCATTACCATGTGTGGGGCAGAGGACACGGGCCAGATTCAGAGCCATGCTAGAGTTTTATTCCTTTCCTCCACCTGCCACTTTTCAAAAAATAGCGTATAGTGTCATTTTCTTGCTTAGTTCCTTTAAAAAGATATTTAAAAATTTTTTATTAGCCATTTGAAGAAGGAGATTCAGGAATCGTGTTTGATTCCACTATGGTTACCTGGTTCATTGTAAAACTGTGGTTATCTCAGTCAGTCAGATGATTTAGCCTTGTATATCATCTCTTTCTCCTTCCATCCTGCCCTCAAAATGCACACATGAACAGCTCTTTCTGTATTTCCCATATGAGTATGCAAGTGAAAATATTAGGTTTGAGAGAGCTGAGAGCCAAAACGCAATCAAAAGCACAATGGATTAGCCCATGAATTGAAAATGTGCTCCTTTCTTGCAGGATTTGTAAGTTTAGATGCTATCATTTGAGAACTTTTATTTCTAGGTATTGCTTCAGATTGAGCACTATATTTCACATGGAAACATTAATGATGATGTGATTTTTATGTTGAGCTTACTAGGTCTCTTAAGACTTATTTTTTCAAGAATAAAGAAGATTATGATTCTTCAACAGGAATGTAGTGGCTCAGATTTCCAAGGACTGTGTTATTTGGGGCAATGAGTGTGAATGTTGGAAAACTAGTGCTGGCTCTCTCCATCCATGTCCTTAGCGGAACTGTTTTAATAATTTTGTGACCATGAAAGCTGGTCAAGCAGTCATAACCCATGAAGTCAAGAAAGGTAAGTACAGTCCTTACTTCCTGAAAAGATCAGGAAAACAGTGATACAGCCTAAAAGAGGGTAAGGTTTGAGTTTTGAATGAAAATGAGAAATTATTGCAAATAAAATTCAGAAAGTAATTTAGGGCACACCTTGAAAAGTATTGCTGAATTCATTAGCAGGATGTAGCATGTGCTGTTAGAATAAAAGGCATTTACTGCTACTCTCCCTGAAGAGGGATTTTTGCTTGGTTTTATTTTGCTTTTTGTGGTGGGGTTGGGAGTATTCAAAAATCCACATAAATTTGAAGTTTTGTGCTTTTTCGCCTTTCTCTTCTTTAAGCCTCAAGCAGTAGGTAATGGGCCATAAAAATGATTATTTTTATATTTGTTTTTGTTAGCCCATTTTTTTTCTACCCTAGAACAATGAAGAAGCTTGGCCTATTTTTAGATTATGATGTATCTGTCTGCATATTGCATTTCACTTGGAATTATTTGCTTTATATTGAGCTTTTCAGAAATATGTGCAGTATAAAAATTGGAAATTTTAAAATATACTGTGTCTCTTACTAGATTGTTTGTTTACTCAGATTATTGCTAAAATAAACAGACATATTTAGTGATTGAAGTCAGAAGTTATTACAATGAGCTTTATTTTATTTACATTTGTTAGCTAAATTAATTAGCACTTTAATGCCTCTTTTCCCCTTTAGGAATGTTGTAAAAAGATACTTTTTTCTTTCCTCAGAGATTAGAATGTCTTTTTTTTTTCATGGAAAGTAAAATATATTAGAGAAAATTATTCAGTGGATGCTTAAATGCTAATTCCAAGCTAGAATAAAAGGTAGTACATTTATTTTCACCTCTTCCCTATCCTTCCACCTTTTTAAGGCAAGTGTGGGGCTTTGGGGAAAATGAGCCTATAAAGATAAACAACATAAAATCACAATGATATGGCTGGAAATAAAATCTGGCCTACTTTTCAGCAATTTCTTGCTGTTCTATATAGTGTTCACATCATGCATGGGAATCTGACTGCAACACATTGTTGTGTAGGGAGGAATTCACAATAAGACAGATCCTTCATTGGTTCCTTACAACAAATACCAAAATACAAAAAGGCCCTTTTTAAAAATAAAGCAAGCAACCTCAGAAATGGAAGCCAAGGAGCGCATTTATGTGAAACATCATTATAGTAATATGTGAAGGTCTTCCTAAAAATCTAATCAATTTATTTGTATAAATAACTTCTTAATTTGTAGTTGGTAGCCATGCACTTCGGATTGCCAATTTAAAATAAACAGCACCTTATACTTAATTAGTTATCAAACATTTTAGTTGAAGATGGCACAGAACTTTTTTAGTTTCTGTGTTTGACTAGATATTTTTGTATATTCTCTTCCTAAATATTTCATAATGTTAATGC
The DNA here is from genome assembly GCF_029289425.2 of Pan paniscus. Classification (NCBI taxonomy): domain Eukaryota; kingdom Metazoa; phylum Chordata; class Mammalia; order Primates; family Hominidae; genus Pan; species Pan paniscus. The sequence goes on along the minus strand of NC_073255.2, from coordinate 148,861,054 downwards.
AGTTGAGGTTGGGTCAGAATAACAAAATACTTTTCCTCCAAGATGATGTACACATTGTCACCCATCACATTTTTTTTGCTATCAAAATTTTCTAAGCTTGCTATGACCTACTTAAGGGTCTTACAACAAGATTAAAAATTCTAGGGAATTTTGTTCCACAGACAGCAGTGGATTCAGTGCTTGTACTTGTATTTCCCAGCTTTGTTCCTATGGAGATAATGGCCAGTCTTATCATGCAAACCCACTGCCTTCTTTTTTGGTAGACATGCTTTTTGTTTTGACTCCCAGGAAGCAATACTGTTTGAATTGTTTGTTGGACTTTGTAAGGTACCGTGCATGTATCTTTCAGTATTTCATCAGGAGACACTTTATTGACATGTTCACCTCACTGTAATTCTGGTTTGTCAGCATTTCTCTTATAAACCTGTATGTTTCAGCGGTTCATTTAATAGTTTTAAGAATGTTCTGGAGTAAAGCAAGCACTCTTCCCGTGGCAATAAGATTAATTTGAAGAGGCTTGAAGTGATGAAATACACATAGCAAATTCTCTTTCAAAAAAGCCAGTTGATGAATTGCAGCTCAGGAGAGAGAAAAGAAAGAGTGGTGGGGAGTGAGGGAAGAGGCTGGAACTTGATTAAAGGTTAGGAATCAGTGCACACAATGGAAGGTTATAAGAATTGGGCCTGGTTTTCTTTCTGAGAAGTTTGCAGGAAGATGTGATCAGTCTTTAACACTATAAAGCTTATATGAGGAAGGACAGAGAAGAGGGAGGGAGGGGAGGAAGGAAAAAAGGAAAAGAAAACTGTGAAGATAAGAAAGTGGAATTAAGGTTTCCTAAAGAAACAACAACAAAAGCCTTTGGTGTCTCACTTTCACCAGGTGAGGAGTGATGCTCAACTCCACTGAAACCCAGCAGACAAGACAGGGAGTGGAACGACTATGTGAAGGATGTCTCAGTTGGGTAGGCAATGCCCTGGGCTGAAGGCCATCCTTATTTGCTAGGTATCTGAACCAACCCCTCTTTCCACATCCTTGGATCCAGTGTCATCCTTTCTTGCTTTTTTGTGATTGCTAGTGTCTGATTCTTTGACCTAGTTGTTAATAGATAGTGGTAGTATGATGCTCCTGCTATTTGTATAATCTTCCTGCTGTTTTTCCCTCTGCCCTGTTCTGGTTGGTGGTACTACATGAAGAGGACAGATAGGCATAGTTTCACTATGTTACACTGCAAATCACAAGAGAACATGTACCAGTGACTTCTGCCTTAAAAGGCATCATCCTTGTCCTACATTGCACCTCTTCCTGAGTATTTGCCATAGATTGTGGCCAGTGCTTTTACAAATGACAATCGCCCAAAATTCAAACTTGCTTTTAAAAAGTTCATGAACTGAGAAATCTGAGGAGCTGACTTAGCCTATTGCTGCAGCACCTGTTGGGTCCACGAGTTCATTGTATCATCAGAGCTCTCTCCATCCCTCTGTGAAGACTTCTTCTAGCAAGCTTTGTCCATGTGGCTCTAGGCTTTCGTCTGTCGCAGAGCTCAAAGTCCCAAAAGATGAAAGATCTTTCTCACCAACTCTGGTTAAAGTTTGAAGGAAGAGTCTGTTAAGACTTTTCTCATTGCCCAAATGAGAGGGTGTAGAATGTGTGGGGCCTGTAACCCTCAAACTACAGGAAATAAATATAATTATTAGAAAAGATGAAAGGCAAGCTGACCAACAATGTGTGTTCACTACAGCCACCTTGCTCCTGTTTCATGATTTTTGTAGTTTCATTGTGGTTTAGAAATACTTGAAGGATGTTAATCCATTATTTAGCTGCATTAATTGAGGCGGCACTAACACAGCCAAGTGGGTTATTCACAGTTGACGTTGAACAGGAATTTTGTTTGTACAGCTGAATGTATGTCTCAGATTTGAGCATTTGCTGTTCAAATCCAACATGAATGCCCATCCCAGCCCTTTTCTCAGTCTTGAGGTGTGTTCTCCTTAGAAAACAGATTCCTGTATGCTTGCTGTTACACTCCCAAATGCTAGTTTAGGCTTAAAAGGTCATCTTTTCTGCATTCTGCAAAATGAAGATCCTGATCCTCTATATTGTTCAGTAGGAATCTGAAGCCAGCATTTGAATTGGAGATGTGACATGCCAGTAGCAGAGTTCTTGATACCATGAAGTTTTCATGCAGATGTAACGGTTCTCCTGTGGAGCTGCTTTGCTTCTATTAAGAAAGCAAATTCAAGTCATTTCGAATCAGAAAGTTACATTTGCAATGATTTAGATATTCAGATCTTTTTTGAGATATTATAGCTATTTAATTGTCATGAATATTCAGAAAAACAATGAATCATGATACTGTTTCATTTTAGCCATATTTTACACAAATAATTTCTTTCTGTGTTGCATCAGTAGTTTATACTTCTAAGAATTAAGTGGGCTTAGATTGGTTCGAATTAGTGTCTCCTTCTGTGGACACATGCAAACAAACCACCCAGTGAGTGCAATTACCGTCTCCATTAACACTGCTGTCTGTTGGAACTAATGAATTTCCATGTAAGTTCAAGAGTGACTGCTGGCTGACATTTTAGATTATTCAACCAGAGTGACAAGTTCTATCCTTTAAATTAGCATGGAGGTTCAAGGGTTACTAACAGTTCTCATCCAACCTCAGTTTGACTTTGCAAAAGATGTTGCAAACACCAATTGCTGGTCTCGTACTGCAAATGAATGGTAACATTTTATGAATTATTTTTCCCCCATTTTATTTTCCTCCCTTTGAGGCTCTTTAGGATTTTCATTTTTATACAACAGTTTCATATCCAGAACCTACCTGAAAGAAGCAATTCTATGCTGTATAATTTGAGAGGTTAAAATCATTCTTTCTTCTCCAGGGTTGCCAGGAGACTCAGATATGCTGGGGTGTGAAGAGTGGATGTGCATTCTTCACACGGAAGGTTTAATTGAGATTTTGTTTTCTGGGAGTGGCCATCCAGCCTTTCTGTACTTGCACATTCACAATGATTAACTTATCAGGATGTGTTGGATCCAGTGGACGCCAGTGATGGAGCACAGAACCAAGGAATGAGCAGGCACATTTCAGAGCTGGGTGCCACCAACTAAGTGATGGATTTTTCAGGCGCAGCTGGAAGGGGTCAGATGCTGAGAAACAGAAGAAGAAAAACTCAAAATTGTACCTTACTTGCAAAATAATATTGCAAGATAAGCACTACTGGGTATCTGATTTATATTTGAGGTAGACAATAGGAAAGTTCTAACCACAGCATTAATTATTATGTTTAAATAATTAGAGAGCGGTCTAAAAAATAATCAGGACCATGTGAGCAGGTTTGAGCAGTAGGATGATTCAGTGTGAAATGCTTGTTGTCTAACGCTGAGAGAGAAATGGACAAAGGGAACCCAGTGAGGCAATTAGAAACTTTTTGTAGCAAGACTGAGACATCAGCAACCTGTGCTCAGTTTTCAGTGCAGCTGACTGTGTCAGAGAGCAGAGCACTGCTGTCTTGCTGTGTAGATGATGATCAGAAGTGTTCATTCATCTCTGAGTTTCCATTTTACTTGATCCAAGTTGTTGAGAAAGCTTTCCTCTGCAGTTAAAGTATCTCCTACTTGCTAATTCTTAAAGAGACTAGCCAGATCGTTTTAAGTTATTATTCGACAATTACAATTCAGCCATTTCATTGGGCTGATAAACCTTTAGTGCTGAGATTATGCTAGTGAGATGATGTAGTTCTGTGTTCGCAATAGTGGAGTAGCGGTTTTCAAACAAACATTGATAGGTCCTTTTGATGCAAGGTCTGATCTCCATTCTGCCAACAACATACTTTCCCTTTAGGAATAGGAATATGTATTCTCAGAGTAATATGTAAGGAAGATATAAGAAACCATTTCTTATCTTTGCTTTTACCTATTAGATTTTCAGCCCTCAGAGGGCTTGGATTTTGAACATATTAACATATTCCTTTGTTGCAGCCTTCTTCAGGTTAATCTTTTTAAAAAGTCGATTTACCACTTCCCATTGCCTTCTCATCCCTCTGGGACCTGTACTTCATGCTCTAGTGATACTTAGCTACCAATTGCTCCCTAGATGGCTTGCTGTTCCTTTCCTTTCTCTCTTGCTATCCTTTTCGTCATTTAAAACTCAAGTTCAGGGCTATCTTTGTCATGGAGGCTTTATTGTCTCTCTCCCAGATGTATCGTTAATCCTCTTCTATGTACTGCTGCGTACTCACCTTTAGTTCTGTCTTTCTCAAATGGAATGGTAACTATTTGGTTTCATGGCTCTCTCCTTCACTAGACTGTGAGTTCGGAGAAAAGACTGTGATTTACTCACCTTGTCTCAGCTTCTTTTCTTGGTACTCAAATCAGTGCTTAAGAAATGATGTTGAAGGAAATTGTGTTTGGAGAAGGATGTCAAATAAACATTTGAAAAATAAACCCAGTCCCTTTCTTTTTTCTATTTTCTGAGCCTGTGCCTTGATGGCTCCATACAATCAAAGTTCTTTGGTGCAGCCCAGTTTCTTAGCACGTGAGTCTTCCACTTAATTAAGTTCATTAAATCTGCTTTGACCAAAATAACAAAAGCCAAATGAGCTGATATGTATCATTTGCCTATCAGTTTGGTGCAAACGATTTTTTATTTAGTTAATAGAAATTAACTAAAAACATAAGTAAAGGACTGGGCATGGTGGTTCATGCCTGTAATCCCAGCACTTTGGGAGGCCGAGGCAGGTGGATCACCTGAGGTCAGGAGTTCGAGACCAGCCTGGCCAACATGGTGAAACCCTGTCTCTACTAAAAATACAAAAATTAACTGGGTGTGGTGGTGCACACCTGTAATCCCAGCTGCTTGGGAGGCTGAGGCAGGAGAATCTCTTGAACCCGGGAGGCGGAGGTTGCAGTGAGCCGAGATTGCACCACTGTACTCCAGCCTGGGCAACAAAGCGAGACTCTCTCTCAAAAACAAACAAGAAAACAAAACAAAACAAAAAAAGGAGTAAAGAAAGGTAGCCTGTCTCTATACACAGTTCCTTTTTCTGGGCCTAGAGGCTTGGGACTTTAGAATTCTGTAAGAGTCTCAGATTTCTCCAATGTATTTGTGAGGTTGAATTATGTTATTATTTATCCTTTTTAATAGTTGTCCCAAATGATAAAGTACCATTGAGTAGCAAATGAGTTCATCCAAGCTCATTATGTCCTTACCTGGCCCAGCCGAGCAACATTTTCTGTTTACAGTTGAAGATCAACCTCCCACCTCAAGTCACTTTCAGTCATTTCCACTCTCTTTAATTTGAACTTTTGTTGCATTTCCAGTGGAAGTTCAAAGTGCCCTTGAAGTGAGATGACCAGGAGAGTAATAGGCAAGGGAATGGAAGTTGGAGAGCAGGAGTGGAAAACACTTTCTGTAAATGGTTCGATAGTATATATCATAGGCTTTGGGGGCCATATAATCTCTGTTCCGACCACGGGACTCTGTCATTATAGTGCAAAAGCAGGCATAAACAGTAGGTCAATGAATGAATGTAGTTATCTTTCCATAAAACTTTGTGGACACTGAAATTTGAATTTTATATAGTTTTTACATGTCACAAAATATTACTCTTTTAAAATTTTGTCGAAGAATTTACAGATATAAAAGCCTTTCTTGGCCCACAGGCCTTACAAAAATAGGTGGCAGACTGGATGTAGCTGGTAGGCTGTTATTTGTTGGCCCTCTTTTAGGGCAGCGGTCCCCAACATTTTTGGCACCGGGGACCAGTTCCATGGAAGACAATTTTTCCACGGACAAGGGTGAGTGGGGGGGATGTTTCAGGATGAACTGTTCCACCTCAGATCATCAGCCATTAGGGCATTCAATTCTCAGAAGGAGCGTGCAACCTAGATCCCTCACATGTGCAGTTCACAATGGGGTTCACGCTCCTGTGAATCCAATGCCGCTGCTAATCTGACAGGAGGCGGAGCTCAGACAGTAATGCTCACCCGCTTGCCACTCACCTTCTGCTGTGCGGTTGGGTTCCTAACAGGCCAAGGAATGGTACTGGTCCATGGCCTGGGGGCTGGGGACCCCTGTTGTAGGGGACAGGTGTGCAAGTGGTAATGAGGCCTTTATTAAGCTCCTCCTATGTGTTTGATAATATACTAGTGTTAAGAGTTCTGGGAACTCAAAGTTTAGTGGAAGAGTCTGTTGCTTGGGCAGATAGAGAGGCGAGTGCAATGAGAGGGGCTTGCATTGGGTATCATGGGAGTTCCAAGGTGAAGCCCCAGGGTTGGGGGAGTTGGCTGTATGCTTGTGTAGGAGTAGCCAGGGAAGGCTTTCTGGTGGAGGGGACACTCTCTTAGTTGAGTCTAAAATGATCAAACAGTGAATGGGGCTGTTCTCAGCAGAAGGAAACACATGAGCAACCTGGAGTTAGGAAGCAGCATTGTGAGTGATAGGAACTACAAGGATCTGGTGTTGCTGATAAAGAAAATAAAAGATAGTGAGAGAAGAGACCCCAAGTGAGGCAGGCAGTGGGCCAGGCCACAGAGGGTTAGCACTTTATTTCATTAGTCATGAGGATCCATTGAAGGGTTTTATGTGAGAGGGATATGATTGACTTCGTTTGGATAGGTCATACCGGCACCTGAATGGAGGAGGAATCAGAGGGGCTGAGAGGCAGGAGCTATCATTAGGGTGGCTGAAAAAGGAACTTATCACATTGATAGAGTTGGCTATCCTCTCCTTGGCCAGTCAGCACTTTAAACTAAGACCAGAAGGGCAAGAAGTCTCATAGGTCTCACTGCTAAAATAGCTCAGATGCACAGTGAGTAGCTACTCTAACCCACGGTATAAATCGGAAGCTGGGTCTGTTGTATTCCTTGTCCTCATCCAGGGAATCTTGGAGCTTGTGGTGATTTCCCTTGCATAGAGCCTAATTGGAAGCTCAGTGAGAGCTTAGAGAACTCAATGAGAATGAGGTAGAAAAGGCAGCTTTTTATTATTATTATTATTCATCACTGAATCCCTAGCACCCAGCATGGTGTCGGCTTATGGTAGATGCTGAGTGAATATTGAGGATTTGGCTTATGTCAGCATTTGGAAGACATCTGTACTATCATCAATGTCACTAAATACTTTAGGTTGGTCTTCAACATTTCTGTTGATTAGTGCTTTCTCAATGACCAGCTGTGTTATGCAAACTAACTTTCTTAACTTGGAAATTTGGTTATTTTGTGAGTGTATTTAGTAGCATGAAATAATGAGAAAGAGGTTGTCCTTTCCTGTGAAGTTCTGTAGCTTAGAATATAAAAGGTAAGACATTTAGTTCAGAAAGGTTTGTATCACTTTGCTAATTATACATTATGCACAACCAAGAACAGGCCTTGGTAGCATTGTTCATTAGAGCCCCAAATTTAAAAATAACGAATGTCTGTCAGTATGCAATAAAGAAAGAAATAGTGTTATTTTGAGCAGAGGTATGACGTGATCTACCTTAAGTTTTGGAAGAATCACTCTGGCTGTCAGTGGAGAATTGACTGAGGTCAAGGTTTCTGAAGCAGGAAGAGCTTTAGAAGGCTGTTAATTATCCAGGCTACCCATGATGGTAATTTGACTAGGTTGGCTTTGGTGCAAGGGGCAAGAAATAGCCAGATATATACTTTACAAGTAGAGGACAGTATTTGTTGATGGGTTGGGTAAAGGATGTAAGAGAAAGGAGGTAAAGGACTTTTGGCCTGAGCAGCCGGGAATGCATTGGCCATTTACTGGGATGGAAGGCTAACAGTAGAGCAGATTTTGGATTGTGGGTTGAGTAGGGTGGGAAAGAGAGTTCAGGAGTTCGGTTTAATAGAGGTATTAAATAAGAAGTTGAATATACTAAGTATACTAATCTGGTGTTCAAGGGAAAAGCTCCAACTAGAAATATCAATTTGGGAGTCTCAGCGTTTAGATGATATTTAAAGCCAGGAGGCTGAGACAGGCCCCGCGTGATGCTTGAATTATCCAGTATAATCATTACATTTTTAAGGCACATTGATTATTTTTATGAAGTCATTTTATGTGAAAATTGAAAGCATTGCATCCTTGTATCTCCTCAAAGATACATATATAAATAGTCTTTCTTGAAAAACAAGTCGAGATGAAAAACAGAATTCACGTATACATGATAAACATTTTCTTGCCACGGAAAGCCGTGAACAAAGCAGTTTAGGAAGGACACGCATTGAACAGCATTTATGACTGATAAGGAAAAGAGACATGTTTCTGTACTGCGTCACTTAGTCTGCTGGCTGGCAGTCATGTGAAATATCAAAGTTTTATTTTATTTTTTTAATGACATGAAAAGAGCTAGAATATAGATTAAAGAGTAAGTCTGTTTTTGAGAATAATTTTTGTTAATTTCTTAAAGACATACAATTAATTGATAAGTTGAGGATTTTCTTTATGGATTTTCAAGTTGCAGAAATAATGCTGCACAAGGTATGCACCCCCTTTCAGGGATGGAGCACAAAATGCCTGTCTGCCTATTTCTCTTTCATTAGTATTCTAGTGGTTGGATTCCAAGGACAGAGTTTTTAAAAACAAACAAAAGCCCTTCAATATTACTGATTAAAAAAATAGTAGAAAGGCTAATAACCTAAAATCTCTGGTCTCTGATCCGGAAGGCATGATGTCATCTAATGTTGTGCTTTCTTCCTGAGCTTTTGCTCCGTGAGAAGCAAAGGATGTGTTTTTATAAGGGGAAGTGTAACTGTGCTCTGTCACCCTGTCTGGCTGCCTTGGATGCTCTTTACAACTTGAATAGGAGTAAACACCAAATCTTAAGGGGGAAACAGAGGCTTTTGCCAAAGCTCTCTGCATTAACTCAGCACCAAATTCAGGTACATCTCACAGCTTCAATGCTTCTCCCTACACATGCTTCCCTCAGCTTTGTAGAGCAACTCTGGAAATCATTCATGAAGGATACGTAGAAAAGGCTTCTCAGCTGGACACGGTGCCTCATACTTGTAATCCCAGCACTTTAGGAGGCCAAGGTGGGCAAATCATTTGGGTCAGGAGTTCAAGACCAGCCTGGCCAGCATGGTGAAACGCCATTGTCTACTAAAAATACAAAAATTAGCTGGGCGTGGTGGCGGGCACCTGTAATCCCAGCTACTCGGGAGGCAGAGGCAGGAGAATCGCTGAAAAACCGCTTGAACCTTGGAGGTGGAAGTTGCAGTGAGCCGAGACCACGCCACTGCACTCCAGCATGGGCAACAGAGTGAGACTCCATCTCAAAAACAAAAAAAGAAGAAAAGGCTCCTCTTTGATTGAAGTGGTACTTGAATTCTGGGGGCAATTTACAGGCCTTTCGCTTCCTTAGCAGGAAATTGCAGCCCGGGAACCAGAGTTTGGATATTAAGAAAATAAGCATTTCATCAGGGAAACATTTACTGATATTAACTGCTTGCCAGGTGATTATAGGAGTAGTCAAAGAAATGGTCAACATTGACAGCTCACATGCCTTTGCTGCCCAGGTGTGCTCATCACTGTGCTGAACACCATCCATGTTCTCCATGGGACTCATTCCATTCCCACAGAACCCTGTGAGGCAAATACTGTTATTACCCAAATTTTACAGTCTGAGGAAACTGAAGCACAGCACGGTTAATAGCTGGCTGGGCTCACATTGTTAATAAGTAGCAGGAATGGGATTTGAACCCACCTATGCAGAAGCCTGAGCCATGCTCCTCACCGCTACTCTGTGCCTGCTTCCCTCTCAAGGAGCAGTAATTACAGCTGGGACAGCCATCAGCTGGTCAGGGGCGGAACCCTCTCCTGTACCACCACCGAGCTTTGTGACCTTTGGCAAATTGCTTCTCTTGTCTGGCCCCAGCTTTCCTCATCTATAAAATACAGATAAGAATACCTACTGCAGAGAGTTGCTGTGAGGAGTACTTGTACTATATTTGTGGATACTTCTGGCTCAGTACATAGAGTGGTATCCAGTCTGCGGTAGATGTTTAGTAAACATTGAGTGAGTGATTATACCGCGCTAAACACATACCACAGCATTTCCTAGGGGGAACTGAATAGAGACAGAGGAGATTGCATGTGAAGGGGAAAAGGTAAACCTTTCTGTTCTAGGTGTTTTTCACACTGTCATGACATAGAATATAGTACCAAGTGAATGTCCCTGCTCATGGTTAGTGGTCTTTTGCAGTTTACAATTTTGACATTAATCGGAAGCATAAATAATCATATGCATATTTTTTCAACATAGCATTTAGTATGCCCTTCACATGATACTGAGCTTTCTGGGGTTTGTACTGGGCCTACTCTGTAGTCTGTTAGTGGTGGAGATCAGCTGGCTCATGTAAACTGGGGAAGCTCAGGGCGAAGAAACTCTGGAAGAACCCGTAGACAGGGCCTTGATCCTTTTTGTGTATAGTTGTGTTTGACAGCTGTGAATGGTTTGGGAACCCTCTGAGGAAATATTAGACTAGAACTCCCCTTGCAATAAATAAATTAAAATACATAAACTTGAAGGAAGCTGTTGAAAGATGGGGAAAATTAGCTTCAGAGGAGACATGGGAGAATTCACGGAAATGATGGGATCCTTTTTGGATGAAATACTGTGCTTCTTCTGGTGCTCAGATTCATGGAGTGGACCCATCTGACTTGCCCATGGGAAGGCGTTAGACTTCTTCCTGCACTGTAAGCGGCCTCAGGAATTTTTATTCCACTTTATGTGTAGAGCTATGGATGAAATTCAAGTAGCACTTCTTTTCTGAGCTAGTCAAAGGATAAATAGGTATTGTTTTCTATTTACTTTCAGTTGTATCTACCCCTTTTCTTCACCTAGGTGTAGGCCCTTTGAGAACAGATACCTAGTCTCCTATATAGATGAAACATTTCATATCTCTGGTATTTACCTCATCTATATAAAACATAGCTAAGAACTAACAAGTAAGTTTCTGAACTACCAAAACAGATTTGCCGAAGTGTGCTAAAGCTCCTCATATTCATTGGTAGCATTTTATTGATTCTTTTTTATGCTTAAATATAAAAGGCTGATTTCTGGAGCAAAATAGTTTAGAAGAGAAAAATCATAATGGCTTTGGGCGTCAGCTTTTGTCCTCTGTGTACCCTCTAGTGTTCGTCCCCCAGCATGGCTGGACATGATAATGGGCCATCTCCCATCCTCACTTGGCCTCCACCTTCGTTCCAGCTGTTGTTGTTGACCCTTTCAGAACTCTGGGGAGAAATGGGCAGGAAAACGAAGTACAAATAGTTGGATAAGTATAGAGAAAATTTAAGGAGTTATGCTGAGAAATCCCAAATGAAATTTGGATTAGATCATGTGTTAGGATTAGATCATGTTTTACCAGAGTTCTGATGGTGACAGAACATGAAAGAAACATCTAAAGCCAGGCCATTGTGATTGGCAGTGACCACACCTTTTCATTATATTCTAGCTCCCTGAAAAGCCCAGCTTTAGTTCACTTATTAAATTTCCTTAATTTTTTTTTTTTTTTTTTACTTTTAGGGTACCAGTGACTCTTTGGCATAGAAAGCAAAGTCAGTTTGGGCCTATCTTCTGTGCCACATGGTCTTATGGTGCTCTCAGGTTTGAGTTTCTGAAGGTATGATCGTTTAAGTCGGAGACTACAACACATGATTGACATTTCCCCTTTTTCCAAAACAAATGTAAATTCTAAAATATTGGTTTTTCACGAGGCCAGTCGGGATAAGCTACAGACTGCATGAAGGGCATTAAGTGTTCAGACCGATACTTGTTTTGTTTAGTTTTGTTTTATGCTTTAACAAGCAAAAGGACCTGCCACAGCTGGGGAATAGTGTGAAGGTGAACTTTTTTACCTGGGGGGTTCAAGATTGATGCACAGTGAGTAGCTTTATGTAAGTTACTTCTAGCAGGACCCAACTAGATTTTGGAAAACTGACAGAGTGATCTATTATTTCTACACATGTATGAGGATAAAAAAGGTTCAGTCTTGTGGCAAAGAAAGGAAAATATTAGCTCTTAACTCATCTGTTTTGAGGAGATCTTGGTTAGCCTGTCCTGTTTGCTTATTGTCAGAACTCAGGTGGGTGCGGAGCAGGTGGTGATTGAGAAACACTCAGTACTTGTATATATCTGTCACACAGCTTCAAACACAATGTAGGAAAGTTTTTCTGTACAATGCTGGGTATTTTTAACTCTGCAGCTCCAATTGTAAATTGGGATTTTCTGCCATAATATGACTTAGTTCTAGGCTTAACTCCTAGGTAAGCAAACAAACAAATTGACTTTCCTGGTTGCCTGTGTTTTTAGGAAGAACTCACAGCAAAATGCAGAATTTTTTTTAAAGACTTCATCCCCTAGTAGGCAAATCTGCTATTCTGGATTTATTAAGAAGTTTAAAAATTGAACAAACATTTAGTATACTAAAAAGACCTTAAAACTCAGTGATTAAAAAATTCTCAAAAAGTATCTTAATTTTTTAATTGTATTTCCTTTAGCTATAAGAGGTAAAGATAGGAAAGACAGCAGGGAAATTTATTTAGTTATATTTCCATTTTACCAGAAGCTGATAAACTCAGAATTTTTAAGCATATAACTTTGGGGTCTTGATGGCCTATGGTCAGTGTTTTGATCCATTCACTTAGATTTAGAAATAGCTAAATTATTCATTTATATAGATTGCTTTTTAACTTCCAGAATTCATTAAAACTATATTCACATTAACACGTATTATTAATAGTGAAACTATTAGTAAATTGTCAATATAGTTATAAGATATAACTATTTGTTAGTAATAACAAATGACTGTTAGCAGAGGCTATAAAATAAGATAGTTTTTAATTACAGTCATTAATAAAAGGAGAAAAAGTCATCTCTTATATGTACTTTCATGCAGGTACACCTTATTCTAGCCATGCTTAGTCATTTGAGCTCTTGATTCTTCTTTTTGTTAATGGGAATTATCTGTAAATTCTTGTACACCTAAGGAAGAATATGTCTCATCCTCAATTTAATTTTTGAACGTTGAATATATTTTTGGAAGTTTTAAATTGTCTTCCAAAAAATGAAATTCTTTGAATTGTTTAAAATTTTTCTTTTGAATCTTCTTATCTTTGGGCACTTGTTATTTCACTTTGCATTAGCTGGATTGCAATGTTATGGGTACCCACTTTGTATATGAGCACCAAGGGCATGCACATTGTCAGATTTAGTTCATGGACAGACCAAGTCACCTCTGTTGATGGTCAGAAAAATAAAAACAAATGCAAAATTATCATTTGAACCAAAGAACTGCAATAGATGGATTGTTCCTAATTAACCTATTGTGAAATCAGTGACTGCTTTTGGCCCTAACACCAGACCTGTTGTTTGTTTTTGAAGATATTTTGGAAAATTTATCTCATTTGTTTGGCAAGTTTCATAGTAGAGGGGAAAGGAGAAATATTTCTAAAGATTTTAACCCTAGCTAAGCATAGGGATTTTGATTTCCATGAAAAAATGGGCGGGGTGGGGGAGGGGGATGTAGGGAGTATTTTTTTCAAGTTTCTTTTAAATAGTGTAGCTTTTGGCAAACAAAGACAACCCAGATTTCAATTATTGTAGACAACATCTGGAATCAATAGTTGCTGAAATTTACAGTGAGAAGAAAGGCATGGAAAGCAACTGCTTCATTAGCTTATAAAATTGGAAGAGCAGAAGAAGAGAGGGCATGATTCCCAGGGGAACCTGGTGCCCTCTAAAAACCCTGAGGAAGAATTTAAAAGTTCATTTATAATTGATAAGTGCTGAGTTGGTAATGTTCATTTTTATCCTGATTTGGCTATTACAGTTTCATGAATTTTGCCTTAACTTGTTATTAAAATCTCTATGATAAACAAGCAGCATTTTTTTCCTTAATATCTTTTCATTTTAAAAATAGTCATTGAGAGGAAGCAGAAAGGCTTCATAGAGAATTTATAAAGTGGAAATAACAGAGTTTTATTAGTTTCCTAGATAAGCCACATGAATACTGGTTGCCTATGTGTTTTTTTTTTTTTTTTTTTTTTTTTTTTTAGCTGGAGTCTTGCTCTGTTGCCCAGGCTGGGTTCACACCATTCTCCTGCCTCAGCCTCCTGAGTAGCTGGGACTACAGGTGCCCGCCACCATGCCTGGCTAATTTTTTGTATTTTTTTTAGTAGAGACGGGGTTTCACCGTGTTAGCCAGGATGGTCTCGCTCTCCTGACCTCGTGATCCACCTGCCTCTTTTAGGAAGAACCATGAATGCCAGGTTTACAAGTACCATATGTATGTAGAATGATGTGAGTGTTCCTATAAGGGCTTTCTAGTCCCAATACTGTGCAAGTCTGAAGAATGGCTGACCTGGGCTTGACCCAGATCCCAGAAGACATGAGTGTTCATTCCCTCAACTCCCATTGGTGAGGTAGCTACTATATTTTCCACAGGGGTTGGGATAGGGTGTGGTTGAGAGATTGGTGTTCTCAGTGCAGCTATGTTCCCTTGGGGAAAAGGGAAATGATGGAAGAAAGCAAGGTGTGTTCATAATTATCCAGTCTCTCCTGAGGGCTGTGAACAGTATGGATGGATCGCCAGGTTGTGGCAAAGTTAGGGTGAGGCTTTTCAGGAATCAAGGTTTTCTAGGCCAGGTGGAGAAACACAGTACTGAGGAAGAGTCAGCTCATGTTCATTGTGTCTCCACATTTGCCAAGACCTCTCTACCTCTCCCATAGTATATTGCCTCTGCTATGTATAAATCCCTCCCATCACCCAGTTTTCATTACATGTGTAATTATTATTTCAGTTGTTTAATCGATTAAGTAGGCTATTATGAGGTAGCTTCAGAATTTAGTTACTGATTCCAACTAGCCAACTTTATAACATTTCCAAAATGTAAATCCTTTGTAAGATGCTCACTGTAGTTTGAAGCCAGTGTCTTATTTTAAGTAAGATTTTAATAGTTAAAATCAGTTAAGCCATACATACAGTATGCCACAGAATTAATAACTTGTGATAGCTTCTGTGAATATCAGTAAGTCCTAAGACCTTAGTTAAAAATAAGTGTTATTATACAAAATGATTAGGAAGTCTAGATTCCTGCCAGAAAATGAAACAAATATATATAATTTTATCTAGATTCTTTTATAAGTCAGTGATAATTGCAGTGAAGCTAGAGAGTTTGATTCAAACCTGAAGATGATTACAGTTAATTGCAGGACCCATCGAATTTTCCTTGAAAATGTTGGCTGAAATCGCTCAAAAGCAATCTTTTAACCAAACACCCATATACAAGTTATTTGGTTAAGGAAGTAATATCTAAAGAGATCATGCTGTGTATGAAAATTGGACAAAAACGTTAATTTGTTTCCATTTTCTGAAATAAATGAAATGTTTTTCATTTTCTGAAACACTTGAAATTTCACCTGATATACTGAGTAGTCGTTTCAAGGATGCCTATGGTAGTAGTGTTAATTTTGTACTTTATGTTAAAGAAATCAAGACTAAACTAAGTATATTGTATCCACTTCAAAAAGAACCCATTACAGGTTTTGATTGCAATTGAAATAATCCAGCTGTGTCTGAATAACCCTGTGACAAACATCATGATTAGAAATGGCTAAGGTTGCAAGGCAAAAATTATCAATGGATGTTATGAGATATGATGAAAAACAGTATACTTGCATAGTCTGAAAGTATCTTCCCTTAAGATACTTGTTACTTACAAAGGCAAAAATAGTAACGGTACAGTGGAGAAACCTGGGACACTTAACCAAGTGATCAAGGTTAATATCACCAGTAATAAAACCTATCACCATCATGTACCTCCTGATGAGATACACCAAGCAGGGCACACCATCACTTCTGTGATATTCATGCCAAAAATGCATATTCTACATTTAATTGTGAGGAAACAACCCAAAATTTAGAGATACTCTGCAAAATAAATGGCCAATATCCTTAAAAGTAGCCAAAGTCATGAAAGACAAATACCGAGAAACAGTCCAATATGGGAAGAGACTAAGAAAATGTAACAACTAAATGTGCAATCCTGGACAGGACAAAGATGACATTAGTTGGACAAGTGGTGAAATTTGCATTTGAACTGGAGAATAGTTAATAGTATAAGTTATGGTTTAAATGTTTTTGTCCCCTCCAAAACTTATGTTGAAATGTAATCCTTTTAAAAACACAGGTGTTGCCAAAAAGACAGTATTAAGAGGTGGGACCTTAAGAAATGATTGAACCATGGGGACTCCTCCCTTGTTAGTGGGATTAAGGCCCTATTCAAAGAGGCTTCAGGCTGTGTTTGGGTAGTTTACACTCTCATGTTCTTCGTCCTTCCACCATGTGAAGACAAAGCAGAAAGGCTCTTAGCACAATGCCAGTACGTTGATCTTGGACTTGCTAGCTTCCAGAACTGTGAGAATTAAATTTCTTTATAAATTACCCAGCCTGTGATATTCTGTCACAGCAGCACAAAATGGACTAAGACAGTATATTTTTTCAACATTAACTTCCTGGTTTTGGTAAATGTACTATATTTATTTAAGAGCTTCACATTTGCTGAAGCTTATTTAAGAATATATCTTTATACTATTTGTGTTACTTTCTTCTTTTCTTTCCTTCTGTTACCAGAAAGGGGTCCTGATCCAGACCCCAAGAGAGGGTTCTTGGATCTCAAGCAAGAAAGAATTCAGGGCAAGTCCACAGAGCAAAGTGAAAGCAAGTTTATTGGAGAAGTAGAGATAAAAGAATGGCTACTCCATAGACAGAGCAGCCCTGAGGGCTGCTAGCTGGCTATTTTTATGGTTATTTCTTGATTATATGCTAAACAAAGAGTGGATTATTCTTGGAGTTACCAAGGAAAGGGATGGGCAATTCCCAGAACTGAGGGTTCCTCCCCTTTAGACCATGTGGGGTAACTTCCAGATGTTGCCATAACATGTGTAAATTGTCCTGGCGCTGGTGGGAGTGTGTTTTAGCATGCTAATGCATTATAACTAGCGTATAATGAAGTGAGGACCACCAGAGGTCAGTTTCGTTGCCATCTTGGTTTTGGTGGGTTTCAGTTCTTTACCACATCTTATTTTATCAGCAATGTCCTAATGACCTGTATTTTAGCCCTGCCAACATCCTAATTCATCCTATGACTAAGAATGCCCAACCTCCTGGGAATGCCACCCAGTAGGTCTCAGTCTTATTTTTCCCAGCCTCTGTTCAATATGGAGTCACTCTGGTTTGAATACCTCTGACAATTCTTCTTTCTTCTTTCTTTTCTTCCTTTTCTCTTTCTTCCTTTCGAGACAGGATCTCACTCTGTTTCTCAGGCCGGAGTGCAGTGGTGTGATCATAGCTCACTGCAGCCTGTAACACCTGGGCTCAAGCAATCCTTCTACCTCAACCTCTTGAATAGCCAGGACCACAGGCACACACCACCACGCCTGGCTTATTTTTGTAACTTTCTTATAAATCTGAAATTAATTCAAAATTAAAAGTTAAAAAAAGGCAGTGGGCTTAATTTTTTTCCACATAAGAATAATAGAACTAACTATAAGTGTATCTGTTTGCTGTGTACATTTAAAAATCTCTGGCAATATAAAACACAGAGGTGTAGAACTCTGTGAGGTGTAGAAGGAGAACTAGCCTGAAAGCAGACCTCAGCACATGTGAGTCATGGTTTTGTGAATGCTTTTTGGTAGGAGAGTACATCAGCACTTTAAGATGGTGTGTGTTGGGGCTGGGTCCCTATCTTCCAGTTCGCTTTTGTGGTATTTGCTGAACAATTAAGAGATCCTCATTTCTAGGTGCTCTGCTGGTTGGAATACTAGTCCCTTCCTTAAAGATGTGTTTAGTCTTATTGAGGTAGCAAAATTCCTACCGATGGTAGAAATTGATAAATTTGATAAAAACTAATAAAATGGATTAAATGCGCGTAAAAGAAGTGCTAATTGAATGACCAAGTGACAAAATCCAAGCACCTGAAGAGTTGTCCATCTACACATTCTGAACTGTGTTTTGTAGCAAACAGAAAACGTAGGAAACTTCTTTCTCATGACTTAATAACTCAACACCAGTGCAAACTGTTATCTTCACCATTGTATTCCCAGTGCCTAGCACAATACTGGCACATGGAGAGTAACCATTAAATATTAATTTAATAAATAAGTCAACTGCACACCTTGGTGATTTCATCCCATTATATATTTAACTGACACTTGTTGAGTACCCACTAGGTGTCATGCATTGTGCTGGGTATTGGGAACATAAAGGAGCCGCAGAAGTAGAGGTGGTGAGTGAGTATCATCAGTGTTGGAGGGATGTAAATGGGATTGGTGTGGTGGAGTTAGGGTACAGGCTAAGCCTTCCTTGAGGATGGAGGGACTTAAAGGGGATTGGTGCAGTGGAGTTAGGGTACAGACTAAGCCTTCCTTGAGGATGTCAGGCCTCTGAGCCGAAGCTCAGCAGTTGTAACCCCTGTGACTTGCAAAAGCTTTATTGCTCATACAAAACCTGTTTGGTGGTCTCTTCACATGGACACGTGTGACAGAGGAGGATGCTTGCGTTGTTTTGAAGAAGACCTGTTAAGGGGACAGGAGTAAGAGGCCCACATGTCAAGTGGAGGGAAAAGCAATGGGAAAGGCATAGATAAGAGAGGTTCAGTGGGACTGTTGAGTCGGGGGTTGTAAAGGGTGAGATTGGAAAACTATGCAGGAGCTAGATTTTGAAAGAACTTTGGACTTTGTTCCTCTATTTCTCCATTGAACTGTTCACTGGCTCCCCTATCTCCTTGAGAAATAGTTTTTGACTAGGTGTCAATGGCCAGAGCTGGTAAAAATTAGTATTTGTTCAAAATTGGAAATTGGCTTAGTCATCAGAGCAAAAGGGGGAGTAATTGTAAGAATTTAGAGTTTGACTTCTTCTGACTGTAAGGCAATTTGTAGGTAATAATCTAGCAGACCTCTTAAGAAGTCAGCACTGGGAATGGGAGTCAAAATCCACATTGGAAAAAAGAATACCTATGAAGAAAAAATCAGAAAAAGAAATGCTTAGTTGTATGAGGAAGATGAGTGACTGGAGCTGATGATACAGGACCGAATATTATGCTGGAGAGAACGTTATAGAAGAGGCTGCAAAAATAAGCTGGGCATTTTAAAGTGGTGTGTGTGGAGGCTGAGTCTCTGTCTTCCAATTCACTTTTGTGATATTTGCTAACTTTTTTTCGTGACTTTCATGATACTGGGCTGGCCTGCTGAATCCCTCCGGTTGCGAGGTGGAGGTGGCAGTGATATTTGCATGTCCCACTTCAATTCTACTGTGTTATATGTTTTGTGACTTTGAGTATTTAGTATTCAAAGAGAGAAATCAGAAAAAAAAAGGAACAGAGGGATATAACATTTCTTTTCTCTTATAGAAAAAAACTAAAAGTAACAAAAAGTCAGCAAACTTAATCCTGTATCTTAAATAATCTTAGTTCTTAATCTTAAATAATATTATTTGAATATTAACCATCTCACATTGGGAAAAGGAGGTTTTTTTCATTTATTTTTTCCAAATATTGGTGGTGGATTAAGTACAATTGATTGGAAAATGATATTTTATTAAAACAGTTTTTCATTTGGATTGTGGGAAAAGCAGTTGCCTTCTGTAACTTCATTCTCCACTGGGACATGAAGACTGTATTGTAATTTTTTCCTGCCTCGTGCTGTCTATTGTCCCTTGCACAAATAATACTGTTGTGCAGAATGAATGGTAAAAGTTGCATCTGCCTCCCTTCCTAACTCTGCCTTAGCATTTTTGGAAAATCCCTCTTAACCCCGTTACTTTCCTTATCAGTCTCATTGCCAAAGATTTTTTTTTTTTTTTTTTGCTGCCTTATCAGAAAAAGCAGTATTATCAGCTTTTTTTCCTCTTGAGGTTCTTAAGCCTGGGTCTGTCTAAATTTAACTTAATAACGATTTCCAAGAAACTGTAATAACAGAATAGAGAAAGGGTTTTTTATTTACTATTATAAATGGAAGGCTTATTTTGGCTTTTGAATCTATAGCAGATTCAGATCTAGCTTCCAAATTTCCAGTTAACAATTATGATGAAAAAATTTTATTATTTCATATTTACTTACACATCGAATTCTCATATATTTGTTTGATCCTTGTGACATCCTGTGAGGTAGGCCAGGCAGGGGGTGTCATCGTGGGCTAGCAAATGAAAGGACCAAGGACCACATGGTTCATAATTGGTGGAGCTAAATCCCAAGCCTCCATCTAATTCACATTGTTACCCTTTCCTAAGTGCTAGGAGGCTTTTGAAATAATTGGGCTTTCTCTCATCTCATCTAGGATTTTCCTTTTGACTGGCTGTTGCCAAAATCTTAACCTTTTAATCATATTACATTGTTTTTAGAAGTATGGATAGGTGGATGCAATAATCAGCTTAAACTTAAAGGTTTTTTTTTTTTTTTTTTTTTTTTGACCTTCAGTTCTTCTTGTAGCCACTTAGGAAAGGACCTTAGCATTTGTGACATGAAATCCAAGGTGAAGAGCCTGTTTATGACCCTTTGGAGAATAAAACGGGTTCATTTATTGCCACCGTGACAATGTCTTCAAATCTGAATGTGGAAAAATTCCCTCCTGATGTTGTTAATTCTCTTCCTTGTTTGCCTCTTTTTTTTTCTGTTTCTCTATCTCTAAAATGAGTATTGAAATGTCTGTGTCATAGAAGGTTAGAACTAACACATGAAAAACTTAGCAAAATCCTTAAGATAAAATAGTAATGCAATCATGTTATTTTTTCTTCTCCCTTAGAAAGAGGACTTTAAACAAATTGGGCCAGAAGTAAATTCTGAATGGGGAGTGCTTGAAAGCTTGTAAGAGGCTGAGCCCCTCAGGAAGCAGACCCTGAGATGGAGATTGGCTTGCAGGGTATTTAGCAGGAAGTCCTCTCGGGATTCACCCCAGTGCAGTGGCGAGGAAGGAAGCAGAACTTGCCAGAGGGCGAAGTTGATCTGTGATGCAGGCCTAGTGACAATCTTGGTCAGTTAAGTGGGAGTGGCCCTGCAGAGTTATACCAAGTTGTAGTGCCAAGGCCCAGCCTTCACTGGATGTAAGCCACCCTGGGAAGCAGCCCCAGCCTTGAGCAAAGCAGCTCTCTTCAGCTGAAGCCATCCCAGAAGGGTGCTAGGGTTTGAGGACTATCTACCCCAGCACTCCCAGCCACAGGGAGAGTCATTGATTTCCAAAGAAGGATCTGGGAGGGGCATCACAGTACCTACCACCATGCTTTGCCTTGGCCTTGTGGTTCAAGGAGGATGACATTCTGCAATCCCTGGGAGAGCTATCCTCTTAACAGTCAAAGGCAGCAACATATTTTCAGGTGGTACCTTTTAATACGTCAGAAACAATTACGTACCTTTCATTCAATATGCTTCTGATTTTTCAAAGTCACATAGGCCAGAAGAGAGTTGTGTGACATGTCTCAAAGGCTGACCATGATAACTGGCATAAGAATGCAGTCCTGCTTTTGAGTGTGCATATATTTGTGCCTCTTAGGTGAGCCTGCAAGGTGTGTGAGGCCTGTGGGCACAGCCTATTACCAGATGAAGGCAGATCCCAAACATGTGGCAGGTCTGAGGATCAGAAGATGGAACACAGCATTTCTTTATTCTTCCCAGTGAGTTCATTTGAACCATAGAGCAGTATCCAGGAGATACCACTTCATCTCCACGTAGTCCTACTGTGACACACATAGCCACCTGGGAGTTCCCTGCAGTTAGGAATAACCAGCTTGCTCCTAACTTCATCTTTTGGAGGGAAAAAACCGAAGGGAATAAAGAAGAAAAACAGTTCTATGCTATACTTTCAAAATGACAGTACCAAAAGAAATCTCCAAATGACTTCTGTCTTTCCTCCAGCCCTGTCCCAGACAGCTAGAAAACAGGGAAGTACCTTGAAATAGACTACTGATGTGTTTTTTTCCACCATATTTTATCTTTCCCTACAGTGGGGTTTTGTACATATGTAGAAGAGGTGACCCCTTTTCCTTTTCCATCATAGTTCTCCATTTCATGAACTAAAGTACCTGAGAAAAATTTAGTTCTCCTTGGCCAGGCATGGTGGCTCACACCTGTAATCCCAGCACTTTGGGAGGCCAAGGCCAGCAAGTTGCTTGAGCTCAGGAGTTTGAGACCAGCCTGAGCAATATGGCGAAACCCCATCTCTACAAAATATACAAACATTAGCCAGGTGTGGTGGCGAACGCTTTCAGTCCGAGCTACTGAGGAGGCTGAGGTGGGAGGATGGCTTGAGCCTGGGAAGTGGAGGTTTCAGTGAGCTGAGTTCATGCCACTGCACTCCAGCCTGGGCGACGGTGAGACGCTGTCTCAAAGAAATGAAAACAATTTAAAAAAAAAAGAATTTAGTTCTCCTTAATCCCTTTCCTTTTTCTCTGTTTTTTCCAAATCTTATCAAGGTTCTTCAGAAATTCTACCCCTTTATCTCTTTTCCATTTGTGAGCCCCCCAAATAATCCTCATAAATGTTGATAAACCTTAATGGATACTTCCATGACACGCCAGAGCCGAATGTGAAATGAACATGGATGTAGGAAGGAACCAGTTTGAAATGTCTAAAGGTCTAAAGGACCTCAGAGGTCTAAGAATTCCTTTAGAATGTCTACAACACCAATGCCTGCTCCATCACTGCCTTCTGATGGACACTGCTATGTTTTCAGACCAGTGTTCAATATTTTACAAGCACTGATATACAATTTTATATTTAATTCTGGTGCAGTCAGCTTATTTTTGCTGTGAAAAACAACAGTTTCCTTTTGCCATGAAATAGGATTCTGTGGGCTAGCCTCAGAACTTGAGAAGAGTAGCTTTGTGTGTTCTGTGTTGTAAGCAGTTGGCTCATAAGTGACCTTTTAAACCACAACCTGTTCATGAGTTGGAGATCCTTTTAGCAGAAAGATGAAGCCAAAATCTGGCCTGAAGAGAGAAGTTTTCCTTCCTTTGTATCACAAAAGACAAAGCATTTTCATGATTTCTTTCCTGCATTATGTTCCATTCATCTTAGATGGTCAGCCTGTAAAGGGCAAGGGCAGCATGTGCTGGGCTGGAATTGACCTGTGCCAAGTAGAATCATTTTGAATATTATTTTGACAATGATGAGGAAGAATATGTTATTGTCTGTGGCTTACAGCTATGTGATTGACTTATAATAATTCTTTGTTTGTTTGTTTGTTTTGGAGATGGAGCCTCAATCTGTTGCCCAAGCTGGAGTGCAGTGGCACGATCTCAGCTCACTGCAACCTCCGCCTCCCGGGTTCAAGCGATTCTCCTGCTCAGCCTCCCAAGTAGCTGGGATTACAGGCACCCGCCACCACACCCAGCTACTTTTTGTATTTTTAGTAGAGACAGGGTTTCGCCATGTTAGCAAGGCTGATCTCGAACTCCTGACCTCAAGTGATCTGCCTGCCTCGGCCCCGCAAAGTGCTGGGATTACAGGCATAAGCCACTGTGCCTGGCCAATAATTCTTAATACTTTGTCTTGATTTAAAATTTTAAAAGTCATGGACTGTTGTGATTGAGTTTCTTTGTATTCAGTTTAAAAGTTTTAAAATGTCCATTGGTTCTTGGCATGAGCAAATAGCATCATTGAAACTAAGGAATGAGTCCCCATTTCACTGCATCATTTACCTTCTTTTTATCTTCCTCATAGAAAATTAGGAGTTGTGTTTGAGACTGTTTCTCATGGCTATTTAATTCTTAATAAACTGTCAATACGTACTAAACTGATATCATTATATAAAGGAATGATACCGTTAGTAATAACAGGCAGTTGGTTAGGACATCTTTTTCAAAATGGTTATGCTATGAATTTAGTGTTTTCAGCTGACAGATATTTTTTAAGGACTCTCCTATAAACTGGGTTTATATACATATAAACTGGGTTTATTAATCCAAGTAAATTTTTCCATAGTAGCAAATGGGCAGAGATGAACACATCACCACAGCAGTAGTTTTTATACGCGGTTTAAAATTGTGCTCTCAGGGCCCGTATGACTAAAATAATAGAACCGAATATTTATATTCCCAGCTTTACCAAAGGTTCATTTTCTATGATTGTTTCCTGTAGCTACTAAGGATCAATTTATAAGAAACTGTTCAATTTATAAGAAAAACAAGAAAAGGAAATGGAGGGATCAAAACACTGTATAGGCATCTTTGGTAAACCTTGATATTATTTGGGGGAAAATGCCCCGGGGAAGTGTACATGAATAAACTTTTGTATAAAGAGATAGCTACTTTATAATAACTGGTGACAATGCATTTTCAATTATAGATGTGTTTCATGCAGAAACACTTGGAGAAATTTAAAGGGATTTAGTTGAAAAGTTGTTTCCAAATGGAATTTGAAAATAGCAGATACTTTAAGTGCATTTGACAGAATTGCATATTGAGGCTTCATTAATGCATACGTGGTGTATGGGTATCTGCTTTGCTAAACTGGTTTTCCTTAGTTTATGATACATTATATGCTACCACTGAGAAACATGAGCCAACCATATTTTCAAATTCTTCACTCTTTACCTAGAACTGCCTTTCTCTTTCATAACCTGAAGCCTAAACGTTTTTCCTGAGTATAGTATCCATCCATCTATTCATTAGTACACAGCAAGGTGGAGTTACTTGTCTAACTCAGTGATTGAGAGTGACTTGCCATTTTAGAAGATAAAGATCAAAGTCATTCCTTGAACTATAGCCTGAAAAATATTCCTCTCCAATATGATCCGCAGTTTAAAACTTATTCCTTAGATACTTTTAGTTACGAGAAGAGTCCCTGAGGTTGTCCGAATCCATTAAAACCTAGACACCATTCCTCAGTGGCTTCATTCATTCATTCATTCATTCATTCCATGTGTTTGTACTCCATTCTTATACTCAGATGTTCATGCTGGCTCTTGAAAGATGAATGAGAAGTAGTTTCTCTTCCCAAGTAGAAAGACACAGATAGACCAAGTGCTGTAATATTATGTGATGCCTTACTATATTTGAGGTGTGGTCGGAGTGTCCTGAGAACACAGATGAGGGAGTAATTGTATTCCACATGGACCCACGGATGACAAAAAGGAAGGAGTGGCATCAGGAAATCTTCTAATGTCCTAACCTTGGAGCAAAGCCTTAAATTAAAGCTGCTTTGCATTTCCCAGTGTAGGAGTGAAGAAGGCAACCCCCTAAAAAGAGAATAATAGATGTAAAAGCACTGAGGTCTGCAAGAAAAAGCTTAATGAGAATTTGTGTGTGGCTGAGCATAGGGCAGTGTGTGGAGAGTTGGGTTGGGTGTGAGCCTAGAAAAGTCGGAGAGCAGTTGAGATCGGAGAGTCGGAGAGCAGGGCCTCATGAGATGCTGAGAGCAGGCTGTCTCTTCTGCATTATCAGATGGCTGTTGCAGGTGGAGACAAGTGTCCACTTGATCACAGGCAGTGATTACACAGACAAGGCTGGTTTGGAGGCAGAGTTCTTTGGTAAGTACTATGCCATGTCACTGCTGAGCTGAAAGTCCTCTTGCAGACTCAGAATTTGCGACTGGCAGGGGAATTTCAGTTCATTTGTCTAGCTCCTTTGTTTTATAGAGGAACCATCTGAAGGCCAATGAGATTAGGGAACTTCTTTGCTTACCTTTCATGTTTATTACATATTACATAGCTGAATAGTCAAATCAGAATTCACCCACATAGACCGTTTGGATAAGAAATAAGATAATACATGGTTATGGCTCAGACAAGCTGTCATCCCAGTTATAAACAACTCCTATGAAAGAATGAGTTTTCCCATGTAATGCAGTTTTTGGTTCTTAGATTTTTAAGCACACTCTTAAAATAGTATTCTCAATAATAAAAGAACCCGACTGTTGAAGACCAGAGCATTTAATGGTAATGGCCACACCCTTAAACCATACCCTCATTCACTCACCCAGTGATTATTTACACCCAGCCACACCCTTGTTCACTCACCCAGTGATGATTTACAGTGAGGATGTGGAGATTCTGAGAGGTTGATATCCTGACCGAGGCCACACAGGTAATAAGTGATGAGATTGGGGTTCAAATCCATGTGTCAAAATGCCAGGCTTGATGCTATTTTCCTACACTTGAGCATCTGGAGAATGAAACTTGGATCACACCAACCTTTAAGAGGAGGGCTAAGAAAGAAGGTGTGGAGAAGGCTGGGGAGTGTGACAGAAGCAGTAGAAGATCCAAGAGAGGGAAGATTCCTGGAAGGCAAAATGAGTGTGGCCACACTGAGGGGACTGGAGATCTTAGTAAAGCAGTTTCAAAACACAGCAAAGGCTGGATTGCAGGGGCTGAGGAAGGTGAAGAAATGAAGTCTATTAGTAGTACTGCTGTGTTCAAGAAGGTGATGAGGAAAAAGAGAGGAGAGCCAGAAGTGCGGGAGGCAGCCCTGGGTGTACGAGGGTGTTCCTGAGTGGTAGGAGCTGTGTACAAAACTGTGTTGGGAAGTCCATGCACCAAGACTTCTAAGAGAAACATCAGTAGTGCAGAGTTTGGAAAGGCAATTCTGAGTATAGGTTTGGCTTGAAGTCTTTTAAATTGCAGTCAATCTACTGTCAGTTCAGTTGCTGATCCCTTGTAAGAAGAGGTCTCTGAAAGTTAAATGAAGTAATCTGTCAAGATATATAGACCCTTGATTGTTTTGCCAGCAAAATGCTTCTTGCACGTCATTATGAGGCTAATGGTATTCATGGTTATAGTTAGAAAATGATATCATAAATTAGTGCTTGGCTAAATGTTCTGAATTGGTTTCTATCCATACAGTTAGTTTGTTCTGTCTCATGGACTTTGGCTTGTGTTTTCTGTCCTGTGTTTTGACCTCTACTGTTAATTTTGTTTTGAGATTATAAAAGGGCATGAGACTTCTCTAAAAGCTCATTACTTATTGGCATGTTTTCATTTTTGACAGATTGGTGTGTTCCTTTAGGTTTTTAAAATATACATTCCCAACAGTAGCAATAACTTATTTTGGGGATTGGAGTTATATCTAAATCTCACTCTGAAGCAAAATTATAAGTTTCCCTCCTAAAATTTTGGCCTTTTAAGAATCATTTTCTTTTGATGTGAATTGTTAGTTGATTTCAGTGTGCATAGTATTTCATAGGAGCTGTCTTCTCTCTTTTTGTGTGTTGAAATGCATTTTCTTCATTTCTCCATATTTGCCTCCTTTCTGACTCAAGCTTTACTTACTATTCAGGGAAGAATCACTGAGCTTTATTCTCTCTGTAATTCCTGGAGTTGCCAGAAAAGGACTAATCTGTGCATACTTTCTCTGTATGGATACACCATCCTAGTCCTGTCCTGCCCTGCAAAATGTTTCAGAAACCAATTAATCTAAACCATTAATCTATAATTAATTGTGATCCCTCTCCCCATTCCAAGTGGTATTGTGCAAGTGAGAACTGTGGTGGCTGTGTGTTTAGACCTGCGGGAGGGCCCAGTCATTACTAAATAAAGTGTCTCCGTTGATTACTGCACAAGAAGACTGCTTTTATGCACCACATACTATGCTAGGCTCTGGGCACATAATGGTAAGCAAATGGATGCAGTCCCTTCTCTTGAGAAGCTTATAGTTTATGGAAAAGAAATCTGCTCCAAACAATATAGCAGAAAGGTAAACCAAGCCTAATAACAAGCAGGAAATATATTCCTCATTTATTATTGAACACATATTTATTAACTACTATGGGCCCGGCATTTGGATGAGGGAGTGAAGAAAGCAGTGAAACAAAAGGGTCACAGTCCTTTAAGGAGCTTTCAGGCAATACCTTTGTTTATATCTATTATTGAGTGATAGCATTGATATATTGTATATTATTTTAATAAATTTCATATATTTGAAATGCATATTTATAATAATCTAAGAAGTTGGCAAAGTATGTGAACTTAGTGATTTTCTTAGAAAGATATAAAATTAAAATATGACAGAGGGTTCCAGCTATCAAATTATACTTCCTATTTATATTCATTTTTCCTAGTCAATAACATGTAATAATAAGCTGTAATGGACATGATTGTCTTCATATATTCTTTATCATTTTTTACAGTTATTGCCAGTTTCCGAGGAACCGTTCCATATGGCCTGTCATTGGAAATTGGAGATACAGTTCAGATCCTGGAGAAGTGTGATGGTGAGTAGCCTTATGAACAACCTCCTCAACATACGGCTGTTCATAAAGTCTACAAATTCTGTCCATACCGCTATTAATCTCTGGAACTTTTCCAGTGGTCACCGCAAGTCATTTTTGACAAAATTGTTTCCTGCATTTTCAGTGTTTGGCTAATGGAAAGGCATCATTTCCTATTTTTAAGCTGATTATAATATTATTTCCTTATAATCATTAGATGCAAACAGAGAAAGCAGTTGAAGTTACCATATCTGTGGGAGTTCTTGACTCAGTGCCAAACTAGGTTTTTCTCAGAATCCTCAGGATCTAGTAGATCCCACAGGACAGGAAGAAGCAGAGGCCCAGAGCAGACATGGCTTACCTGAGGTTGAGTAGCCAGATGCCTCTGGAGGGCTCCTGCCCAGGTCAACTCTGCTCCAGACCTATAGTTTCTTCCCCTCAAACTTGGAATAAAATTATTCAATGCACTTGAATAATATTAGTAGAATATATTGTCTGACCTTGTATGATGATTATTAATTTATGTAGTAGGTAACTCATTTAAGATACCTAATAGTTCTCAAATGTTTCCATTCCTGTTCCATGAAACATCCTTAAATGCTAGTCCTTAAAAAGATTTCTGATCAAATGACTACTTTTTTTTGTTTTTTGTTTTTCTTTGAGACAGGGTCTTCCTTTGTCACCCAGGTAGGAGTGCAGTGGCATGATCATGGCTCACTGCAGCCTCGATCTCCTGGGCTCAAGGGATCCTCCTGTCTCAGTCTCCCAAGTAGCTAGGACCACCGGGGTACTTCATTATGCTTGGCTGATTTTTTTATTTTTTATTTTTTGTAGAGACAGAGTCTCACCATATTGCCCATGCTCGTCTCAAACTCTTGGCCTCAAGTGATCCTTCCACCTTGACCTTCCAGAGTGCTCAGATTACAGGCATAAGCCACTGCACCCAGCTTTCCTTTTTTCTTTTTTTCTTTTTCTTTTTTTTTTTTGAGATGGAGTCTTGCTCTGTCACCCATGCTGGAGTTCAGTGGCGCGATCTTGGCTCACTGCAACCTCTGCCTCCTGGTTTCAAGTGATTCTCCTGCCTCAGCCTCCCGAATAGCTGGAATTACAGGCACATGCCACCACACTCAGCTAATTTTTTGTATTTTTAGTAGAGATGGGATTTCACCATGTTGGCCAGGCTGTCCTCGAACTCCTGACCTCAGGTGATCCACCCACCTTGGCCTCCCAAAGTGCTGCGATTAGAGGTGTGAGCCACCATACCCGGCCACCCAGCTTTTCTTGTTAACAAAATGACTACATTTAGAGCCCCGTTAGTATATCCGAAAATACTCATGTTTTTCCTCTTTTAAGGTTTTCCTTACTAGGAATTTATATTATGATGATATTTTATCATATCAAGGTTTATTATAGATGAAACTGTATTCCCCCAAACAGAACTACGACGTTTAGTTAGACCCTAGCATTAGATGGTGGTGATATCGGAATGTTTATTCTGTCCACTGTGATTGATACCTTAAAAAATATAATAAGGTTTCCTATGTTGTTGCCAGATATATTTTGTCTGTTACTACTTTGTATACAGATAAATATAAAATTTATTGTGAATTGGTGCATGAAACTGGGCTGCATATCTAATAGGAGGTGTTTTGTAATCTAAAACTTTTTCTGTATAGTATAATTGGGCAGAGACCTCTCTATGACATTTTTGCAATTCTCAATAAGTTTTGTTTTTTGTTAGAATAATTATTTACAAATGGATGTATTTCTTGAATCTGTCTTTATGGCAGCTGATAAACCCTGAGATACAGAGATTCTGATTTTCAGTTCATTCTGCTCTCCTCAGACTGATTTTAAAACTGTTAGGGACGATATTTTACAATATATCCTTTTAAGAAAATGTATTATGAGGAGGAAAAATGTTTAAATACAAAGCTCAAATATTTGTTTTGTATTAAAATTTTGCCTAAAATTTAATCATTGAAAAAATTCTATTAGGCATAATATTTACTACATACTATAATAATTTTTTTGCCAATAAGCAAAATGGTCTTTACACTTGAAAAAATACAATATATATCCTGATTTGTTTTAAACTATAAAAAGACATGTAAGGATAGTGCTGCAAAATTGATTCAGAATTGCTGGGAGCTTAAATCCAGCAGTCCTTGAGCCCACTTATTGGCAAGGGATGCGACCTAAGACCCCCAGGATACCTGCAACCTTGGATGATACTGAACCTTATACATCCTACGTTTTTTCCTTTACATGTGATAAAGTTTAATTCATAAACTAGCCACAGTTGACAAGAACTAATGATGAAATAGAATAATTATAACAATATTCTGTTCACAGTTTCATGAATAGAAGATTCATTTTTACCTAGATTTTAGCAACCTCAGCATATGATTTTTTTTCTTTCCTTATTAAATTCAAGAACTTTCACCTTTTCACTTAAAGCACTTTATGGCTTCTCTTTGGCACTTCCCAGTTGCCAGCATCACTACTCTTGTGCCTTGGAGCCATGATTAAGTAAAATAAGGGTGACTTGAACACAAGGACTTTAAAACTGTGATCCTCAATCTGGTAACCGAGAGGGCTAGTAAATAACTAATGGGTGGGTAGCACTGACAGTGTGGATATGCTGAACAAAAGGATGATTCATGTCCTGGGCGGAACTGAGCGGGCAGGCACGGGATTTCATCATGCTACTTAGAATGGCATGCAGTTTAAACCTTATGAATTATTTCTGGAATTTTCCATGTAGTATTTTTGCACCCAGGTTGACCATGAGTAACTGAAACCGTGGAAAGTGAAACCGCAGATAAGAAGGGCCTACTATAATAGTCATTCTACAGAATAAAAATTATGCTGAGCTCTTGGTCAGCCATTGTGCTGATGAAAATGTGCCAGTTAATTCTGGCAGTGAATGATGGCTTTACTCTTTGTATGATATGAGACTGATCTTAACCCAAGACCGTAGGCTTAAGGATGTGCAATCACATCATGACTGTTGGCCAGGTACTATTATTTGGTGGCAGAGTCTGGCGTTTGTAGTCAGGCAAGTAGAATTTGGAAATGTATGAAATCTTGTGCAGATTCTTGACTTTCCTTGTGACATAATGTGGCCTTTCATAAAATGGGAAGAAGTGGTACTCAGAGATGTCAAGTAACCTGGCCAAGATTAAACAGACAATAAGAAGCAAAGCCAGAATTGAAGCCCAATGCTCTGATTTTAAAGCCTTTATTCACATTATGGATTTTTCTGTTGTTTATAAAAATTTTTGATACAGTTTTTTAAAAATGGTTTTATTAATAGAATTCTTATGTTTGGTCACTCGAGCTATTTTGTAGCCTAAGGCCAATACCTACCACATTTATCCATAGAATCTTTTCATGTATGGTAAAATTCCATCGGCAAAGAACAGATTGATTTGTTATTATCTTTAAAATATTACAATGGTTTATCAAAATATGACCATGATTATTTTTCCACAGGCTGGTACAGAGGATTTGCCTTAAAAAACCCAAATATCAAGGTAAAAATTGTTATTTCTAACTATAATTATGAAATTTATTAAGAAAGATAGTTATTTAAATTATTTCTTTATACAATTGAAATTACAGTTGGGACTCAGTTGAAATGCCAAATGATATTGCAAATTTTTATAATTTTGGAAATTCCTTTGAACTTGGATTATAGTTAAGATACGCTACTCAAATGATAATCCTATTTAGCTCTTGAAAATTGTACTGAGAAGACCTTAATAAGCTCATTATATATAAACAAAATCTTTTTGAAGTGGTAGTTTCTCAGAGAGCTAAATTAAAATTCAGGCAGGGGAAATATATATGCCAAAAGAAATATTAAATAGCAGTATTTAATCTTTATGTTTTCCGTGGTATCATTTGTAAAATATCGGTAT
The DNA here is from genome assembly GCF_029289425.2 of Pan paniscus. Lineage (NCBI taxonomy): Eukaryota > Metazoa > Chordata > Mammalia > Primates > Hominidae > Pan > Pan paniscus. Next base: position 148,828,939 of record NC_073255.2, on the reverse strand, counting down.
GGAGAAACAAGTATACTTAGTGGCATGTTAAGAGTCCCTTTGGATTTGGGGGGCTGAAGCCAGGAAAACAATATTATTAAAAAACCCATCTTTCTTACCATTTCAGGCAGAAATTAAGATTCATTATCCTTGATACATTTCTATAAATCCTCAGGAATTAGAGCAAGAAGTAATGTCATTTTTGTTTTATCTTTTATTTGTATAGTTTGCGATTTTGACAGTAATCCTTACTAATATCTGTGTTTTTCTATCTTACTCTAATCTCCTCAGTCTTCACCTGTATTTCCTACATTCTCTAATATTTTTATATATGTCTTTTTTATTTGGTTTAATTCTAGCTTTGGGATTGTAGATAAGAAATTTGTATTTTCATTCTCAAAATACACTTTTGCCTTTTTCCTTAAATATGCCATTTTCTGGATCATTCAACTGTGTTTAATTACTTCATGTATTTTAGGTCATCCTAAAGGGGAACCGTAAGGGACAAAAGAGTATACAAATTTAATTTTTTAAATACTTTACTCCTCATTTAACATTGTTTTTATATATCTCTGAGGCACATGCAAATATAGCTTCAGTATTTAATGAATTCATTTAGACCATATTTGAGAAGGAAACTTAGTATGATTTCTCTGTTATTTCTGTCACTTCTAATAAACCTCAAGTCTGACTTTTCCTGATTAGTTAGAATTACTGTATTTGTTGATCCTACCATATTGAAGAAAACAAGTGCGTTTTAAAAATCTACATATATTTATATTTACTACTATTGAATGGAAAGAATTTGCCTATTAAATTTTATTTTATACTTGGATCCACAATGGCGATATATATATTCAAATGACATTTATTTTCTTAAATATTTAATTGAGTTTGTCGTTTAATTATACATTAGAAATTCTTCAGAGGATAATTGCCATTTAATGAACAATCAAATTGATGCTCATTTTTTTGTTGTTGTTTCTTTCAATTTCCCATTTAGAACAAAGAAACAATTTCCTTGCCCTGTCATTTCCTACAATAAAAAGCTTCAAGCTAACATGGCTTCTTTTGTTTGATTTCTGTTCCATCAGAATGGCAGCATGGTGATTAACTGCTGCTGAGTTGTCATCAAAAATCTTCCATAACACAGAATACACATATTATCTCTTAATTTGCAGTGATATTTTTTGTATGTACATTTTCAAGAGAAATATGAATGTTTTGGGGGGAAAAAAAGGAACTACCATCAAAACGAAGAACCTTTCAAAACTATGCAATACATATTTTAAAAACTCTTATTCAGTATAACATGGTTTTTATATAGAATTCCTGAAATTTTCTTATTTTCTGTTTAATAAACAGTATGTTTTCTGAGCAAGATTTAATTTTTTTGATCATATTTGTTTAGAATGTCTCTAAATTTGTAAAGTAGTTAATGGTAGAAAATGAAAGGATGGATCTTAAGCCACAGTAGATTTCATCCAAGAGAATGTGGTAGAGATGTTGCTTTTCCCTATTCCTGATGTTGTCATGGTTGTATGGCTGTGTTTTATACAAATGACTTGTGAAACCAACCCTGCCTTAACAGCCGGCATGGTAACCTTCATGTTTTCTTTTCCAGGGTATATTTCCTTCCAGCTACGTTCACTTGAAAAATGCCTGTGTAAAGAACAAAGGGTAAGAAATGAGTTTTATTAGTAGTTGGAGGATTTTCACAGAACCTTTGCTTCTTTTGGAATTTGAAAGGCATAGTAATTGTCTTGAAAAATGAACTGTAGAAGATCATACCATTGTCTGTGTTCTTTGTTAAAGATATATTGCATTAAGACCGTTGGTGGAGAAAATTAAAGAACCCCATCTGTGTGTGCTGGACGAGAGGATCTGAGAGACTGGAGGTCTCTCAGTGTCCACAAATCAGGGAATCAGCCTATGCTTGAGCAGAAGGAGTTGGTTCTTTTTGGTTTCTTGCTACTTAGGGAAGCATGTCAGTCAGACCCATTAAATGCTGTCATATTATCTCAAACCCCAGGAATTTCCTAGGTTCACCACTGATTCTAAGATGCATGGTGTGTCTTTCTCTAAATGGGCATAATAACATATTCTTGTGTGACCACTTCACAAAGCCATTATTCTATTTTAGAGAATGTCATTTATATGATACTTTGTTTGATTGAGCTCATTGATCACCTGGTATTTCTAATACATTAAAAAAATTTCTAGTCTTATTTCCAAAAGGATTTGAAGTGGCGGTCACTGTAACATAATTCCAATAAGATACAGCAGGATAAAACAGAAGAACTTGCCTGTGTAAATAGTTAGCATAAGCAGATCATTCATCATAAGGGGCCATGGATTTAGACACAAACATTTGGTGTCAGTGTCACAAGGACTATTCACATGATCATTGCATAATTTTCATCTTATGACAACAGAATACAGATTCAGCCATAGAAATTATATTTTTTATCAAATAGTGATAAATAGCAATTTATTATTTGAATTCTTAAAGCATAGTAATGGCATTTTCCAACTTGAGTCTTAAGATAAAAGTTCCAACGAGGCTATTCAAATAATTTCCTCCTCAATAAAGATATGATATTAAATTTCATTTCAGGGAAACAGCCTATGCAAGTGGCTAAGAGTCTATGGTATAAATACTTTGAGAGTTCCCTATATGGGTAAAACGTAAAGAATCTCAGAGACCATTACTCTACATGTCTTATATATGTGAGCTGCTTTAAGCATGTTAATAGTAGCAGTCAGTAATAGTAGCACTCAGTAATAGTAATTTTTGAATAATAGATTAAAAGCATAATTCTAATTCTAATAATTACCACTACTACTGCTGATCTTTTAAGAAATGTGTGTCCTTCGGAAGTGTGCAGCTATAATCCACCAGAAGCATCAAGCCAAGTTGTTGGTCCTTTTGAAACTTTCCTACCCAGCTAGATGTGACACCATTCAGCCCCCCTCCAGTAAACCAGAGGATACTTCAGAATACACTCCAGCCATATGCTTACTCTTTGTTCTGATCCTTCTGTGCTAGTGATCTGGGCTTGGCAATGTGAAAACACCATGGGCTACCCCTGTTCCTTAAAGTGTCCTTTTGAGCAAGCCTGTGCAACCAGTCCTCTTTGCTGCCTTTGTCCCAAGCCCAACCCTGACCTCCCTCAACTCTGCAGTGCAAAGGGCATCATATGCTCTGACCAAGGAAGAGAAAAGAGAGAATGCTGTGCTAGCAAAGATGATGTCAAGCATCTCTCCACTTAATCAAAGTCTATCCCTCAAAGTGAGTTGGGGTAGGATATGGTTTTTAAATAAGTACCTCCTTTTTTTAAATCCTGGTTAGTAACTGGTGTATATCTGATCCCCTTCCATGAGCCCCAGGAAGTTTAAATGTGGGTAAAGGTACCTAAAAATTTGGTCGTGTAAGTTTAAGACTTTCTTATGGGGTCTCCACCTGACACTAGGTATGATGGACATTGTGCAGCAGAAGAACAGAAAAGCCCAACATTAGTTTCTGTAAAAGACTTATTGGAATTGACTCAGACCCTAGGTCTGGGGCTGTTACTGGAAGAAAAACTTTGGCCTGAAAACATTTGAGAGCATGTATTGCCAGGTGATTGCTTTCCCAGAGAGGAACATCTTTGGGGTTTTGGTATTACCTGTCTTATTTTAAGTGGATTTATGGCCCACTAGGATGAAATAATGGAAAAGTCCATCCTAGAATAACTGAACAAAATATAATTTCAGAGGTAACTACTTACGACAGACTATTTGAACGCTGATTTCGGTTTTGGAATAATTAATAGAAAACAGTCACCTTGCCTAAAATGGCAATTTTATGCTTAAAAATTTAAATTTTGCTTGGACAACCCCCAATCAACTTCTCACAGACTGAATTGCGTGTATGTTCTTTCTTGTGTCTTCAGATCAATGTAGGACTGTTGGAGGTCAATTAAATTATAGTTTATGGACAGGGAGGCCACTTCTGTATTGTTTAATTCCTACTGAGGTCATGTCACTTTTTAAATGTTAAGTAGGATGTCAGGTTTTCCTGGAAATTCAGTGTTTCCTCCTTGACCTTGTATAGGATCATTTTATAATCTCCATCTCCAAATATTCATCATTTAAATTGCAACAGCTGCTTCAAAAGCAAAATAAATATACTACCATTTAAAAATGTCATATGCAGACTTAATAAAAGGTTCTGTATCTGTCACAGTTTATATATTACTGTTTACTTTTATTTCTAGTTTAAAATCCCAGTTTTACATTTTCAGCTGTGTTTAAGCTCTAGAAAGAAGGAAAATATTCATAGGGCAAGTATTTTAGCAGCACTGTGAAATGAGGAGATGAAACTCTGTTGGGAAAAAAATCAAGGCAAGATTTTAGTTTCCATATGTCTGACAAGAAGATTTTACAAAAGACAATTATATGCACTTTGGACATAACATGAAAAAGGAATCACAGAACAGTTATTAGCCTCATGCTAAGAAGTAATTTCCCCTTGATCATTAGACAACATGGTTCTGTGTCTAATATGTCATTACTTTCTATGTGTTAAACGTTTTCTTGAGAAAAATATACTGAAATAAAGAAAATACTCTCAATCAATATATCAGTAGCATTCTTTGGGAAGCAGTGGTAGTAATAGCCACTTAACCACTTTCACCTACACACACACACACACACACACACACACACACACACACACACACACAAAGAAAGAATTTGAAAAAAGAAACTGGAGATGAAGATTATTATATGCCAAAGGTAGGATACAGAGGACAAATTAAATCTTCTGAGCCGGGCGCGGTGACTCACACTGGTAATCCCAGCACTTTGGGAGGCTGAGGCAGGCAGATCACAAGGTCAGGATATTGAGACCATCCTGGCTAACACGGTGAAACCCTGTCTCTACTAAAAATACAAAAAATTAGCCGGGCGTGGTTGCAGGCACCTGTAGTCCCAGCTACTCGGGAGGCCAAGGCAGGAGAATGGCATGAACCCGGGAGGCGGAGCTTGCAGTGAGCCGAGATCGCGCCACTGCACTCCAGCCTGGGCGACAGAGCAAGACTCCGTCTCAAAAAAAAAAAAAAAAAAAAACTTCTCTTTTATTTCCCCCATCTCCTCATGCATATTCTCAACTTCAGGACCACCATACACACCCTACTAGATATTGATATCAATATTTTCCAAGGTTAGTTTCTGACTTTTAGAGAAGAAATGAGAAGACTATGTTACTCTAATCAGAAAGAGGAACATTTTGGAACGAATATTCAAATATTGGTGATGTCATAAGCCTTAGGTTCTATGCTGTATGATAACATTACTTAGAATACTAATCATTTCTCATGGTCCTAGTTTGCAAATAATAAAAATTAAGTGTTACCGAGATCAAGGGAGTGTTCAATTAGTATCTCAGTGTCTAGTTACTTATAACACTGAGTTAGTTTGGACGCCCACAGCCATCATGTCCTGGTGATTGAATGGTGTTCCTTTTACTCTCTTTGAGTCCTATAGTCATAGCCCTTGGAAGGCAAAAGTCACCTCAGAGTTTATGTAGCCCAGTGACCTCATGTTACAGATGAAGGCTTTTGGCCTTAGGTTAAATGAGTTGCTGCCTAGTCGTGAACTGGTACTGGAGTGCAACCCTTCTGATGCTGTTCCTTCTTCACCACGCTGCTCAAACCTGATCTGGTTGAAGTGGCTGGTTGTTCTGGTATTGTCCTACCACAACCCATGTAGCATTCCTCACATTAACTTACAACCAGATCCTGGTTACTGTCTGTAGAACAAACAATAGCTAGGCAGCTTTCTTTCCTAGTTATCTTTTAGAGTATTTAAAACAAAATTGTTGTCTATGGTATTTAATATATACTTTTTCTTTTTTAATTTCACAGACAATTTGAAATGGTTATTCCCACTGAAGACTCTGTTATCACAGAAATGACATCAACATTAAGAGACTGGGGAACCATGTGGAAACAACTCTATGTGGTTAAGTAGCTTTTTAATGACACGATTTTTCGGGTAAAGAATTGTTTTAAGAAATACATGAACATAAGTAAGCATTAACTAATATAGCGCCTTCTGCAAGTCTCTAGGACTCCTTGGGGATATAGATATTAACAAGACAGTCTTGTTACAATCTCTATGTCCACTGAGCATGGGTTTTGTAAGTTATTTTTCAATACCATAGGAATAGAAAAGATTATTTTTCTGGCATCTAACCAAATAGGATGGTTTACATGGACCTATCGTTGAACCTCCTGAATATTTTTAATTTCCAGGGAAAAATAAAATTCAAGACAATTTTGGTGGCATTGGTATTTTATCAAATTCAAATTCTGTAAGTAATTCAAGTATACTGTAAATGACAGACTTCTTAGCTAGTATCAATGAGAATATTCTAAATATACTAGAGAAAAGAATGTTTCTTGAGGGTAAAAAGGATCTGTGTTTTGCAGATACGTAGTATGTATTTATTTACTTACTATAAGTAATCACATTGGGAACTTATGTGGCAAATCCCATGGTAAGTACTCTTTGATGCAGTATCTTCTTTAATCCTTATTACTACTCAAAGAAATAATAATGATGATCACATCCAGCTTATAGATGAGAAAAATAAGGCACAGAGAGTGAAGTACTCACCCCGCATCAAGTAATGGGAAAATGGCTGAGCTGGGGTTCTGGTGTGAATATGGTGCTGTCACTCTGAACCCCACTGTAACTGTGGAAGTCTGGGGGTGGTGAAATATTGGGGAAGACCCCATGCTATTTCTTCTTTTATTTTTAAAGAAATTTGTAGAACAGCTTAATCATTTGAAGGGATGAATTCAAAATACAAATGTGTGCTTATCCTGACAAAACAATTTAAAACAGCCTGTCAAGGAAAAAATCCAAATTAGTGAGGGACACTGGCAGAATGATAGTGTTTATTGTCTGTTACATCTGAAATGCAGTAGGATATTTCATTGAGGCAAGAAAATCTTACAAAGTCACTAGTGAAAACCCTTTGATGTTGGACTTCTCTGATTAAACCCTCCTGGAGCCGGTAGCTTTAGAACTCACTATGAAAATCCACAAGAAACCTTAGGTGAATTGGCAGAGCATAGGTTTTGTAAATAACAAAGTCAAGATAACCGACCTCAAAGGCTCTGTGCTAGGGAAGTGCAAAGAAATGCAGATCTCCTTTTTAAATTTTCTTTTTTTTTTAAATGTTGGAAAGAATTCAAAATCCAAGTATTATTTCACTTAAAGTAACATTGTGCATGGCACTAACATGGAAAAAGAAACTATTTGAAATGCTCAAACCACTGCATTCCAAATACCCAATATAAGAGTTGCCTCAGCCTCCCGAGTAGCTGGGACTACAGGCGCCCACCACCACGCCCGGCTAATTTTTTTGTATTTTTAGTAGAGGCGGGGTTTCACCGTGTTAGCCAGGATGGTCTCGATCTCCTGACCTCATGATCCGCCCACTTCGGCCTCCCAAAGTGCTGGGATTACAGGCGTGAGCCACCTCGCCCAGCGCCAGGCACTTTTTATTCTTGAATCTTATCAATGATAATTTACCTAGGGTCTCATGCTGAAGCCTGAATCTAAATCTAAGTCTGCTGCTGCCAAAACCTGTACTGTTTTCATTTTAAGGCAAATAAAAGCTCATCGCTTTCTTAAACACTAAAATACTCTCAATTAACTTTTGCTGTTTTTTTATATGTTTCCAGAATCTCTTGATATTGTTTTATTCCAAGTGTTTAATATTGTACCCTACCTGTTTTCATTTAGCATTAAATCAAAAGCATTTTTCATATATCTGAATAACCTTCATAACTATCCAGTGTTTAAAGAATCATGATTTTATGACTAGATGTTCAGTTGTAGAACTTTTTCTTACACTAGTAGAGTAGGTTTGCTGGCCAGGCCTGCAGTATGTCAGCATTCTTGCCACACCTGGGTTTTCTTCCCTTAATGGAGAGCTGACCAACTGATTTTCAGCTTTATAAGGGATCCTGCGACCTTTTGTTATTAGTGTTCTCTTAAACTTAAGTACTAGAGATGACATCACAGAAAATCAAGTCCATCCTACTAAACAACTACAGAACGCCTTTCCCAAGAGCAGGCAGGTGACTTTCTCCCTGTGACAGTCAGTTCAAAAAGGCGCTGTGTCTCTTCTTTGCTACATGAGATTTGACTTGTTTAATAACTTGCTTATATAATTTTATTGACTTGGGTGGACTTTTCCTTCCTACACTGACTTCCTCAAGTGTTTGTGTCGCCTGTACAGAATCTACCTCTCGAGATCCACAAAAATTAACATGTGTAAATCAAGCTATTCATTCATGCATTCTCCGGCTGTTAGGGATACACAGGCACACAGCCATGTGATTGGGCACTTACAGCCACAGGGAGGACATGGACATTGAGCAGTTAGTTACAAGAGTATTGTGTTACAGTGGCCTTGTAATGGCTTGTATGGGAGTGTATAACATGAGTTAAGAGTGAGAAGCAATAGAAGAATGGGCTCAATAGAGTGCTTTCAGAGTTGAGAGAGAAGCAAGATGATTTATATTGAGGAGGATCAGGGATGGCATCCTGGAGAATGCTTTTTGTTCCTCTGGCAAATTTGTCTGACCTGCACATCACGTGAAAAATTCAAGACACCAAGTACTGAAAAAGCAGATAACACGTCACTACTTTTTAAAATAAAAAATACATGATGACTGAATGTCTTTACCTATCACCCAGAATTTGATATTTCTGGCAGCTTACAGCTGTAGAAGACTTTAGATGGATGATAACCTCAGTACTTTCATATCACTACTCATGAAGTCCACTCATAATTTTTGTAGAAAGTAAAAGCATAGCTGCTGGTTAAGAAAGACAAAGGGTAAAGACTTAGATAAGATTTACTCTATTGTCTCTGGGGTAAGGGATATATATTTTGGTTTTGGGGAAGAAACAGTATTTGTAGAGGGCTCATTCTGGACCAAGCCCAAAGCAATAACAGTACTCTAGTACTAATAACAGCTAATACTTACATATTTTTTCTGGGTCAGGCATCATTCTCAGAGTTTTAATAACTCATTAATCCTCACAACAACCCTGAGAAGTAGGTACTGTAATACCTGTTTTACAGATGAAAAAAACAAGCACAAAAATGTTAATGAATTGTCAAAGCTTTTTCAGCCAGTAAATGGCAAAACTGAAATTCAGATTGAAGTTGTTTGGCTCTGAGTAAGTTGATATTCTCTGCCACTGTGCTGTAGTGCTCTCTGCACAGTTGCTACCACTAATCCATAAAACAGCCTTGCAGAAAGAATGTGCTGCCCATGTACAGATGACAAAATTGGTACTTAAAGTCTGTACCACTAGTAAGTGACAAAACCAGGATTTTAACTTGTCTTCTTTCCAGTAAACCACAGAGCTTAAATGAATTCCGCAGGAGATTATCTTGAATCTCCATGATTGTTTTAAAAGTAAGGAAGAAAGCATTACCTTTTTAAAAGTCTAAATACTGGCCCGATAATAGCAGTGCATATCCATCAATGAATGAATTTTGTGCCCAACTTCTGATAGGGGATCCAATAAAGTATTGAGACCAATATGCAAGAAATATAATTGGAAAGCAATGTCTTCCATTTCATCAGCTTTAGTTGCATGCAGCCATGGCACAGAGAAGGGAGAAAAGAATGTGAGCAAAAGTGATCAGGGAAGATTTCCTGATGGAGGTGGAAGTCAAGCCGAGTCTTCTTGGATAGTAGCATTTGAGTAGTGTTTAAAAAATGAATAAATAATAGGAGCACGTGAGAAGTAAAGTTGCATTTCTGGACATGAGAGCAGTGTTGTGAAACTTAGATGGAGCATATAGAGAAGGCCGCGAGTGTGTTTGAGGACAGTGAGCGAACAGTTTGTCTGTTAAGGGACATCTGTCCAGAGCGGCAAGCACATAGTGGGTAACCAGAATGGGCCTCTTCCCTTTCCTTTTTGGTTACCCCGCAACTCAATATGGGTACTGACTGCCAAATCTCCACATTTGTATATTTCTTAGCGTAATGAAGGCGATCTCTTCCACCGGCTGTGGCACATCATGAATGAAATCCTGGACCTGAGGCGGCAGGTGCTGGTGGGCCACCTCACCCACGACCGGATGAAGGACGTGAAGCGCCACATTACTGCCCGGCTTGACTGGGGCAATGAGTGAGTATTGAGCATCACAGGGCGGCCTCTAGTAGGTGAACACAATGGAAGTGACATAGGCCTGAGCCAGAACGTGGTAATGTCACTGGAAGCAATCCTATGGGCTTTTTCATGTTTCCTGTTTTTGGAGGCTTAGTGCGAACTGGCATTGATAGAGCCGAGAACCATTTCTTCTCAAGCTGGTGTAGGCACTGAAATGTCGTTTGTTGTCTAGTATCGTATGTGGCTTGATGGTGTGGACATGCTCATGGAAAATGAAATGTTCACAGCAATGAACTAGATGTGGCGTCTGACTAAAATGGATCTTGTTCTCAAATAGGCTTTAGGTTTGGCATGTGGATTTGCTTTTAAAATATATCTTTTCCATGTCATGGTAATAGGTCACCAGTGTAATCCGGAGGGAGACACTAATGTTAACAGCTTCTGTGAAAAGTCTTATGACAGGTGCACTGGTGGGGCCTTGTATTATTGCTGTGATTAGTCCTGTACATACATATTAGCTACTTTGAGGAGCTGCTTGAGAGAACTCAGTAAAAAGCTGTTCTTGACCGAGATTTATTTTTAAACAAAACCGTAAGTGACTAATTTAAAATACCAGCCAGGTACTGAAATGGTAAATCTAATCACTGAAAGCTCTGACCGAGGCTGATATTTTACTAAATGTGAATATTAACATAGAAGTGAGAAATTAGAATAAGCCACCTTTGACTGAGATCCTAGGGTTGCATGAGGTTTAGGTTTAAAGCAGTGACATGGTTCCTTAATAACCCACATGGCCCTATCCTCCCTTCCTTTCCTTTCTCCAAATCCCCATTTGCTATTTGGACCTTCAGAGGATCTTAGGGCAACAGAAAAAAAAGGAAAGCAGACAGAAATGAAGAAAATGACAGGAAGTGAACCACGGGTAAATTTGCCTCTTACTGAATGTGGAAAAACCAATTTGAAGCAGAATGCCACTTCCCATTACCATAGGAAATCACTTTGTCAGAAGCCAGGTTTGATTCTTCCCAAGATGTTGCACACTCTGAATGTGAATACCCAGACCTACTAACAGATTTTTAAACCTCCATCTCACTCAGAGGACTTCCGGTATTTTGTTGAATAGGATGTGCCATTCATCTTTTTACAGACAATGAATAGAAGAGCCCAATTCATTTATCTCTAGAAGATTCATTCCTGTGAGAAATAAAACAGGTACAAATGTGGAGGGGCAGCAAGAGCACAGGACTGGGAGCTCTGCTTTCTTAGGACCTGAAGCAAATTCCTTAACCCTGTTCATGTCAGTTCCTCATCTGTTGAAGGAGGAAGTTGAACTAGAAAAAGCACAGGGGCGCTTTCAGCTCCAGGATGACATTTAAAACACACAGCACCTCCTAACAGATTAGACTTGCCAGCCATTTACAGGGAACTTCCTATCCTGCCGTGGGAATGAATTTCACAGGAGATTATCTCGAATCTCCATTATTGTGGAGTGGGAGGGGTCCGTTGGAGCGAAACCTATGCTGCCTAATATTTGTTTCTTTATTGTTTTGAAAAACCTTTGAGGACTCTCTGAATTATTTTGGGCCTTAGTCATTATGCTGGTCCTCATTTAAAGGACTAGTTTGTAAATAGGAAGAAAGTTGGAGGAAGTTAGCTTATCCAAAATAACATAGGAATGTAGATCAGGCAAGAAAATGATACTTCTTCAGTTTTATGAAAGAAAATGATGGCAGAATGAAAAGGGGAAGGAAGGAAAAACATTAATTATGACTGAATCATGACTCAGTTTTTGACTTACGTAAGTTCTGGCTTGTACTTTGGGCAGTTCTGTGGCTAATTTATGATAAGTTGGTAAAACATTGATGCATGAAAATGAGCAGTATAATTTATTTAGATCATCTTCAACTTCATGAATTTTCTGAGCTGTGATTCTGTTTTCTTTGAAAGTCTTTGTTTATTTTAAAATAACTTACAGTACAGAGATTATGAATTTACCTTATTCCTTTAAGTATACATTTGTTTTCTTATTGAATAGTGCTCATGGAAAGCAAATTAAGATAATCTCTTGCCTATTAAACTAGATGAAATTGTCCTGCAAAATAAGCTGCCAGCACATAAATCTCTGGATGAACATAAATTAAGAATGTGTTCCATCTCACGTTGTATATCAAACTGTTGAAGAGTAGTGAAGAGAAGCCCTCTTGATGTGGGAAGCTTAGGAAGAAGAGATCATTAATCTCATTTCCTAACAGGGCCAGCAAAAGAATTGTTCTTGCCTGGGAACCTCAGACAGCACTAAAATAATGGTACATGTTTCTGTTGCCCATACAGTCCTACAACACGATGTTCTTTGACTTTTCTGCTAATATTATGTGGGAGGAGGCAATCAGTTAATCCTTTCTTCTTGGTGTCACAGAGTAGTTTAGTGACTGAGTTGATAGAAAACATGACGCTCTCCCTGTGTGATCTCCTCTCATCCTCTCTCTTCCCTACTTGCCTCATTTCTCCTTATTCTTTGTAAGGCACTTCCTTGATTCTACTCTGTGGGCTAGGAAACCTCAAACCATGGGAAGATGTACCTAGGAATTAACAAAACCAAATAGAAGCAAATAAGACTCTTCACATAACCAGGACGCCAGGAAGCTAACAGAAGCTGAACAATCAAGACTATGGGAGAAAAAGACTTGTAGATTACAGGTTTCTGAGGCTGCAGAATTTCTGCACTCATTCTGCAGCCATGTAGGTCACCTGTCTTCACGTATCTTATCTTCCTCCTGCATGTGACTGATGTCTGAATTTCCAAGTTCAAATTCTCAAGGAAGGAATCTTATTGACAGCCAATGTCTAATATTCCTGTTTGGGCTGAGCATTTTATACCAGCCTCTCATAAGCTGCTGGCCAGTCTTTGGGTTATTTGTCCTTAGGTCAGATGCTTACCCATGGTACAATCAGGTGTGGCTCAGGAAGGGGAGATGGTCAGATGACTACCTTGTCTGCCGCCACCACTCCCAGCAGAGAAAGTGGGTAGAGCAGCTTCTCATAGAAGGAGCTCTGAGTAAGACAGCTATCACAGTGGTTATATGCCCTCTTTCATTTGCTAAATAATCTTCATCAGCAATATTGACCCAGTGTCAGATGATGACTTACACTGTAGTACGGTAATTCTCTTTCAGAAGGGAATGGAGAATGGAAAACAGACCCTATCAGAATCCCTGGTGAGATGTAGCAAGGGGGAACATGGACATTTTGAAAACAAATCACAGTGCTTATTGTGAGTTAAAAATTCAACTAACATTAAATAATGGGTGTGTGAATTTTTTTCTAGGTTTCCCAAAGAGAAACATCATTTAGGAAAATTGAGAAACTGTTTTAGTATCTGAAAGACAGCTCCTACTGTCAAGGAGGTGACAGCTTTCTAATCTTCTTAAGAACAAATAGCCCTCAGGGTGGCTGGGGCAGTGCCTGGCTTGAAGTAGGTGCTGAATTAATAAATTTTACTTATGAAACCTTAATGAGATTTTGGGGGAGGGCATGGAAGAATTTCAGAGTTTTTTAAAATACGAAAGTAAGAAAGCTGTGGTTCTATAATTGGAAGTGTGATGCCAGAAGCCTTCTGTGTTAGAAAGAGTGGTGATGTGAAAGGGATTTAGAACAAGTGATCCTCAGAGAACTGAGCATGCGGCCTTGGATGTGGTGGTTGAGGGGGCTCTGCTAGAGAAGAGGGTATCTCGGCCTTGATCGATAGGGCATTACACAGGCATTGTGTAGCCTTTGAGATGATCATGGAGGGTTAAGGAGATGAACAGAATTGTGTGGCATTGGTGTCAGCATTGTACCGTGGGTGCCCTGGAGGGGATCATGCTAGGAAGGTCGCTAGAGGGAAGCTAACCAGAATAGAGTTAGACTCATGTTCCTCTGTTGATGGGAAGACATCACAAGTCAATTCCCATACTTGGTACCTCTGAGGCTGGATATAACCTTAGAATACTTCTCAGTACAGCAAGCCACATGTCAGCCACAATGAAATCTGACATAAAGCGTTAAACTATTCTGCCAGCCCAGGCCCAAAACTCTTCCCCCATTTCCATTTCCTGCCTTTACTGAGTTTCTCCTAACGACCGACCTCAGAATTTGCTGTAAATAAGGACCATGCACAAGTTGCCAGAGATTCATATAAGAAACATGTTGACTCTGGGCACAGCTAGGTATACTGGTGCTAGGTCAAATTCTAAAGACCAAATTTCCTTCCCCTCAACTCCAATTTCTAGAACCAAATGACGTCTAGCTCTAGTTTCCGTTCACTCCAGTGTGGAAGGCCTTCTCCTGTGATAATTTGAAGGGCGCTGAAGGCTCCACACCATATGGTGCTAAGGCCCCCAGTGGCAGGAGCACTCCACTGAGAGTGCCAACCCATCCCTCCTGGATTTGCTTGTCTTTCTCACCTTCTATGTTTTAAGTTTTGCCCAGTGTCCAGCGGAGTTATATTGTCTACCCCAACTGTGGTAACAAGTCATACAAGGTGAGAGAAGCATGGTGGGTGATATACCTAATTTCCAAGTGATGTAGTAAAAAACCAATTGTTTTTAACATATTTCATGGAGGTAACTTTTCCCCCAAACTTTTGCAATTTGTTTTCTAGACAACTGGGACTGGACCTGGTGCCTAGGAAAGAGTACGCAATGGTGGATCCGGAAGACATCAGCATTACTGAGCTCTACCGTTTGGTAGGTACAGGAAATCTTGGCTCCCAGTCTCCCTGCTAATTTTCTGGTTTCCATGGCACTCCTCATACTTGCTTGATTTTGTAAGAACAGGATGTTCCAGGATTAATTTAGAGAGAGTAAAAAGACTTGAGAGCTGAGGTGACCATGCCCTCAGTACAGTACTGAGACACTACCTGTCTAAGAATAACATGATACTCTCCAGTGGGCCCTCAACGCCCAGGCACCAGGAAGTCGATACAAAGATGTTTTCAGTTCTTTTGCAAATCTTTCTACTTTTTGTCTAGTGTAGTGAAATGCTTACAAGTCACACATACTTATCTGTTGTGTTTGAGGACCATGCTGTAACTAATGGTGTTTCGTCTTGGCTCAGCAGCATGTTAACCCTCCTCCTGCCCCCATTAGCTCTATATACATATAGTGTGTGTGTGTGTGTGTGTGTGTGTGTGTGTGCGCGCGCATGCGTGTGTGTTTACGTACATAATAGCACTATATACACCAACTACTGAAACGGTCTCCTCCTTAGTCTTCAACTGCTGGACTTACACCCACCCTTCCCAGACCCCAATCCATTCCTAAGTACTGAAGCCCATGAATCATCCTAAAATATTTGATCATATTGCCCCTCATGGTCTCACTTATGACTTGAGTTTTTTTTCTAGTTACATGGTAAGTTAAAGTCCAGTTTTTTTGCTTGGCATCCAGGTTCCCCAAGTCTGGTCCAATCTGCCTTCTGTTTAGCCTTGTATTCTTAAAATTGTATGAAATGTACCTAATATCTTGATATTAACTAAGTTCTGAAAATCCAAAATCAGAGAAGAGGGTGGTTGGGATGGGCTTTCAAAGACCATCACCCTAAGCATAATTGTACTTTGATCTCATTACTGCTGCTTCTTATCATAAAGTTCCAAGAAGGACTGCCTATTGGAAATAGTAGATTCCTTTTTGGATGATCCTGCCTCTTTTGGCGTATCTTTTCAAGCTTATTTTTCTGAGAATAATGAGATATTCTTAACCTGAAGATTATCCATATCTGAAAAATGTGGAGGAAAATTTCAGTAAGTCCACTGGGGATGTATCTGATTTGAGAAGGCAGTTCTTAATATTGCTTCCAGATTTTTCCATGATCATCAAATTGATGTTCAGATTATCTACACTTCATTGTGTCAGTTGGAATCAATTCCATTTTTTAGGGGATATTCTTAACTGTATATTGAATTTCTTCAGAGTGGTGGTGTGTGCTGCTTGCCTTCATGACATCAGTACTAAACAGAGTATCTGGCATGTAGCGAGAACATAGAGGTCAGTTAGTGGGAGGCGAAGAAAGAAAAATAAGAGCATTCCAAGTTAAAGTCATCACTGCCTCTTAGCTTATATAACAAATATAATCTGTATAGTTTGTCTGTCATATCCTCTGATGTGGCATCTTTACTTTTGTTCATTTATTTAACTTATTGAACATCATATTCTTTCACTTTTAAGAACATCTCTCACTTAATTTTTAAGTTCCTTTAGGGAACACACTGTATATACCTCTATATGTTCAAGATAGTCTTGTACAGTGCTTTTGCACTTAGTAAGCACCCAGTCAATGCTTTGGAGATCATTATGGTATCATGAAAAGACTGTGGATTATTGGCTCCAAACAACTACATTTGTAATCTATCTCTTTCTTTTACCAGTTATTTGGGTCTTGGATTTATTATTTAATCTGTCAAAGCCTCAGTTTATTCATCTACTAAATGGGGAAATAATTATTTTCATGTTTATTATGAAGATTAGATAAGAAATATATGTAAAATGCCTTTCCTTGACAGATAATATTTGCACAACATGTAAGCATTTAGTCAGTTTTCATTCCTTCCTTATCTTTATTCATCTACATTGGAGAGCCAACAGGGTAAAAATAGTTGATGCCTCATATTAGGGTTAGATTTGGCTGTGTCATGAAATAAATAAAAAGCAGAAGATAAAACATGATAGAAATTTATTTCTTAAAGTATGCAAGTTTAGAAACAGGAATTTCTGGGTTTGGTTGTGGTTTTATGGTATGAAAGGAGCCTTATCTTTCTGCTACATTGAACATGGCTTCCATCACCAAGAACACCTTTAAGTGCAGTATAGCTGCAAGAGTTCTAGCCATCATATTTGCATTCCAGGCAGTAGGAAGGAGACAGGTTTCTCTCAGTTGATTCAAATACTTTAATGAACCTTCCTGGAAGTTCTGCACAACACTTGCACTTACATCTCATTGGCAGAGCTTAGGCACACCCCTGTATTTAGTTGAGTATATCAGGTATTGGATAAATAACTGATGTGACACAAATATATTTTATTTTCCTGAGTTTGGTTTTGTGCATATGTAATTTTGTCTCTGTTCTTTTCATGTGACATTATATATGGGATGGCAAATTGATTTCACCTCTTTCAGCATTCCAGTTTATTGGTGGGTGGCTGCCTAGAGTTCAGTGTTGCTAAGATTCCAGGGTCTCATCTAGGGTCTCATTGATTAGCAATGTTGGCCGTTGGTGGGAAAGACAGCAGGGGATATTTTAGTATGTTACAGCTCAGATCCTAGTCCAAAGTCTTCATTTTACAGATGAAGAAAATAAAATGTGATTTGACATGAAAACTTATTTTCTCCTCAGTGCTGGTTGCACTTGACTGTTTCCAAAACAAAGACTATAGCCCAAAAACAACTCAAATAGTTATAAGCTTCAGAAGAGCATGTGCTTTTCTTTAAGGCAGTTTCTTTTTCTTTTTTACTTTGTTTTTCTCTTCAACTTCTATTTTAAGTTCCGGGGTACATGTGCAGGTTGTGCAGGTTTGTTACATAGGTAAATGTGTGCTATGGTGGTTTGCTGCACAGATCATCCCATCACCCAGGTATTAAGCCCAGCATCCATAAGGCAGTTTCTTTTTCAAGTTTCTATTTGTATCCTGTCCTAGCAATAATAAGATTCTCTGTAGCCCTGGTGTTTTTCTCATTCAACATGAAAGTGACTGACTATTGATTTCACCAGGGAGAGCTGGGAGGCACCATCACCAATCCCTTGTTGTTGTTTGGCAATTTATTGTCACTTTGGGTCAAGGACCTCAGCATGGAGGTTAAATGGCCCAACACAGAGGACATTTGATTAATTGTTGCTGCTTTTCTTTTTTTACTTCTTCCTAGTCAGTGTCATGTTTGAAACACAAGTGTTTGCATCTTACTAAATTCATATTGCATCATTAGAAAAAAAGTCTCACTTTAGTTTCTTGATAGCCCTGTTAGCAGATCTTTCTCACCTAATTGTGTTCATTTAAGCAGTAAAAGTGCTAAACCGCACAGTGTTAGCATATGTCCACTTAGATATTTTGGTTTAGTGCCAAAGGCAAGATTTCAATCCTTCTATAAATAAAGGGAGCCTTATTAGCCAGCTTCTCTCCTGTTTGTGCCTGCAGGTTTCTATCTTTTTAGAATTTGTAAGATCATGCATCTGCTTACTCTGCAATTCTTAGAAGGTTAGACTAGCAGATCTCAGAGGGAACACAGTGGTTCTCACATGCAATTTCAACCCAAGGGGATGTTTGGCATTGTCTGCAGACATTTTTCGTTGTCACAACAGGAGATGGGAAGGAGAGGTACTATTGGCATCTGGTAGGTAGAGGCTAGGAAAAGCTGCTAGATGTCCTACAAAGCCTAGGACAGCCCCCACAACAAGGAAATATTCAGCCTAGTTGTCAATAGCATTGAGGTTGGTAAACCCTGGTGTAGACAGTTCATTCAATAATTAATGCATTATTTGAAGATTAAAAATTTGGGTCAGTTAAATAAATCTTTGGGATGAATCTCTTTCTTCCCCTAATCAAAGAGCTAGTTCAACTGTTAAGCACAGTTAGAGTAACTGATAGGTGCATTTGTAGCCACAAATTATCTCAAGCCCTTGAAGTGTGAACTTGACTTTTTAATTTGATTGTAATAATACTTTCACAGAAATTTTTTAGCAGTTTGCGGAAGTACTGAATTACCAAGAGAAAAGAAAGTAATCATAACCTACTAAGTCCAAATGGGTCCTAGACCTGAAAGAATAGTGGGGATGGGAAGAGGGGTATTTTCAGTGCTAGAGTGTGCCAGATGTGAAGGCCCATGTTAAATGTGCAAAGGGTAGAGTCAGGCAGGCTTATTACTAGCATGTATTCAAAGAACAAAAGTTCCAAGCCCATAATTACTCGAAAGATGCAACAATACATTGTTTAGTTTGCTGTGATTTGCATCTGTCTGCACATGATCCTGATCAGTGATTCTCAACCCTCATTGCCCATTAGAATCACCTGGGGAGCTTTTAAAACTACCAGTCTCTGGACCCCCAGCCCCTAGAAATTCTAATTTAATTGTTCTGAAATAAGACCTGGGCATAAGTATTTTTTAAAAGCTCTCTTGGGGACTCTAAACTGCAGCCAAGGTTGAGAACCACTGATCTAGATATATTGGATTCATTGCATTGGTAAAGGAGCTAATTTTTTCTCCTCAATTCTTGTGAATGTCATGATTGGTGCAGGGAACTTTGCACTATTTGAGGTTAAGAGAGGATATCTCCTTAAGGCCTATTCTTTTCATGAGGTTTTTACATCTGTTTCTGTAGCTCTGGCCTTTAGTAGTCATTCGGTTCTTCATAGTAGCTTGTGCTCTGTTACCCTTTTAAGTAAGCATATGTTTTTCTTTTAAGTAAATCAGTAAATAAGTTAGTAGTTCTGGCGGGGTGGAGGGGGGATGGGGGAGCCTTGTTAGTTAGAGGTGTATTTTTAGGAACATAATGATGCCACTTTTGCCACAGTAAAAAAAAAAAAAAAAAAAAAAAAAATTGTTAAAGCACGAAGTAGAGCAACCTTTATAGAAAACAAGGCAAAATCATTCTTTTTTCCTACAGTTAGAATATTTTTCTTCAGGAACCGGTGTTTAGTAATTATAGCCCACACATGCCTCAATGCTTAGGTCTACTTTTAAAAACAACTTACTTACTCTCCACTTTTACGAAGAGATTCCCAGTGTACCTGTTGAGTATACAGTGATTGTAGATGAATTTAGCTAAATTTTTTCCACCCTTTGCTTCTCAAGTAGTTCGGAATAAAAGTTTTAACTTCTAAGCACAAAAAAATTCTAGTGATTCTATGTTGTGTTAACACTTGTAAATTTACATGACATTTTGGCTTCATTTGGTCATTCAGTAGTTTTTCAACTCAAAGGCGTAAAAAGATGGCTAATGTAGACGTAGGGTCATTTACCTTATCCCTCAACACAGGCTATGGCTCTGTTACAATGAAATTGAAATCCCTGAACTATTTTTTTAATTGTCAAAGTGATCCAAAAGAGGTAGTTTTGTTATTAGTCTGTGCTATGAAAGTGATAATCTTCCACATTCTTAGCACCTGTTCTATTAATACACAAGCCTAGCCACGTGTTTTTCCTGTACTCTTATCCTGAATCAGTGTTACTCGAAGTGTGGTCCAAGAAGTGGCTGGACCGTGAACTGTTGGTCCAACTATACAAATGACAAGTAAATGATTAGAAACCTTTAGGGCATTTTGACATTGCCATGGCATTTTTATTGTATTTCATGGAAGAATCAGTCTGCAGGGAATTATGGGGAGAAACAACCTGGTCCCTCACTGCAAGCAGTGTGAGCCCTAACCTAGATAGGTAAATCCTGCACCCTCCTTACCTCTCAGCTAAAGTGCCATTTTCCCAGGATGCCTGCCCAGTCTCATGTCAAATCCCCACTTTTATACTCTCGTCATAATCTGGATCTTTAGGCTGGGCACAGTAGCCCACATCTGTAATCCCAGCACTTGGGCAGACTGAGGCAGGAGGATCACTTGAGTCCAGGAGTTCAAGACCAGCCTGGGCAACATGGTGAAACCTTGTCTCTACAAAAAGTATGAAAATTAGCTGGGTGTGGTAACATGTGCCTGTAGTCCCAGGTACTCTGGAGGCCAAGGCAGGAGGATCGCTTGAGCCTGGGAGGTAGAGGCTGCAGTGAGCTGAGATCGTGCCACTGCAGTCCAGCCTAGGCAGTAGAGCAAGATACTGCCTCAAAAATAATAATAACAGTAATCTGGGTCTTTGCTTCCATTCATCACAGTTGCAGTTTTACATGTGTATGTGTGACAATTTTGTTCATGTCTGCTTCCCCTAGTAGATAGATGCTCTGTGAAGGTGTGAACTGTTTCTGATTTTACTCATCATTGTGTTCCCAGGGCTTGGTACATAGGAGATACTTGAATGTATGTTGGATGAATGATCATCCCCATGTTATCCTCCTTCCTGGACTCGTGAATGATTCTTTTTCTCCCTCAACCTGTGGGAACTCACATCTTGTCTTGTTGCCCAAGTTGAGCCTGGACTGGCTGTATTGAGGAAGGGATTGAAGGTGGACATAGATGCTATTCTTAGCTTTAGACACCTTGCTGGCTTTCCTAGGTCTCTCCCTATAGCGCCACAGCAAGTTAGAAACTATTATTCGCCACAGCCTGTCTCAGACAACTACCACAACTTTACAATTTAGTATAACCTAAAAGAACTTTTAATTATGAGTAATGAGAAGTTATAACTTAGATATAATTTAGTCTGCTTTTTAAAAAGATGACTAATAATTTGTTCTCATCTTGGGAGTTGATAAGGGAGCAAAAGAATCCTTTGAACTTCCTGCTTCCTGAATCTACTCAGTGAGTTGTTATTTTAACATTAATGATTTTAAAAATTCTTCAAGCAAGGTTCCTGATAATCTATAAACTTCACAGTTTCTTATTTTAGAAGTTGGAAGAAAATTTGGAACTTAACATCCAAAGTTAAATTGGATATCTTCCAGACTATTTCTATGTCCACAGTCTAAAAGACATAGAATGTATATTTTGCTGTGGATTTAGATACCAAATCCACAGCAAAATAAAAAGTTATGGCATAGGACATCACAGTCACCTCATAGCTAACTAGTTTGTTGGGTCCTGTTATTTCCTTCAGTCCATGCTGATCATGTTTTTGTTGGGGGGTGTCATTCAGATGGAACATCGACATCGGAAGAAAGACACCCCAGTGCAGGCCAGCAGTCACCACCTCTTTGTCCAGATGAAGAGCCTCATGTGTTCCAACCTGGGAGAGGAGCTGGAGGTCATCTTCTCACTCTTTGACAGTAAAGAGAACCGGCCAATCAGGTACCTGCACGTGGAGATAGGGTTTCAATGTCTTAATGTTAGAACGGTGGATATTTGTGATTGGCAAGCTGTAAGATATATATCTTGTATATTTTTTACTCCATCAGCTTCAATTTTCTCACCAGTAGAACTCTGAGTTTCTAAGCTGCCTGTTCTTTGGATGTTTCTGTGAGGGATGATGAATGCAGCATTCTTTGAAAAATTCAAAAGGGCTATAGAATCAGAATAATTGATATTAAATGGAAGTATGGCATGGATATCAAGTCTGTTATTTGTTTTAATTATTTTGTATTGGTAACATAAAGAAGATACAGATTCTCTGGAGAAGTTTGCTTATCACAGTCAGCATGCTGTATCTTTCAGATTTTCAGTAAACCATTCTGTTATTCTTATCCTATCTGGATCAAATGGTTTAAAGAGACAACTAAATACTTAGAAACCTTCCCATTAAAGTTTCAGAGCTTTGAGATGATAACTAATTTTCACATATTTCTTTTTCTTTCTCAGTTCTCTGAGTCTTACCTATTACAATTCTCTTTTGGTTCTCTTTTCTCTTTCAGTATTTAGAAAAGATATATGGTGTATGTTTTGGTTGTTATTCGAAAGTCTCAACTCCTATTAAAACTTTTTTGTCTAAAATTTTTAATATTTGTTTTAAAGTTAAACACAAAACTTGCCGTCTTTCAAATTAAAAATTTCACAAATTGAGAATTTGAATTGAATCACACAAATCACACACAATGACCCAACTGTACCATGCTTTACAAAAATACTTTTCAATAAACACTAACAATTTTAGGCAATACCGAGTCTCATATATATATATATATAATAGACACACATACACATATATATACACATATATATATATATATATATATATATATTTTTTTTTTTTTTTTTTTTTTGAGATGGAGTCTTGCTCTGTCACCCAGGCTGGAGTGCAGTGGTGTGGTCTTGGCTCACTGTAACCTCCACCTCCTGGGTTCAAGTGATTCTCCTGCCTCAGCTTCCTGAGTAGCTTGCCCAGCTAATTTTTGTATTTTTAGTAGAGATGCGGTTTCACCATGTTGACCAGGCTGGTCTCGAACTCCTGACCTCAGATGATCTGCCTGCCTTGGCCTCCCAAAATGCTGGGATTACAGGCGTGAGCCACTGCACCTGGCCTATTATTTTATAAACAGAAAATAATCTTGGAGTAATTCTTTTCTGGTAAAATAGTTTTCTTTTTCTAGGGAATATGTGTGAAGTTTATTTTTAATGCAGTTACAGGCATAAAATCTTTGTTGAATTAGCTTATATCTTAGTCGTTATCTACTAGTAAGTGTACTTTTTATTTCTTGACAGTGGACTATGTCCATAGAATTTAGAAGGTGGTGTTTTTGTGCACCAGGGACAAAATTTATGAGGTGTGGAAATAACAGTGGTAATATAGTTTTAAAATCTACTTTCTACACTGTTAGAGGAATTGAATTAGTGTGTTAAAAGAACTTTGCCTCTTTACAAATCAGCACTACTAAAAAGGGAAGTAAAAGGCGTGAAAAACTGATCCAAGTTAGACTTTAGAAATGTGAAAGATTATTTAGAGATAATATTTGTTTATATGTTGGAGTGTGTCTGGTTTACGGGTAGTTTAGATTACAAAATCTTTATAACATTGTCTGTATAATATGTGATCTCTTTAATATGCTTTATAAACTATATGGAATGTAAAAGGAAGAACTGAAGTTATTCTTTTGCTCATTTCTGTTAAACTAAAGTTTTTTTTGTTCGTTTTTGTTTGAGACAGAGTCTTGCTCTGTCACCCAGGCTGGAACTCAGTGGCACATTCTCGGCCCACTGCAACCTCCACCTTCTGGGCTCAAGTGATTCTTGTGCCTCAGCCTCCCAAGTAGCTGGGATTACAGACACCCACCACCACGCCCAGCTAATTTTTGTATTTTTAGTAGAGACGGGGTTTCGCCATGTTGGCCGGGCTGGTCTTGAACTCCTGGCCTCAAGTGATCCCCCCGCCTTGGCCTCTCAAAGTGCTGGGGATTATAGGCATGAGCCACTGTGCCTGGTCGCCTGTTAAGCTAAAGTTTTTGTGGAATACAAACTCCCCTTTGCCACTTCGCATTATCATAGGATTGTACTAATTTGGGATTAATATTAGGTTGTCTCTAAATATCATCTCATTATAAACATTTTCAAATTTTCTCAAACATTCTAAATAGGTATTGATCTTCAGAGTGCTCCTTATTTTATTCCTATATCCTTAGCAAAAGTAAGATAATAACCCGGGTACAGGGTCTGCCAAAATGTTGTGTTTGTGTTCCCCAAGTTCAAGCCAGGAGCTGTGTAGTTTTCCTGGTCTGTAATGTGGCTGGGCTGCCATGCCTGCCTACTTCCCCCTGGTCTCTCCCTCCGCTTTTCCCTCTCACTTCTGCCTTCACCCTCCCCTTTGTCACCCTCCTCCCCATCCCTTTTCCTTCCTCCTCCTCTCTCTGCAACCCCCATCACACACACACACACACACACACACACACACACACACATATCCCTCTTCAATATGCCACCTGATCTGTAATGATCCTCGGAGAAATCAAGTCAGTCCCTTCCCACTGCTTCTCCTCAATGCGTTTGGTTATCTGTGGCTCTCACCTCTCAAACTCACAATCACCATAAAGGTGATTGGCAAAAAAATGAATAAGTATCACAATATATGCTTACTAGATGTTTGGAACAGCCTCAGATTTATCTTCTTGGTGTTTCTGAGGCCTTAGGCCACACAGTGATTGTTTTCTTTTAGGAAGTGTTCAAAACCTTGTAATGAGTCAGTTTGGTTCAAACTGCCGGGAACACAGGGCAGTTCACCGTCCCTGCATGAAGAGGCCTTAGGATGCACAGATCTGAAGACTGGGCTTGGCTCTTGTCTCTGCAGTTGATGGTGACTCTGCAGCCCTGACCCCTTTACTTCCTTCTATTTTTTTCTTTCATCTTGGAACTCCTAACAGTTCTTGCTGCCTTCATCCCACCTGGTGTAGGTAATGAGTATCAAATGTCCACATCTTCTCAGAAAAAAGTACTGTGAAGTGAGGTGTGATTTTAAGGCATTGTTATATTTCTTCTTATTTGTGAGTGTTTTAAAATTTTGTATTTCTTTTAAACTTTTTATTTTAGAAAAATTTCCAACATATATAGAAGTAGACTATTGTAAGGAACCCTTATGTACCCTCCACCAGCTTCAACAACTATCAACAAAAGTTTGATCTTGTTTTAACCACATTCCTTTCCAATTTTTGTGTTTACCCCCAGATTATTTTGAAGCAAATTCCTGACCTCGTAACATTTTCAAATGTAAAAAAAAAGGAACTCTAAAGGAATTATCATCTAAAAAATTAATATTCGTTTAACATCATCAAATATTCACTTGCCATTGGATTCAGATTCCTCCATTGACTCATAAACATTGTTTTACAAATTGTTCAAATTGAGATCCAAATAAAGTCCATATATTGCAGATAAGTCTTATAAGTAAATTTCAGCTCTAGCTTCCCTCTTCCTCTTAAATTCCTGCAACTTACTTGTCATTTGATTTATTTCTTTTTGAGAGTTCAAAGTCTAATTGCAAACGTTTAAAATCAGTGGACAAAAGATGGTATAGTTAAGTGAATGCTTGTGTTATTAAATAGGAGGGTTAGTGCTATAATTTACAAAAAGTAAAATGCCAGAGGAAAAGAAGTCAATATACGAAAAAGATACTTGCACACTCATGTTTTTAACAGCACAATTTGCAATTGCAATAATATGGATCCAGCCCAAATGCCCATCAATCAATGAGTGGATAAAGAAAATGTGATATATATATATATATATGCCATGGAATACTAGTCAGCCATATAAAGGAATGAAATAATGGCTTTTGCAGCAACCTGGATGGAATTAGAGACCATTATTCTAAGTGAAGAAACTCAGGAATGGAAAACCAAACATCGTATGTTCTCACTCATAAGTTGGAGCTAAGCTATAAGGTTGTAAAGGCATAGGAATGATACGATAGACTCTATGAACTCTGGGGAAAGGGTGGGAGGGTGATTAGAGATAAAAGACTACACATTGGGTACAGTGTACACTGCTCAGGTGATGGGTGCACCAAAATCTCAGAAATCACCACTAAAGAACTTCTTCATGTAAAAAATTTTAAAAAAAATTAAAGATAGAAGGACAGAGAACTAGAGATCTGATAAAACATATGGTAAGTGTTAATGATAGAATCTAGGTAGTATGTATATATATGTTCACTGGAAATTTTTTTTGTTTATATTTAAAAATTTCCATAATAAATGCTAAAAAACGTAAAAAAAGGTAGAATGTAGTCTAAATAATCTTTATGGCTTCAGTCTGGCCATTGATCACAGAACGTTACCTTGTCCAGGTACAGGTGGAGGGACAAACATGTGCAAAACCTGGAGAGGACGGATTAGGAAACAGGGTGTTTATTCCTCACATAAGACAGATAAGTGGTTAGTACTTTAAAAAAAAAATTCCTCCTTTAAGAAGCAAACAGCCAGCATTTATTGAGCACTAACCATCTGCCATACTCTGTTCTAAGTGCTTTAAATATATTATTAGCACCAATTTTACAGATGAGGAAGCCAAGACACCGAGAGGCTAGAGAAGGTGACCAAGCTTCTCTAAGTGGCAAAAGGCAGAGCAGAGCTGCAGACCCCGTGCTCTGGCCCAAAGCCTGCCCTCTGAACCACACCACCAGCAGTCGCATCAGAATCACTGCCTAAGCACTTCAGTATTTGTCTGAAAGTTTCCATAGTTAAACAGGATTTTATTGGCCAGAATTGGAGCTTTAATAAATTGTTATGAATTCTTGATAATGGTAATACTGAAACTGATATAGGGCCTCAGAAATTGTCTGTGCTATAGAAGTTGGGTTTTAAATTGAGTCCTTCTCAAAATACTTCAAGAATAGCAAAGTGGCTCCTCTAGCTACCCATGAAATGGGAAGGAAAGAAGGCCAAGAGGAAGAAGGTGGCCCTGACCCCTGCTGTCTTGAAAAAGCAGGAAGCCAAGAAAGTGATAAATCCCCTGTTTGAGAAAAGGCCTAAGAATGTTGGCATTAGACAGTACATCCAGCCCAAAAGGGACCTCCCCGGCTTTGTGAAATGGCCCCACTATATCAGGTTGCTGTGGCAAAGAGCCATCCCCCGTAAGTGGCTGAAAGTGCCTCCTGCTATTGACCAGTTCACTCAGGCCTTGGACCACCAAACAGCTACTCAGCTGCATAAGCTGGCCCACAAGTACAGACCAGAGACAAAGCAAGAGAAGAGGCTGTTGGCCCAGGCTGAGAAGAAAGCTGTGGCAAAGGGGATGTGTCCACTAAGAGACTACCTGTTCTTTGAGCAGGATTAACACTGTCACCACCTTGGTGGAGAACAAGAAGGCTCAACTGATGGTAACTGCACATGACATGGATCCCATTGAACTGATCGTCTTCCTGCCTGCCCTGCATCATAAAATGAGGATCCCTCACTGCATTATCAAGGGGAAGGCAAGACTAGAATGTCTAGTCCACAGGAAGACCTGCACCACTGTCGCTTTCACACAGGTTAGCTCGGAAGACAAAAGAGCTTTGGTTAAGCCAGTGGAAGCTATCAGGACCAATTACAACGACAGATATGATGACATCTAACATCACTGGGGAGGCAATTTCCTGAGTCTAAAATCTTTGGCTCACATTCCCAAGCTGGAAAAGGCAAAGGCTAAAGAACCCACCACTAGACTGGGTTAAATGTGCACTGTTAGGTTTTTGGACATAAAAATCATAATTCTCCTCAAAAAACAAAATAGCAAAGTGGCATCAATTCTTACTTTATGCTAGTGATCAAAATCTTAGATTAAGTACTTAGATGTGTCCAATACAGAAGGAGCCAGCATGTAAAAGTACTCCCTTTCTCGTTCACTCAGTAGAATTATGAAGCATGTAGTATCTCCTTAGTACCAGGAAGAGTACATTTCCTGATAAGAACTTGTCATTGAAGCCGGACCATATTTAGAAAGCCCATTACTTTTGTTTCTAAACAATTACTGAATATCCCTGAAGGTGGCCCAGTATGTTAAGCCTGCAAAGTGTGTTTTGGGCACCTCTCGCAGTGACTAAAGATTGAGGCCCATTCCCATGGCATCCTGCTCAAACACACCTACTCCAGGCCTCTTTTCCAGTTTACCTTCCTCACTTGTTTATGTCACATCACCAGCCCAGCGTCTCCTGAAGGCACAGCCACATTGGAGAGGCAAAAATCACATACTTTTATTTGAGGTGTATACAGTCTTGACACAATTTCTCTCTATAAAAGATAATTATTAGTTTTATAAAACGAGTTTTCCAGGTTTTTACATGAGCCAATTGTTCTTAGAGCATATTTATCTGGTTGAAAGTTTATGGCTTCTCCAGCCCTCAAGGGTATTACTGGGAAAGGGAGGGAATCATTTCTCTGCAAATCATCTGTAATTTTATTACATTCATTTAACACTTATGTAATGCTTATTATATTCCAGGCACCATTCTAAGCTCTTTAAGAAATATTAATTTAATCAGCCCTTGTAACACTCTATACAGTGGATACTACTAATATCCACATTTTTATAGATGGGGAAACTGAGGCACAGAGAGTTTTTTTTTTTTTTTAATAACTTGCCCAAGGTCATACAGCTCACACGTGGTGGAGCTGGTATTCTAACATGGCAGTTTATGTAGGAATCTGTATTCTAAATCACTGCTCTACACTCATACTCATCATGTACAGTATCTATAAGATTCTATATTCTTCATCAACCTATTTTTACTCACCAGTGTGTAATAAGGGGTCTGTCGAGGGTTTGTAGTTTTAGGAAACTAGAGTGGGAGGAACTTGACCTCCTTAAGAATTGACAGGAAAGATCCAGTAATGAGGGAGAGGGGAAATCACTGATCGTCCAAGGTCCCTTAGGAGGCATCAGGAAACAGATTTGAGTTTGCTGGTGAGGAGATTAGCCATGGGCCAGAGAAAGGAAGAGACAGAAGAATGTGGACATGCATAAACTGAGGTGTAGGATTGGGCATATGAGTTTTTGTTACATACAAGCAAACTACTTACCATTATTTGCTACTGTGTCTCCTTTAGCTTGCATTTAAAATTGGCTTCTGTACTACATGGTGATAGAGTCATGGTATTTGTTTATGCTTTCCATAGGTTGTGCAGCTACGGATGTGTATATTAATTCTTACCTCTCCTGTTTTGGCATATGTCAATTAATCTACAACAGACAGTAAATTTTTATGGACCAGTGAAAACAAAGCTGTTTACTGGTTGACTACCTCCCTTATAACTTTTCATTACTTTGTTTACTGATGTACTCTAGGGCTTCATCAGTTAAAGTTGTAAATTTGTCTTGGGACTAATCTATTAACGTATTGCATTCTCATCAGAGAATATATTTAATAGGACCTGAGTACCACCAGTTGGTACTCAGCTGGCATAGGGCTGCTCATGCATGTGAGCTGCTGGCGTGGGCTTTTATTTGAGAAAATAGCACCAGGGTAGTACTTCTGGAAAAAGTGTTATCCCGATGATTAAATACAAAAAGTCTTAATTAAGTACAGATGAGGTTTCCTGTCTGCTTGTAACTTATTCACATACTTTTCTAGGTATTTTTCCTAACATCACACCATTAAACTCCATTTTTCTTGAAATACTTCATTTCCATATAAATTTTGTATTGCCTACAATTACCTTCTATTTGGTATATCATTCCATTCTATCATTTAAGAAAAAGAAAGTAATGAATGCAATTGGTGAGGTAAAGATTTTTTTAAATATGGAAATATGGATTCATACTGAATTCCGAAATACATCTGGATATCTCTTCACCCCCAAGACACATACCTTTGTGTGTCTTGTGTACCGCATAGTAATCTAAGTGGCCAGATTCTGGAGTCAGATGGCAAGAGTTCAAGTCCTGGCTTTGTCATTTAGTGGCTACCTCAGTTTTGGGAAGTTAATTCATGTCTCTCAAGGCTGTTAACTTGTCTGATAAGTAGAGATAATAATAGTACTTTCCCCATGGGGTTATTGGAGGATTCAATTTAGTGTAATACTTTCCACCTGATAATTGGTCAGTAAATCTTAGTTATTAGAATGATTATTTTTAAAAACCAGTACAGGAAATACACTTAACATAACAAGAAATAATATGCATTGATTGCTCTTGAAGCCTTAAAGAAATATGTTCCAAGGAACTGTTTATTTTTTTAGGTATATGGTATTATGTAATATTTAGAGAGACCTACTAGTAAAAGGTAAAATGGAATCAGAGGTGTGATTTGCTTTAAAATACTTCCGCAGTGGAAGAACAAAGAGAAAGAAAAGGCAAAAAGGAGAAAATATGACAAATATGTGGAGAAAATATGACAAAATTTCTTGGTTATGAATTCCCTGTGATAGGTATATGAGCTCTTGGTTGAACTTCTAGCATATAGTATATATAGTTAATGAATTACCTGCTTAAAATTTATTAATGTTTTCATACTGTATGTAGGCCATAAAGCAATGAGAACAGACATTTTTTTCCAATGTCTTTAAAGAACATTGGATTGGTTTAGTCACTAGCCCCATAGATGATGGTCTGAATTCCATTCTGCCTAGAGTAATAATACTCGTTACATGAACTGACAGTTAAGTTTTTCATAATATACTTGACAAAACTTAAGAGGAATGTTTTCTTAATGGTCTAGGACATTGAGTGTTATATCACACATACGTTATAATAATATTCCCCTTGAAGCACGAGCCTTGATTCAGACTTAAAATAGGCAGCTTTTAGAAGATTAATAAAGATTCTGTGAGAGAAAATACCTTGTATGCTTAAATCCTTAAAGGATTTTTGCCTTACAGGCAAAATCAGTGCCACCTTCCTAGAAATTCTAAATAAGTATAGGTTTATCCTCCCAAAGGTGAGGGAATTCCAGTTGTAAGAATGCACATCACCTCTACCCATTCACTAGTTCATTCACTCACTGTGAAAGCATGGTAAGAGTAAGTGAAGTGTTGTGTGCCAGCTGTCCGAGACCCTTTGAGCGTTTGTAGAGGTTTAAAGTTGAATCCTGAAGCAACGGCAGAAGGGATCCAGACACAAGTGAAGGAATCTACTTTGAAAAAGAGGAAGGACACTTCTTGTATTAATGCAGAAGATGAAGGAAGTGAAATGGGTATAAAATGCTGAGATGGAATCAAGAGACTTTGGGTTTGTGGCCTTGATCTTTTTTAAGTAAAGGGGGAAACAAGATCAGCTGCCATTGGAGAGCAAAAGAGAGGACAGAGGGAGCTGAGGACTGAAAGTGAGTTGTAGAGGAAGGCAAGCAGACGTGGAGCAAACGTGTGATAGGGATCCAGCAATCCAACCCCTGCGCATGCATCTAAAGAAATGAAACCAGTGTGTGCAAGAGATATCTGCACTTCCATGTTGACTGCAGCGCTATTGACAATAGCCAAGATATGCAGTCAACATAAGTGTCCATCAACAGATGAATGGATAAAGAAAATGTGGTATATATACACTTTGGAATACTATTCAGCCTTAAAAAGAAGGAAACTCTGTCATTTTGGACAACATGGATGTACCTGGAGGACATTATGTTAAGTGAAATAAGCCAGGCACAGAGAGACAAAGAGTGCATGATCTCACTGCATGTGGAGTGTAAAAAAGTTGAACTCATAGTGCAGAGAAGAAGGGGGATTACTAGGGATTAGGGGAGGGAATTTTGGAAAAGAAGGATACAAAATTTCAGTTAGATAGGAGGAATAAGTCCAAGAGAGCTATTGTACAACATGGTGGTTATGGTTAATAGCAATGTATTATATACTTGCACATTGCTAAGAGAGTAGATTTTAAGTGTTTTCATCACCAAAAAAAAGCACATGAGGTAAAACACGTGTTTTACCTCATGGTAGGTTAGCTTGATTTATCCATTCCACAATGTATACGTATTTCAAAACAACATGTTTTATTTAGAATTGATAAATATATACAATTTTTATTTATAAATTCTTTTTTCTTTCTTTTTTTTTTTTAAGACAGAGCCTCGCTCTGTTGCCCAGGCTGGAGTGCAGTGGCGCGATCTCGGCTCACTGCAACCTCTGCCTCCCGGGTTCAAGCGATTCTCCTGCCTCAGCCTCCAAGTAGCTGGGACTACAGGCATGTGCCACCACGCCCTGCTAATTTTTTGTATTTTTAGTAGAGACGGGGTTTCACTGTGTTAGCCAGGATTGTCTCCATCTCCTGACCTCGTGATCCTCCCACCTCAGCCTCCGAAAGTGCTAGGATAACAGGCGTGAGCCACTACGCCCAGGCCATTTATTTATCAATTCTAAATAAATAAATAAGTAAAATGTTAAAAATATATAAATAATTAAGTGTAAAAAAGAAAAGTGTAATAGGGAGTGTGTGAGGGCTCATGGAATTGCTGAGTGCAGTGATGGCTGCACCAATGGGAGACGTCTGAAATTGCTAGTGCATCCAGACTCCCAGGTTAGCTTTTGCTGGACGTGCTTAGCAAATAGGGATCAGAAGCAGGTGGTAAGGTTGGAGACTGAAACATCATAGGTGGAAAAGAATGAGAGAATTGAGAATTCTGTGTCACAAGGAAAATCTAAGAAGTTACCATCATAGCTTCCAATGGGTGAGGCTGATACAATCTAATAGCCTTTTCAATTTTAAAAGGAAATGAAAGAACTATGCTTCTTTTGAAAAGACTGAGTTGCTAGGAAAATTTTTTCAAGAGCTTACAGAAAGAACTGTTAGGGAGAATTGTTATTTGGCCCAGACTAGTAAAAAATGCTAATATTTTTGTGTATGTATGCTAGTACATAACATAGTTAAGAGAGCAGATATGG
The DNA here is from genome assembly GCF_029289425.2 of Pan paniscus. Taxonomy (NCBI): domain Eukaryota; kingdom Metazoa; phylum Chordata; class Mammalia; order Primates; family Hominidae; genus Pan; species Pan paniscus. The sequence continues at coordinate 148,795,929 of NC_073255.2, read as the reverse complement.
CTTTTTCATTCCCTGCACTGTGCTAGTATTTCTCATCTCATACATCATTTAAAATGTATAGCATGATCACAGAAGTTCAGCATCTATATTGTTATATAAATTAGGAGCATATATTGTTTTGAACATCAATCGTGGGCGTAGATCCCTTTTTTGTAGCTTCATGTTATAAAATCAGCTCAAAAATGTGACGTCTCCAAAGCAGAGGAGTAACGTAGGGAAAATGTCTGACCGGCCAGACGTGCAGGGAGTACAACTTTGTTTGAGAACAAAAATAGATGGAGACGGCATTCAGACACCCTCCTTGGATTGTGGCAATATCAAGTATTCCATATGGCCCAGAGCATTTCCTGCCATGTCTAGACATGCTGGCACAGATTTCTCTGTGGGTGTCTGCCTGCCTGTCAGTGACCCACAGCGACCTTCCCTCGGGCCTCCTGTTGAAAGGCACTCCTGCTTTCTGCCCTCCCTCGTCTCCATCATTTGATTGCTCCAGCAGGTGCATGAAATGTGGGAGTGTTGTCACTTCAGAGTTAATCAGATTTGCGGTTTACTCCCCCTTTGGTCACACTTCTGTGTCACATAAAAAAGAAAATCACAAATAATTGCTTTAGAGATGCTGTGATGTCAATAATGGGAGAGTTTTAAATATGAAATGAGCAAGGAGGAGGATCTAAATTAATACACAACAAGCAAAGAAATGCTTTATTCATACTGAGAGCACCCAGGGTAGAAATGATTCACTTTTTTCTCTGTAGCTTTTTAAGAGCCATACAATTCTAGTTGTTTTCGAAGTTGCAAATTACTGCATCATTATAATGTGTTATTATAATAATAGGTGGCCAGAAATTCCAAGTTGCAGAAAACCAAAAACTCATAGAGTCAGTGAACTCAGAACTGACTTTCTCTTTCCCTTTCACTCTAAGCTGTGATTATTCAAGCTACTTGTCTCTTTTTACTTAAATAGTGCAGGATTTTAGAAAGTGACCAGAAGGTCCTTTTACACCGGTTCCTGTGTTTTAAAAGATAACCAGATTGATGTTCTTTTCACTAGGATTCGGGTCATCTCTGTCTTTTTTCCTTTGCCCTATGTCTGCTACCCATAAGGTATTCAGAATTATTTAGTTTTCCTAAGTTCCCTACAGGATAAGCTATGGTCACACTTAGCAACCCACCTCACAAGGACTTCTTTGGTATTCAACGCCATTTGTGTTGTAAGATGATTCAACATTAACAAAGGAATTGTTAATGATGAGTTCTTCTTAGTTCCTTTTCCAAAGATAAGACTTTGCCCACTCATCATCTAGATGTTTTCAGCACCTTGTAGTGTGCCTGACACAGGGTTGGGATTGATGCAGTTAGAGGAAGCTTACAAGTCTTAGATTGTTGTTGAGGCAAAGCATTAAGAGATCACGCTATTATTATCTTAATTTTTGCTATCATCTTTCCACTGCAGTGGGGATGTGCTTACTAAGAAGAGAGAGTACTCAAAGTGTTGAGTGCATCAAAAATGTTTATAGAGTCGTTTCATGTTACACTGTGCTAATAAGAACTGTGCTCTCAGCCCTGTCTCTGGGGAAACATCATTTGCAAACACTGTCATGCTTAAAAAGTACATAAAAATTGTCAGATAAATGTGTAGCATCTTTCCCTAAGTATTTCCATGTAGAGATTTTTGGACTACAAATTAAATAGATACTGCATCTTCTTTTTATTTCAGTTGAGCTTTATGAAGTTCACACTGTTCTTGTGGAATTGCTGATGTTCATTCATTCATTCATTTATTTATTCAGCAAACAATTCTTGCTGTCGTTCTCAGGGCCAGACACTCATTTGGACACTGGGAACACATCATTGAATAAAACAGGAACAAAAAATTCCTGCCTTCGTGCCATTTATTAATATGTTGTAAGACGATTCGACATTAACAAAGCAATTATCAATGATGCAGTCCTTGTTAGTTCCTTTTCCAAAGATAAGACTTTGCCAGTAGACACAGCCTATAGTCTACTGATGTTCAAAATACTCAAGCAAGTATTTTTTCCAGGTTGTTTAGTTATATAGTATACCTCTAAGGATTTTACTTGAAATGAACTTTGGGATTTCTAAAGTCTTCTGAACTTGGAGTCATGGCTATCTTTCTTAAATCAACAGTCAGTCAAAATCATTTCCTTAATTCACCAATTTCTTTATCATCCTTTTGTATGGTACCCAATATGCAATTTTTATTTTACAAAAGTATTTCATATTTCTTAACAATAAATCAAAATCATTTCCTTATTTCACCAGTTTCTGTATCAGCCCTTTGTATGGTATCCAATATGCGATTTTTATTTCACATATCTAAAGCAATGGTTCCTAACTTTTTCAGTACCAAAGATTTCTTTTTAAAAGTATATAAACTATAGACTTCAACAGAAAATAATATACCTGTTCTCATAAGCATTAACATTTTCCTATCAGTTAAGCTTTGTAGCTCCCAGGTTAAAAAAGCACCTGATCTTCAAAAAATACAGTTGAATGAGTCATCTAATTAATAAATAGTATTTAATGATGCTTTAGATCATTTTCATTTTTAAAAGTTATAATGAATATAAAGAATCTATCAGTAAGATGTTGTGTCCATCAGTAAAAGCTATTGGAATGGAAATTTGATTTTGGCTTGTAAAGCAAAATGTATCTGAAACAGATCTCAGTCAATTTAGTTTATTTTGCCAAGGTTAAGGGCATGCACCTAGGAGACAGGTCTGTGCCTTTCTCTGAAGATGAGAATATTGAGACTTCATATTTAAAGGGGAAAGGCAGGCTGGAGGGGAAAGAAGAAGGTGGTCACATTACTGAATCCACATGTTGCAAGAGAAAAGAAATAGATAGGGGAATAGTCAATTATGTATTCATCTCACGCTCAGTAAATGAACACTTTACAGACAATAAGGTGAACATAGAGTAACTACCTGTGGAGATATTTAACTTCTTATCTGTAGCTCTCTGCTTAGGAGCAAAAGGAAAGGCAGCTTCTTGCGTGACTCAGCTTTCAGCTTAATCTTCTTCCCTTTGGCAGAGTGAATTGGGGGTCCCAAGTTTTTATTTTCCTTTCACAGACATAATTTCATGAAAAAAAGAAAATCTCTCTAAGATAGTAAATGCATGAACGATTTATTATACTTACTGTTTTTGCAGGGCTTGAATGACATGGATTTTTATACTTATTCTGTGTTTATTTATGGCTTTTCTGCCTTTTTAAGAAACTGCATGCTTCAACTCAGAGTACTTATAAAGAGCTCAGGTTTACTTTACTTTAACTTTCCTTATTATAGACATTCCTAATGAAAAGATGTTAGAAAGGTCAGAATAATTTCTGAATATAGATCAGAGTGATTCTTTTCTCATGAAATGTCAAAGATACAGTGTTTACAATGATCAAATGATATAAATTCCCAGAATGATAAGCAGAACGCATTCTGCTTACATAGAGGCTTTCTCATTTCATGGTCCCTGTTTGTGTTGACCAGATCCTCTCTGTGCCTAGTTTTGGTTACTTCTCTAAGGAACTCATTTTTTAGTGAAATTCTTAATGAGTTCTCCAGAGAGAGACTCAAGCAAGTATTTTTCTCAGTTTAGTTATACAGCAGGCCTTTTTCTAAGGATTTTACTTGAAACGAACTTCAAGATTTCTAAGGTCTCAAGTCTTCTGAACTTAAAGTCACAGCTGTTTTTCTTAAATCAACAGTCAGTCAAAATCATTTCTTTAATTCACCAATTGCTTAATCTGGTAACAGCACAGAAGATGTGAAACAGCAGCTGATCTGAACATTATTTATAATTTTAAAGAGTATTATATTCCTTTTTTTATTGAATTTTACCTTCCTAAAAACTCTTTCCTAAAATTTTACCTTTCCTAAAAACAGAGATATTTGTTTCAGATATCTTTATTTTTCTGCAAAGACAAATAGCGTGACGGAGAATATTGTACACAATAATCATCCTGACTAGTAAGAAAGAATTGGCTTGTTATTCAAAATTGGCAATGGAATTGGCTATAGTTTAAAAATATGTCTCCTGTTGTGTCATTCAACTAAACCCAAATTCTTTATGTGCCAACAAAGCCATCACATCATTTGGTTGCATAGTCCTCAACACTCAATTATTTGTAAGGTGAATATGGGCTTGAGCATTAATATTTTTAAAAGAAAACATCATCTATCTCCTCTTTAAGTAAACTCTGGAAACAGTTGTATCAGAGATCTTCCTCTTTCCATTTCCCTTTAATCAGAAGAGCTCATGACTCTAACTTTGCTTTAGTTTTAAAATTAGAAAGCACATTAATAATCTTATCTAGGAAGACTTGCTTGAGAAGTTGCTTTCATTTATTGCCAAGGAAAAACTCTGTCATTTGTGTTGTCATGTGGTTGGGAGGAAGAGGGGAAAAGTCTTTGACCCTAAGATACCAGGCATACATTGCCTGTTTTCTGGTATACATGACTATCATAAAACAGTCAGCAATTCTGATTAATTAAGACTAGGGCTTTTGGGTAAAAACAGTGGTCCTTTAACATGGCTGGGCTTTAAACAAACAGGAAGCTTTTAGGTCCATCCTGACCCAGTCAATCAGGATCTCCAGGGTGGGGCCTGGGCTTTATACAGCTCACCAGGAGAATATTGTACACAATCACATTGGTGCAAGGCTCTTGTATCGGTTTGAACCCTGAGAGCACGCCAACAAACAACACAAGGCAGTGTGGAGCAGTACGCTATTTTAATGAGCGCCTGGGTGCAGACAGGCCGAGGCCTAAAATGGCGTCAGCCCCATGTGAGGACGGGGCAGGGGTTTTATAGCCCTCTGTAAACAGGAAGTGTCCCAGTCTGACATGACAGCTATGTAGTACCCGGACAGTCTCCCTCTCCATCTTCAGGGGGTATGTGTCTTCCGGCCACCTCTCTTCCTGCTTCTGCTATCTTGCTGATGCACGCTGCTGGGTCTTGCGCCTTGGGACTGGGCCTGAGGAGGGAGGAGTTATTCATTCCCTTAAGCTTTCAGGCCCTGGGGAGAATCTTTCAGTTGGGAACCACTGAATTAGAAGGCCCATGGGTCTCTTCTGTTTACCACTGATCATTCCCTGTACATAGGGCATCTATTTGAATGTCCTTCATCTCTGCCATCATAAGCACCAAAGCCCCGTAGTCCAGCGGCCACTGCAGAGCTGCCAGCACACCTTCCAGCTGCTTCCCAAAGTATCTTGCCTGGACAGAGGTAGCACTGGTTTCTTGGGGGCATAAATAGAGCAATTTATAGTGCAGCCTGAGCTTTTCTGAATTGTCCTTTGTTATTCTAGGCGAGACCACAGTAACAGCTCTTCACAGTTTTGGGAAGGAAAATAATTTTTTCTTTAACACTCATACGTTCTTAGTTGGAATGGTCCTCTTTATCAAAAGACAAATTAAAAAGAGAAAAACAGAAGTTTACTAACATGTATATTTCATACATAAATGAGATATATTAATACCTAGGGAATGAGAAATTCTCAAAGAGGTGGCTTTGAATTCCAGCTTATATAGTGTCTTCAAGAAAGAACAGTAAATTTTGGAGAAATGACAAGACCAAACAGGACTTGAAGTCTCTAGGGAGGCAACTTCTAGGAAGGCAAATAACTGGCAGACAAAGGCTAGTTGATAAAGAGTGTTGGTAGGGATACCTCTGGTGCCATCTCCAGGCCTGTAACGTTTAAAATTGTCATCAGTGGTTAACCTTTGTTCTCCCTGGTAGAAGAAGGGGCAGGCCCATGACCATGCCACCCTGAATGTGCCTGATCTTGTTTGATCTCAGAAACTAAGCAAGGCCAGGCCTGTTAGTACTTAGATGGTCTAAGAGAGGCAAGATTATTTTTGTTTTTGTAAATCTATGCATTGCCTTTAGGCAATTAGAGGGAAGGCAGAGAGCTTTACAGCACCTACTTCTTAATTGCCTTTGGCTCAACAATTGTTATGCCAAAGAAGTATATTTTGGGGTGCCGTATTCTGGTCTCCCACAGCAGATTATTGGACATATCTTACACTGTTAGGCAATCAGAAAACATTTGACAGAATGCAGGAGAAGCAATGAAATAGAAACAATTCAGATCACCTTACATTTGTATTCTATTGCCTTTTAGGGAGAGGCTCTAGGGTCAGCACTCACCCTGGAACCATCCTCTTAGCTCTTCTCATTATTCCTTCATCCATCTTACCACCCCTTAGCTTCTGGTGTGTCTCCCTTCACAGCTACTCAGTGTAGAATGGGTATTAATTGTTATCCTCACACTTTTCATACAGCATAGTTAATTTTTTTTTTTTAAGACAAGGTCTCATTCTGTTATCCCAGATATCAGCTCATTGCAACCTCTGCCTCCTGGGCTCAAGTGATCCTCCCACCTGTGTCTCCTGAGTACTTGGGATCACAGGCATGCACCACCCCACCTGGCTAATTTTTTAAATTTTTTGTAGAGACAAGGTTTCACCATGTTGCCCAGGCTGATCTTGAACTCCGAGGCTCAAGTGATCTTCCTGTTTCTGCCTCCCAAAGTGCTGGGATTTCAGGCATGAGTCACTGTGCCCAGATTAGCATAGTTCAATTTAAGACAAATGACTGCTTTTTCAGATATGCTACATGGGATTTTTGTTTTTGTTTTTGTTTTTGTAAAATTGGTTTGAGTATAAAAAAACATGACAGTTGTTTTTCCAATTAGTTTAATAGAACATGACCGTCTAAATGTGTTCTCTGTTGTTATTGTTCTTCTTGGAGACCATAAATCTATTTCAATGATATTTAACTGTTGAAAATTATTTTACAAGCGTTCTTTGTAATTTTTTGTGGGTTGATTAGCTTGCTAATCTTTCTCACAACATGTTTCAACTGAAGATATTACCCAGTCATATATTTTTGGATAAAAGTACATGTTATGTAACTTTCATGCTCATTGAATCACTAGACAGTTTTACTTCTTATGTGAGGTGAACTATAAAAGTGATAAATATAAATCCATGCAGAAAGATAGAACAATTTTTATGTGAAATATAAAAATATGTTTCATATAAAATGTCAAAATTTTTGATATTGGCCTTCCCAACTGAAGGGTTACTTCTACTGAGTGGTTTACAAGGAGGCACAGAGGACAGAAGCATCCTACTGAGAAACAGAAGAGAAGCCATCAGGACCTTCAGATCCCTACTGTGCCTCCTATATTATTTGCATGACCAGGAAGAACATTTCTACCACACTATGCTGTGAAACACAGTTGTCATCATTAGAGGTCTTTTTGAGTACATCAGAATATCAGTAGTTCAACTGAGCAGTTAGTTGGTCACAGGTGTAATCTCCATAAACACAGATATGTTGTGGCTTTTTGTTTTTTTCATTTGGCTTCATGCAGTTTTGTTTGTTTGTTCATTTATTTGGTTGATTTTTTTTTTTTTTTTTTCACAGACAGGGACTTTGCTATCTTGCCCAGACTGGACTTGACCTCTAGGCTCAAGTAATCCTCCTGCCTCAACCTCCTGAGTAGCTGGGACAACAGGAGTGTGACACTGTGCTTGGCCATTTGTAATTATTATGTTTTAATTTTATTAAGAATATTCACACAAAAACCTCTTGGTTTGTGTGACATAGTTAGTTTTGCTCTTCTTTGTCCATTTCTTTCTTTTTTTTGAGACAAGGTCTTACCCCTGGAGTACACCCCACTGGAGTACAGTGGTGCGATCATGGCTCACTGCAGCCTTGACCTCCCAGGCTCAAGCAGTCTTCCCACCTCAGCCTTCTGTGTAGCTGGGACTACTCAGCTACTGAGTGCCTGGGATTACAGGAACGTGCCACCATGCTTGGCTAATTTTTTTTCTTTCTTTCTTTCTTCTTCTTTTTTTTTCTTTTGGTAGAGATGGGGTTTCAATATGTTGTCCCAAGTTGGTTTTGAACTCTTGGGCTCAAGTGATCCTCCCACCTCAGCCTCCCAAAGTGCTGAGATTACCAGTAGTGAGCCACCATACCATGCCTTCTTTGGTGCTCTGAGGTGCTCTGTTCTTTCAAAGAGAGGGTTGCATTTTAGTTAAAAGGTGAGACTCTCAAATCAGACTCTGGAATTTAATATCCTGGCGCCATCCTTGACTGACCACACAACTTTGGCCAACTTATCTAGTATCTCCTAGCTTCCGCTTTCTCACTGGGATGACAAATGGGCACGACAGTGGTTTCCACCTCCTACTGTGGTGAGGAGAATTAAATGAGAAGAGCTGTGTAAGGCATAAGTCATAGGGTCTGGCACAGGGTACACATTTGCCTTTATGATTTTTTCCAGGAATGCTTATTTATGTTCTTATTTCATTATCCTGATTTCATCAAATCATTGTTGGAAGAAGAAAGGTTATAAATAGTAAGTAATTGTGGTTTGTTTTTCTTTATTTCCAAAGAAATAGTCATTTTTGATTTATAGTATCATGATTTATAATGACTCATACATGGAATTCAGGTGGACACTAAATTTCTCCTGCAGAGAGATTGCCTCTGGAAGAACATGGCAGTATATGGGGAAGTCAAATAATGAGTTTTCTCTGCTGTTAATAATACCAACTCTCATTTCTCAGTGTTTCTAGAAATGTTCTATTTGCTTATTCATTCTGTAAGAAGAGGAAGACAGTATTCTCATTTGAAAACATATCAGTATAGTTTTTTATTACTGTATGTTGAATATAATAAAGATATAAAATGTTCATGAGGACAGCATTAAATGGAATAATCTGGAATCTGGGGTGCCACGAAGTTAATATGAGAATCTCGAGTCAGGTCGTGAGGCATCATGGATTGAAATATCTTTTTGCAGAGTTTCATACATTTCCCTACCATAAAGTAAAGGACATAATGGGAAAGTTGGGAGAGAATTAAAACTTTCCAGCTATTTGGGTGTTATTCTATTTTGTCCTAAAAGATTGTATTTGGTTAGTCTTATCAAACATCTAAGAATACCAAATCATTCACTAGGAGTTGAAGATACAAAAAGGTTAATACTCATGGGCCTGTATTCTAGTTGCTCACCATGTAATAGGAAAGAAACATATAAACTTCTCTTCCACTTAGGAAAAAAGTCTAAATGATGTATGTAATGGAGGTATGCATATCTTGGAAGGACATTTTTTAAGTTTACAAAAACTAATTTTGTCATCTGATCATACTTACCACAGAGTTGCAATAGAACAGACTTAGAATAGACTGTCAAAAACATATTTCTGTGTGGCCACAAAAGTTTGCGCAAAATATTTGGAGAATTTCAGAAGATGTGCCAGAATGCAATATTATTGGCCAGGCATGGTGGCTTATGCCTGTAATCCCAGAATTTTGGGATGGTGAGGCAGGCAGATCACCTGAGGTCAGGAGTTGGAGACCAGCCTGGCCAACATGGTGAAACCCCGTCACTACAAAAAGTGTAAAAATTAGCCGAGCGTGGTGGCATGCGTCTGTAGTCCCAGCTACTCTGGAGGCTGAGGCAGGAGAATCACTTGAACCTGGGAGGCGGAGGTTGTAGTGAGCTGAGATCGCGCCGCTGTACTCCAGCCTGGGTGATAGAACGAGACTCCGTCTCAAAAGAAAGAAAGGAAAAAAAAGAATGCAGTATTATTGACTTGTTCAGTATTTTTCTGGGTGTTGAAGGCATACCTTCTGATATTCTCCAAACATTTCAGTGTGGGCGAGTAATAATAATCCAAAGATTCCAAAATACGTTAATATAGGTCTTTTTTTGTCCAAAACCATTTGCTGAGTGATTAGTGGCTGTATCACTAAAGCAGAAGATAAATTGATTTGAGTTGGCATAACAATAGCATGTCATCAAATGAATAAAAAGGATTTTTTTTATTGGCCATAGATGTTTTCCTTTTTTTTTTTTCTTTTTTCTTTTAAAAGAAGTCTGGCTTTTAAAAGAACTGCACATGACTTATTTCTCCATAGTACCCATTTTCAGTCTATTTGTATCTTCCCCTTAAGGCATGCTTAAGCTAAGGTATATGTCATTGGCTTAGTACATATTGATATTCTTTCTGAAACAGGATATGATATAGTATAATACTTGCATAATCAGGATTCTGTGTAAACTATTGAAATTAAAATAGTGACAGAGCAAAAAGGATCTGTTTCTGCAATAGAATACTTCAGGAAACATTGTTTTCCAGAATATTGATGAAATGTACAGATATGGAATTGGATTTTATGTCAGTGTTAAAGTTAAGGTTTTAATATTGAAAATGCCCTATTGACTTCTGTATTTTAATCTTATTGGCGTCCATCTTTTTAGACTGACCAAGATAATGTGAAATTTGCTTTGAATGTTTCTGTAGAGGTAATGAGGAGCTACAAACCTCATTACATCTCAAAAAACATAAAGTAGAACATGCCGTCCATGATATAGGAGAGGGGAAAATGCTCACATTGCTTATGTTTTGTGCTAAAATGTAATCAATAAATACATTAGTAGGTAACTGATTACTAAGAAACAGACTAAATACCATCCTTAAACCTTAGCAGTTTTGACTAAGTAAAGCTGAGTTCTTAAATCTTTTTGGAGTTTTGTGTTTTGTGTTTGTTTAATAAAATAATTTGTTTCTCAAGTCTTTTTTTTTTTTTTTTCCTAAGCATGTTTTGTTAAAGAAAACTACTGGCTGGTCACAGTGGCTCACACTTGTAATCCCAGCACTTTGGGAGGCCACCTGAGGTCAGGAGTTCGAGACCAGCCTGACTAACATGGTGAAACCCTGTCTCTACTAAAAATGCAAAAATTAGCCAGGCGTGGTGGTGCACACCTGTAATCCCAGCTACTCAGGAAGCTGAGGCAGGAGAATCGCCTGAATCTGGGAGGTACAGGTTGCAATGAGCCGAGATCTCACCATTGCACTCTATCCTGGGCAACAAGAGTGAAACTCCGTCTCGGGAAAAAAAAAAAAGAAGAAGAAAAGAAAACTACCAAAGAACAATTTCAAACCAAAGACCTCTTTGAAACCTGCTAAATCAGGATTCTCACTTCTTTCATTCCTCTTAACCCAGGAAGGGTATGGAGAAGGTTACCTTGAACTCTTGGGACCAGGCTTGACTGCTGAGTGGGTCAGGCAAATGATGGCTTTTCCTTTATCTCAGTATTCTGGAAATATTTACTCAATATTTCTATAGAGAAGAAGAGGAAGTTACCTTATAGCATTCTAATGGAGTGCCAGGGTTTTGAATTAATACATGGAATAGAATCCTTGCTCAGCCACACACCATCTCTGTGACCTTGAGTAAAACTATTTACTATTTCGCAGTTTTCCCATATGTAAAATGGTCATTATAATAGTACCTATTTCCTAAAGGCATAGTGAGGATAAAATGAGATAATTTATGTAAAGTCTTTGGCAGAGTACCTGTCAAATGGTAAATTCCCAAAAATGTATTACCTAATAATATGGTTAAAGTATAATTCCTTTGTCCCAAGATGAATTCTTGCACATTTCCTTTTCATTGATTTTAAATTTGAAATAGTCCAGGCCTGGTAGCCCACGCCTGTAATCCCAGCACTTTGGGAGGCCAAGGCGGGAGAATCACCTGAGGTCAGGAGTTTGAAACCAGCCTGGCCAACATAGTGAAACCCCATCTCTACTAAAAAAAATTACAAAAATTAGCCGAGTGTGGTGGCACACAGCTGTAGTCCCAGCTACTCTGGAAGCTGAGGCAGGAGAATCGCTTGAACCCGGGAGGCAGAGGTTGCAGTGAGCCGAGATTGTGCCACTGTACTCTAGCCTGGGTGAAAGAGTGAGACCTCCCCCACACCCAAAAAAAATTAAAATGATAAATTTGAAATAATAATGAATTTTATTTTCTTTTACTGTGAAGAGAGCTTATAGTCATTTTCCTTGAATTATAGTAAATGACAATTGGATAAGATTAATTTATCTCTGCACCCTCAGTAGTAGGTGTCATTCCCAGCCTCCAGTTTGGAATAATATCACATGTGAACTTTAGCTTCAATTGAGGATACTTACAGCAATTTTTATTCTCTTCATGCGTGCCTTATTGGCCATCTGTTTTCTGGGAAAAAATATAGGTAATAAGAGTGAAAATGACCCCATAGAAATATGTATTGGCTGCCCTTTCTCATATGAGAAGTCAGCAATAGACATAAGTAAAAGATGAGATAAGCCAGGTAGTTGATTCTGTTAAACGTATCTATCTAGACTTAGATCACCAAAGAGAATAAGTGTTCCAAAACAGCCATAAATTCAAATTCATGTGCTTCCTTAGAGATCTGTTTATGGTTCTCATATCTCCTCTTATATGTATTTGAATGACGGAACCATTATTTAAGGCAAGGATCGGGTGATAACATAGAGGCTTCCTTGGTTCTGAGCCTTTTATTAATGTCCTGCTCTCCATTTCCCTGCTTGTTCCCTAGACTGAAGCTACACTGACCAAAGCTACAGCATTTTACATTCTGTAGATGTTGGTTGTGTGCTCATTGCCTGAGACAGCCAACTATTTAACTCTGTCATTGATACCAGGATATTGAAATTCAGTTAAAATTTGAAGCTCACAGTAGCTGGTAGATTAATTTTTTGTGGGTTTATATTTGTTTTATTTTGTTGAACATAAATAGTGTCACACATTACCTTGGATCTAAATGGCATCCATGGCTTGGTGCAGTGACTCATGCCTGTAATCCCAGCATATTGGGAGGCCGAAGCAGGCAGATCACTTGAGGCCAGGAGTTCGAGACCAGCCTGGCCAACATGGTGAAATGCTGTCTCTACTTAAAATGCAGAAATTAGCCAGGCGTGGTGGTGTGCACCTGTAATCCCAGCTACTGACGAGACTGAGGTATGAGAATCTCTTGAATCCAGGAGGCAGAAATTGCAGTGAGCTGAGATCATACCACTGTACTCCAGCCTGGGTGATAGAGCAAGACTCTGTCTCAAAATAATAATAATAAATAAACAAATGGCATGCATAAGTATTTATTGCTATGAATTAGTGGCTGATCAACAGCATTATTTGTGTTTTCATTAAATCTAGGTGGCACTGTATTTTCTTTTTGGTTATATAGATGAGAGGTTTCTATGTTGCCCAGGCTGGCCTCAAACGCCTAGCCTCGCCTCCTTATGTGCAAGGACAACAGTTCTGAGCCACCGCAGCTCCCGGTGGCACTGTATTTTCAAATGCAAGTTTAGTGGGGGTAGTTTGAGATCTTCTGTTCGTTTGTTGACCAAAGAAAATTTAAGTTTCATTTTTGAAATCTCTACTTGTGTTACAGATTGGAGACTTATAAGACCATAAAATATGAAGCCTTCTAATAGATAGTTAGCACTCAAAATATCTTTAATGTTAATTAAGTAATGTGACATAAAACATGAAAAAGAAATCTTAGTTACAGACACATGAAACATGTCATATTTTTCTCTTTTAGTGCATTTATTTCTACCTCTTGGAATAATGATATTACTGATATAAAATTGTATTCAAGTCTTTCAAAAGTTAATGTCTGTTTGTATATAGGTGCTTTCTGCTTTTGTAGTTGCTGCTTTGCCAGTTTTAACAGAAGTGAAGCAAATATTTGTTGTCTTCGGAGCTCTCCTAATTTATATAAGCAATGTTGATGTTAAATGAACAACCTAATGTTTAGCTTACCTGTTGTGATGAAGAGTAGTTACAGAGGGATAAATCTTTAACTATTAAATAATTTTCAAATTGTTAAACATTTTTTCTCTTGTAGTGAGAGATTTTTCTTGAGGCTGAATAGAAACGGGCTTCCCAAAGCCCCTGATAAACCGGAACGACATTGCTCCCTCTTTGTGGTGAGTGGATCTTGTTTCATTCATAAGGCAGATTCATCCAGTTATGATTCATACTATTTAGGAGAAATAAATTACTGTGAGAGAACATAGTGAATTTGCTTTTAAACTTTATGTAAATAACACACAAATTACATTAGTGCCCAGAATTCTGAATATCACCTCCCAGGATTACTTTCATTCCTTTAGTGTATTACTGCTTCTGTTATACTATTACCAAAGTATAACAGTGATTGCGGGGCACGGTGGCTCATGCCTATAATCCCAGTACTTTGGGAGGCCGAGGCGGGTGGATCACCTGAGGTCAGGAATTCAAGACCAGCCTGGCCAACATGGTGAAACCCCGTCTCTACTAAAAATACAAAAATTAGCCAGGCGTGGTGGCAGGCACCTATAATCCCAGTTACTCGGGAGGCTGAGGCAGGAGAATTGCTTGAACCTGGGAGGCAGAGGTTGCAGTGAGCTGAGATCGCACCACTGCACTCCAGCCTGGGCAACAAGAGCGAAACTCCATCTCCAAAAACAAAAAACAAAAAACAAAACCAGTGATCGCACTCAGCAAGACACCTGGTATTTAGTATGTGCTTAATAAATGTTTAAAGAATGAATGAGTGAGAGATTGAATCAACAGTGCTCTCTTCTTTAAAGTATTACTTGGTATCAATTGACCTAAGGTTGATTGTAATGATATTTTTAGAACAGGATTTAAATCATGTACTTCTGCTACAAACATTCCATTAAGAATGTCTGTGTCCATCTCTGTCTTTCTTCTTTTATTTGTGAAAATAAAGTGCTATGCCCTTTAAGTGCCGCTCATGTCTTCCAAAATAACCAAACTTTCTTTGTTTGTAGGATTTGGGCAGCAGTGAGCTAAGAAAGGACATTTATATCACCGTGCACATTATCCGAATCGGTAGGTATAACACTTGTCAGTGCAGTAGGGGCAAGGAACAGAGAGGAGAAATGCCAAGAGGTTTCTATGTTGTTGTGATTTATTGCTGTCTGAATCAGAAAGATATCAAAGCCAGATTTGAATCCAAGAATCACAGAAGTTGTGAATTGTCCCCAGACCTTCCCAACCCCACATATGACCTCCTCACCTACCATAAACAGATTCTGGTCTCTTTTAATATAAGTAATTAAGAAGTTTGTTATGTTTCATTTTGTTCTGCTAGCCTTCCTAAACATATTTGATTCAAAAATTCTGTGTTTGTCTTTTAAAATTCTAATTTCTGTTAGCATAAATGAATTTTTCAGAGCTGAGTTTCCTATAAGTTAATGAAGGCTCTGTATAAATTGGCATTTTCCAAAGTGCAGAATGCTTCAGAGCATTATTCCAGAAGGTGCTACAAAAAAAGGCCTGTGAAATACTGAATACTGAATGTTTTTTTAACTTATATAATGTCATCAGCTTATTAAAGGGTCTGAGAAGTCCTAAAGGGAAAAATAAATATGCCTGTCTAACTTTGTTGACCCTAGTTTTCCTCAAATTTGATCTGACTATGAAAACACTTATATAATGTAGCACTTATTAACATCTTGCAGAACCCACTTTAATGTTCTGTGATGAACTTGCTCAGTGAAGCCAGAATGTGTTCCCTCATTTTTACACATAAAATGCCTCTAAAAGCAGGCATTTTATGGCAGAGGAATTAGGTGAAATGAGGACTGGTGTAACCTACACAGTTTTTCCGTTAAGTCTAATCAGTCATTATTGGGAATTCATTCCCACTTCTTCACTAACTGTACTCCATTACTTGCCTAGGAATACTTCTGTGAGATAGTAATATCTTGCCATGTAGTCCTGCAAGGTGATTTATTTTTATAGGCTTTGGTTTTATGTACACGATAACTGCATTGTGCATTGAGTGAGACTATAAAAAACATACTTTTATTCCCACATAGATTTTCTGTATGTTTTTTCTCATAAAAATCTATTCTGAAAACCTGTTTTCATTTTATGCTATTTTGGTATTTGAAGGACAGTAGAAATAAAAAATAGACAGTTTTTGGTTTTGTTTTCATTTTTCTTTTTATAAATGAGTCTATGAAAAAAATTGGAAAGAATCTTTGAAAAGGTTGGAATAGTTAGAACCCATGCTGCTGTTTTCTTATGAGATAAAGCCTGTCTGTTCTCAGGATGGCAGAGGTAGTTTGTCATTTAGTCTGTGTTTCTTTAAATTCAAATGTAATACCAATGGTTAAAGTAAAATGTGGTTTTATATATCTTCATGTAAACATTGTTAAAATTTTAATATAATCTCTGATAGCAGTAAGAGAAAAAGTAAACCACTTTTGCTTTCAGAACTTTCTCAAAGATATCTATGGATTTGGGGTGGTAAAAAAACATGCAGCAAAGTGAGTATGTGCCTTCTGGCCCATGGACTTCACTCACAGTGTTATTGCCAAGGAAGCCGCCTCAGTAGTACTGCCCATCACAGGGCAGCCTTTCAAATACTTGGTGTTTGATTTGTAATTGCACTTTTTATTAACATTGTTATGGTCATTAAGTCATTAAAATGAATGTTGAGTCAGAAATTACCTCCCTATCTTTGTCTTCAGTTTTGGGCAAATGAATACTTCTCTAGGATTATTGCAAAAAACATTTACCAGTTCAACATTTTGAGACCGAAGGAGAAGTGAGATTAAGGTAAAATACACTAAGATAGGTTAAGATTTAGTCTGCCAGCTCCCTTGATGGAGTGAAATTGGTGGCAGATCATTGTCTTTCAGGGTGTTAGAAATGCAAAATGCTTGTTCCTCAGTGCCACAAAGAAATAGCACTGAAACATTAATTTTCTCAGCAAGGCAATTTTTACCTTCTGCAGAAAGGGTGCCTCTCACAGGTGGAACAATGGCAAGAGCACACCTGGACAGAGGAGGGGAAGGAGTTCTTATTCCTGACGCAGGTAGCCCCTACTGCTCTGTTGTTCCCCTATTTGCTAGGGTTGGACTGCACAGTCTAAGCTAATTCTGATTGACTATGTTGAAAAGAGCAGGAGTATAAGCCAGAGTGGCAGGGTGAGTAGTTTGGCGGGAAGGATGGTTAGAAACAGGTAACTAACGGTAACTTAGGTCAGAGCAGGTGACCAGGGTGACTCAGGTCAAAGCAGGTGACCGGGATGAGTCAGGACAGAGCAGGTGACCAGGGGAACAGATGTAAACTACTGATCAGAACTGGCAGGAAAGTTTTTTATTGAAACTAGAGGCAAGGCGGTGAAGAGAACCAGGAAGTTAAACTTTAAAATGGAGAATCAAAGAATAAGAGAGCTGAACATGCTGACATACTGATTATTTGAAGAGAAACTTGGCGTTCACTATATTTAACAAGGGACACATACTTCTTACAGAATGTCTCTTGTACCTATTTAGTAGGAAAAGGGCATGTTGGCCGTCACTGGCTGCAGAAAGCAGGAGCAACAGTACCTCACTTCTGGGAATTTAAGTCCAGCTCTTTAGAAAGATGGAGAGGAAAAAAAAAGAGAAATTAATAGTTTTATATCTTCCTGCTCATGCCAGGAAGTTTCTTCAACCTCTATGCCTCCCTTTTGACTTTTGGTTGATTGCTCAGTACTTTTCCCTTCTCCCACTCCCGCTACCTTCCTTCCTACTTAGAGAATGTGCTAGAAATCTGATCGGGTTTCCCAAAGCCCAGTCAGAACTGTGAATTCTTATTAACTCTAGGGTTGGTGCCACTGATCTGGCACCAAAACATCTTTCCAGTATAGTAATTAGAATGGTGTCTAAAGCCGTGGCTTAACGTTAAACTTGCATGTTTGAAGACATGAGTCGGGTGGAGGTTTGGGAGATAAGCTTCCCAGGGGTCACAAGTGACAAAATCCTCGTTGGAGAGTGTTAAGTGGTTGTGAGAGCTACACTTCTCCCATCAACCTTATTCCCTTATTTTGCCATTCCTTCTGTCCCCTACAGTTTTTTTTCTTTAGTGCAGCTTTAGATGAAGGGGTTGTTTAAAAACAAACAAACAAAAAAGGATTGAAATGTGTGCATGCCCTTGTGTAAACTGTAGGAGCTAGCAGAGTCATTAGGAATAATCTTGTTTGCAGTTTCTAGTGTTTTTTTTTTTTTACTAAGGAGCTTCTTTCTGATGTTAAATAACTTTGAAGTTCTCCACTCAGAAATCTTATCCTTTTGTCATCTTGTATTTGCAAGGAAATGATTAAGAAAAAAGCATGTTTTAAACCATGATATTGATAAAGACTGCCATACATATTAATATTTCATCCTAATACATTCTGTAATATTATTCAAAATAGACATAAATTGAGACCTTTTTTTCATTTAAAAAAGTGACCAAAGTTTTAAATTTGTTTAAATCAGTTGTGTAAGTAAAAGTAGGATTGGTTGATAATTAAATTCAAGTATGACATAAAGTGTTCGGTTTTCAGACAGAATTTATATTAAAATTATGTAGAGTGAAATTTGGCCATACATATGGCATCAGGTCATGACAACCTGATATTTTAAATTCTTACATTTTGCACATCTGAAAAGCAGCTGGCTTATTTTGGCCATTTTTTAGTTTGATTCTAACTGATAAAATAAGAGGTTTTCGGGCTGTGTTTCCCTGAAAGTGACATCTTGCAGAGGTAGTTTTCCTTTACTACTGATGAATGAAAGCCAAATTGGATATTGTCATCCCATTTTTTCCTGCTTAACATTGGATTTTGGAATTGCTGGAGATATCTTGATGTGCTATAGGAGGATTTTGCTCAGATAGAAACAATTTATGGTTGTGTTGAAAAGCATCTAGAGACAAATTTGCAGATTTTTAAAATCATTTTTTCCCACATTAACTTGTTATATTTCAACTTCAGTGTACTTTTTGCTTTTTGTCTTCAAAATAATCCACTGATAATTAAATACCAACAATACATTAAAACAGTGTATTAATAACATATTTTTAAACATGTAACAATTTAAACAAGTTAAAACTTTACAACAGTTAAAACCATTTTGGTGACAACTGAGTTCTGAACAGCCTGAGAGCTGAGGCAGGAGCATGCACATTTGATCACCTGTGCTTACTTGCTGTACTTCAGACAACCTCAAACTACTCTAGTCACAGGTGAAATTTTTGAAATAGTTTTTTTGAATATGGAATTTGTTTAAAAATAGAAAATGGAAGAGTCACCATTACTGCCTTTAGTGATGTGAACTTCCTGGGATGCCTTCATGAATCTCAGGGGCCAGGGGATGGTTCCCAAACATGGGATCTGTTCCAGTCTTTGTATTTTACAGATGGCAACTGACGCCCAGAATTTAAGCTGCTTACCCAAGGTCACACAGCTAGGTGACTGGAGAGGAGAATCCAGAACTGAAGCAATATCTTCTGTTACGCCCAACCTGGGTGCTCTTTATTGCCCAATTACATTTCAATGGCCTATCTTATAGCTGTATGTTTCGCTACCTAAGATGCATCTAATCAAATGGCTCCATGGGTTAATGATTGCTCTTTAATTGAACAGGTCGAATGGGAGCAGGAGAAAAAAAGAATGCCTGTAGTGTCCAGTACCGACGACCCTTTGGCTGTGCAGTTCTTAGCATCGCTGACCTACTAACAGGAGAGACAAAGGATGACCTCATTCTGAAAGTATACATGTAAGAAACATGCACGTGGTGATGGCTGGGGTGGGCACAGGGGTACATGTGGGTCCTACTTGGGTGAATGCTACTTTAGGTGGGTAGAGAAGAACAATGGGTGGTTTATGAGCCATTCCTCAAAAACCCAGTAATCTGTAGACTTGTTGCAAGTGAGCCTACAAGCCACAATTTGCCAGTCAGAGGAATTACTGAATTAAGAACCAATGAGTACAGACAGTTTACCAGTTAGGTAGACCGTCTACTATGTGGGATACCACCTTTGAATTTATAAACCTAGCACGTCTTTACCTTCAGACAGTCAATGTGTTCTTGGAAAGTGAAAGTACTTTTTGAAGTAAATTTATTAGAATTGGGGAAGGGAAGCCCAGATGACTTCCATCCTACTCTAGGTGTTAGTTTGCTGGGCCTGCCATAACAAAGTACCACAAACTGCATGGCTTAACCCATTTATGCCTGAGGTTGCAATTTTTTGAAATTTTTGCAATCCTATCTTGGCGATGACCTTGAGCAGTAGGATATAAATAACTCCACATGCTTAGCGTTCCAATAATGGAACACTAGGCATAAATAAAATTTTTTTTTTTTTTTTTTTTGAGAAGGAGTCTCGCTCTGTCGCCCAGGCTGGAGTGCAGTGGTGCGATCTCAGCTCACTGCAAGCTCCGCCTCCCGGGTTCACGCCATTCTCCTGCCCCAGCCTCCTGAGTAGCTGGGACTACAGGTGCCTGCCACCACACCCAGCTAATTTTTTGTATTTTTAGTAGAGACGGGGTTTCACCGTGTTAGCCAGGCTGGTCTCGATCTCCTGACCTTGTGATCCACCTGCCTCAGCCTCCCAAAGTGCTGGGATTACAGGCGTGAGCCACCATCCCCAGCCCATAAATAGATTTTAAACAATAGAAATGTGTTGTCTCACATTTCCCAGATGAAGATATTAGTATAGTTGGCTCCTTCTGAGGGCTGTGAGGGCAATCTGCTCCGTGCCTCTCTCCTGGCTTCCGGTGCTTTGCTGGCAGTCATTGGGGGATCCATGGCTTGTAGACGCGTCACTCTGATCTCTGCCTTCATCTTCACATGGTGTTCATGGCTTTCTCTGGGTCCAATCCCCCACCCCCCCCAACTTTTTTTTTTTTTTTTTTTTTTTTTTGAGACAGAGTCTCGCTCTGTCACCTAGGCTGGAGTGTAGTGGAGCAATCTCGGCTCACTGCAACCTCCGCCTCCCAGGTTCAAGAGATTTTCTGCCTCAGCCTCCTGAGTAGCTGGGATTACAGGCGCATGCCACCATGCCTGGCTACAAATTTCTCCTTTTTATAAAGATACAGTCATATTAGAGTGTGGTTCACCCTAATAACCTTCTTATATGATTATCTCTGTAAAGACGCTCTTTCAAATAAGGTCTTATTCTGAGGTACTGGGGGTTAGGACTTCAACGTTACCTTTGTTGGGGGATACAGTTTAACCCATGGTTCTCTGCTAAGACAGTTACTTGATATATTCCAAATCCTAAGTTAAATGATTTTTTTAAATGCACATGGGTTTGGCCCACACCACCATGCCACCTCCCCACGGGCTTGGACATTGAGGCCTAATATACAGCAACATCTTCAGAGCAGACTTATTAGGGTTTCCACACTCCTGGTTTGAGGACCACACCATTGGCTACCTCCATGAGTGAACTGGCTTTCGTATTCCATTCTGGAGGTTGTGTTAATATACCTAATATGTGCCAGTAGATTTTTCATAGGTGATGGTAACACAAGTGGCCCACTGCCTATGGGACATATACTTAAAATTGCCTTTTTGACCTCTGCTGCAGGGTTTCATGGATTTTTCTACTCTCCATCCAATGGGACCTATGTAACACATTTAATAATTCATTGACAAAGATTTATCTATAGTCTGTGGTTTAGGACCGGAAACTCTCTTCATCCCTCTTAAAAAGGAAAACACCTGTGATGTTGATGTTAAACTTGAAAACTTTTGGTGAAATTAGTGGGTGGTAAAAGTTGCTACTCTTTTTATCACATAGCAACCCTCAATTTCAGTGGTTAAGCTTAAATCCATGATACCCTTCTTTCCATACTTAACTGGTGGTCATAAAACGTAGTTTATTTGAAATGCTAATGACTGATAATAACCACCCTTTACTGTGTGCTTACTATGTGTGAGGAACTGTGTTAAGCACTTTGCATGTGTCGTATCCTTTTGTCCTCACAACAAACCCATGAAGCAGACAGACACTCCTACTCAGTTTTACTCATAGGGGAACGAGAGTTAAATAACTTGCCCCATGTTGCCTAGCTAATAAGAAAAGGAAGCAGATTTGAGGTCAGGACTGTCTTGCTCCAGCATCTGAGCTCTCCAGTTAATAATTTGTATTTTTCCAGGTGTTATTTCACACCATAGTCTAGTAAGGTGATGATGCTGCTGTTATGTGGCTTTTTAAGCATACTGAAATTCCTCACAAACACACTCTCATCATTTCTTAAAGTAGTCTTTCCAGGTGTGAGTAGCAAGTATTGTATTTATCCTGCCAGTGGGAAAACAGAGGGATGGACAGTCCCATCATCACCCTTTATTATGCAGCCAGCGGAATAAGACCTATGCATTCCAGCCCTGCCAATGGGAGACAGTCACACTCATGAAGACAAATTGTTCTGCTCTTTGTGTTTTTTTTTTATTGTCTGCTTTTCCGTAAGCATCAAATAAGGTTTTGGGTCATTCTTAATAGAAGATAAATTCCTGAAAAATGCCCATTCAGCAAATAGTGATGCTGTTTCAAGAGTAATACTAACCAGTCAAAACAGTCACTGTAGATTAGGAAGGAACTGTGAATTTAGTCAAACATGGGAAAGTGCCTGTTAGAAAAAATTGGGGAGAAATTTCTATTTGATAGGTGACTGAACCCCCAGCCCTTCTGGGACTCAAAGAACAGTAGCAAATGCCTGCCTGAGCCTGGAAGATACTTTAGTCACATACTTTAGGAGCTTTTGTTTGTTTGTTTGTTTGTTTTGAGTTTTGAGTTTTGTAGGTTAAAAGCATGAATTCTGGAATCACTTAACTATCTAATAGGAAGCAAGCCATCTTTCTTTCTTCCCCACTGGGCTGAAATAAGAAAACTGGAGGCAGAATGTGCTAAATGGCAGTTTGGTGTCTTACAACTAGACAGGTGGGATGGTTTCATTCCATCTTAATTTTCCAGCCCTCTTAAGATTCGGCGCTCATTTAGATATCCCACTGTTAATTGGCTCAAAAATCACCTCCATCATGTTCATCCTGCAAAATCCTGTGGCAATAAAATAAATAAAAATGTGAGCAAATAATTATGAATTATCTGCCTCAGACTTGATCACTAGGAAACAGAACCTGCACTGTGGGAGATTTTGATTGATAGTGTACAGAATCTTGATGTTCAGGCCTCTTGGGAGGATGCATTCATGGCTAATAAAGTAGTGAATTTACACATATGTTCAGATGAAGGAACTTTTCCCCAGCCAATCTGGGAGAGTAGTGGCAGTAAGGATGGATAGCAGAACCACATGCTTACAAATCATTATGAGTTACCAGGCAGAGGGACATCCATCCGTCCGTCCGTCCATCCATCCATCCATCCATCCATCCATCCATCCATCCATCCATTCATCCATTCATTCATTCATTCATACTACTGACAGTTTTTAAGCATCCACAGCATTCAAAGTACTAAAGGAAACTCAGATATCAGCCAGTCCTAGATCCAGTCCTCAAGAACCTTAACAGTCTCCCAGGTGAACTACACCATGTAAACAAAGATAACATGACCTAATGAGTGATAAAAGCTAAGAGAAAGAGGTACAGATTGCTGTGAAAAGACGGAGAGATGCCCCATGTGGAAGATCTGAAAGAGTAATTTTATTATTCTTTGGTAAATCCTGCCAGTCTTTTGCCAGTACAAGCTGTGTTAATGTCAATTTCATTTTGCTTAATTTGCTGCATTTTGATTCTGGACAAACCTGGTCATGTTACAGTAGGCAGAGACTTGCTAATGAGAACTAATTTACTGAGCATTTATTATATGCCAGGAATTACCCTAAGCCCATGTTAGTTTAAAGTTCTAGTATATTATCCGTGTTTCATAGGTGGGGAAATTAAGACAAGAGTAAATAAACTCACCTAAAGAACATAGCTTGGTTAATAGTGAGAATTTGAATCTGGGGAGTTGAACTCAGTTGGGGCTGCCTTCCCCTGTATACATTGTTCTCTGAGATTTCTGTCTGTTTTGGGGCCACTTGTAATCTGCGAAGTGTTATCCCAGCTGCTTCTGTCGTGAGGTAGGTGGTCAGGCATTACCAGATACGGACATTCTTGCTCATCCTGGGACAACCATGCTAAAACTGACAGTCAGTTGCAGCAGGTTGACGGGGACCTCAAGGAGGTACATTATAGTGGTTATAACGAAAAGGGCAGATGTACTATGAGGATCACTGCTTGATTGCATGCATCATTAAAGCTTAACAGAGTGTTAATGTTTTCATAGGTGTAACACAGAGAGTGAGTGGTACCAAATCCATGAGAACATCATCAAAAAGCTGAATGCACGTTATAACTTGACTGGCTCCAATGCAGGTGAGTGTATGGGCTGGCTGATTTTCCCTACACTTTTCGTTCCAAGCCCTTTTTTTTGTTTGTCTGTCTGGGAAGGAAATTATCAGCCCTTTGTTTTTCTGTCTATTCACTCCCTAACTTTAAAAATGCTCAATGAACATTCTGGTATGTCTTCCTATGCTATGATAGGGTTGTACTTATAACTCCCTATAAAAAATGTATTCTATTCTTGTTGAAACGAAAAAGATAATCTGAATTTGTTCTTTGGTACCAAGTCTTCATACTCCTAAGTTGTTATTGAAAACTAAAAATCAGCCAGGCACGGTGGCTCACGCCTGTAATCCCAGCACTTTGGGAGGCCGAGATTAGTGGATCACCTGAAGTCAGGAGTTCGAGACCAACCTGGCCAACACAGTGAAACCCCGTCTCTACTAAAAATACAAAATATTAGCTGGGCATGGTGGCAGGTGCCTGTAATCCCAGCTACTCAGGAGGTTGAGAAAGGAGAATTGCTTGAACCTGGGAGGCGGATGTTGCAGTGAGCTGAGATTGTGCCATTGCACTCCAGCCTGCGTGACACAGTAAGACTCTGTCTCAAAGAAAAGAAAAAAAAAGAAAGCTAAAAATCACATGACAAATATGATGCTTGGATTTGTGACTGTTCTGTGGAAATAAGTTTGATAAATAGCAATTTTTAGTGAGGTCCAATAAAAACATGCTTCGCGGCCGGGCGCAGTGGCTCACGCCTGTAATCCCAGCACTTTGGGAGGCCGAGGTGGGCGGATCACGAGGTCAGGAGATCGAGACCATCCTGGCTAACACGGTGAAACCTCATCTCTACTAAAAAAAAAAAAAAATACAAAAATTAGCCGGGCATGGTGGCAGCCACCTGTAGTCCCAGCTACTCCGGAGGCTGAGGCAGGAGAATGGCGTGAACCTGGAAGGCGGAGCTTGCAATGAGCCAAGGTCGCGCCACTGCACTGCAGCCCGGGTGACAGAGCAAGACACCGTCTAAAAAAAAAAACAAAAAACAACAACAAAAAAAATGCTTCACTGCCTATGGCTGGCTTTGAGCAGCAACATTATTGACAAACATACAGGTTCACACATTGAAGTTGGCTAAAAAAGAAAGTGATGCTGATTGCAGTGGCATGTGAAGAAAAATGTGTGTGTGCTTGTTCAGAGAGGAACTGAAATATATACCACTATAAGTCATATGAGGTACATAGTATTGTACTAGTAACATATAGTATATACTACATTATATAGCATATATAGATTGCATAGCATATATAATGACATCTTTAGGTTTGGTCAGTAGACAAAAACTTGGTGAATATTGTTTGTTCTTATCCACCATTCAGACCCACATTGAAGCAAAACAAAGTATGCAGTCATGTGCTTTAATCGACATAAAGAAACTTCAAATAAAGTAAGCTGTTTCTTGAACTGAATGTGTTGTTTTTTAAGACTGATTTTTAAAAACACCTTGAATATAGGTATTTTTGTTGCAGTCCAGATCACCTGGCAATTAGGGGAACCAGAATTTAAATTCAAACCGCCTTTCTTTTTTCAGAGCCTTGCACATCTTGCTAGACCAAACTGACCGCAAAGAGAAAATCACTGTAGACAGAGCTTTGTCATTCAGTTCAGTGAGAGCCATAAGTACCTCCAACTCACACATGTGGCAACGCTTCAGACTGTAATGAGTGGTGAGGTCAGTTTCCTCCTCCCTCTCCTAAGAGTTGGAGAGATAACTTGGGTTTTATTTGATGCAGATGGCCCTTTGCTTTGGACAAAGTCCTGCATCTACCACTAAACAAACAAGACACTTGGAGCACTTACTATTGAGGGCAGAGTCTCTAAAAGACTCACACGAGACAGGAGAAATGAAATACAACATGGAACTACTATGTATGCTTGTCTTCTCTTTTCCCACAAAACAATTATAATTCTCGGCTGGGTGCGGTGGCTCACGTCTGTAATCACAGCACTTTGGGAGACCAAGGCAGGTGGATCACAAGGTCAGGAGATTGAGACCATCCTGGCAAACATGGTGAAACACCCGTCTCTACTAAAAATACAAAAAATTAGCTGGGCGTGGTGGCGCGTGCCTGTAATCCCAGCTACTCCGGAGTCTGAGGCAGGAGAATCGCTTAAACCAGGGAGTCGGAGGTTGCAGTGAGCCAAGATCGCACCACTGCACTCCAGCCTGGCGACAGAGAGAGACTCCATCTCAAAAATATATATATATATATACACATATATATACATATATATACGTATATATGTATATATGTGTATATATATATATACGTATATATATGTATATATATGTGTATATATACGTATATATATACACACTTCTCCTGATTGTCCATGGATAAAATGGTTTAATTTCAATACTCCCTCAGTAAGATAGTAGAGCTGCTATTTGTTAGAGAACATGTCTTGTGGAATTCATTGGTAGACTTCCAGCCAAATCCAGTTCTACTCTAACTGTGGAACTGGTGTTTCTTGATACCAGTGACCGTCATTTTGTCATTAAATTTACCCTAGACCTGTGCTGTCCAATTCAGGAGGCAGCAGCCATATGTTGCTGTTGACAATTAGACATGAACCTAGTATACCACTAGAATTGAGATGTGCTGTAATTGTAAAGAACATACCGTATTTTGAAGACTTGGCCCAATAAGAAGAATGTAAAATATCCCATCAATAATTTTCATATTGATTACGTGTTGAAATGATAACATTTTGGATATATTGGGATAAATAATGTATGCTATTAAATTTTTTTCTTTTTTACTTTTTTGACATGGTTACTAGGGAAATTTAAATTTCATTCATGATTCGCATTATACTTCTGAGTCAGTGCTACTCCAGGTTCTGTTTAAAGGCTAGCATTTTTTTAAGTTCTTATGGATCACAAACAAATCCATTATGCCCTGCTCCTTTCTTTCTGCCTATTAACTGTGAATAGAAGAGTTGGTAACCATGGTGTATCTTGTTCTTTCTCCCTATGCGTCCTGTTACCTTAATTTGCTTGCATTTGCCCTCTGTATGGATAAACAAATACCAAATTAATCCTGACCTTCTGACTTTTCACATGTAGTCCCTGACCTTCCTACCATCATAGATGTGGTCTTGACTCACCATGATATGCTGAACTGTTGGCTACATGTCTTTCCCAACTCCTTTTCATCTCCCAGCCCTTTCCCACTTCAAATATGCCTCATGCAGGACAACATTCATCTGTTATTAGGTTGTTTGAATATATCATTGTCCAAACTCTGAGGTGATACCCAATTGCCTCTTGAATGTTGGTGAAGTTCCCAATGATAGGCTTTGATTTATATCTCCCGATAGACTCTAACATAAGTGATCCTGTATCCTTAAGGCCTGTGTTAAAGGTCAGGATTCCAGTTAAACCAAACCACAAATTTCCCTCTGCTTACAGACAGGAGTCATCTCTTAGAGAGTATAGTGTGGTATTTAAGAGCTTTTTCTCTGCAAGCAGGATGTCCTAGGTTTGAATCCTCTAAGGGATATTGGGAAGATTAAAAGAAAAAATGTATGCAAAGCACTTACCACAGGACATCATACATGGTGTGTGTTTAATGTTAGTTATTATTGTTTACCCACTTTAAAGCCACTAGCTGAAATATTCTATCCTTACCTCTTAAGTTGTCTGTTTTCATTGTCTCGAAATGGATCCTGATTTAATCTCCTTAATGAAGACTTTTAGAATAACACAATTGGATTATTGATATGTTGGATCATTGAACCGACCCCTTCTATACTTTGTTTCCTTCATCTCCTCTCCATTGATTTGATTGCTAATATCTCTTCCTGGTTTCTTTTAACTTAATTGTTGGCCTTCTGATTAACTTCAGGAAGGAAGGGAAGCACATTCTGTTTCCTTGGGCAGTTCCTCCCATGTTTAGATGTGTCCACATGTTCCATGTACTTTGTCAATTTTACTAGCTCCTTATTCTTACTGGAATCCTGAGTGAAACCCTACCAGATAGTGAGATCCAAACCACCCTTTTCCATGAGTCATACCTTTTCTGTTTACAGCCTTTGTACTGAAATGAAAAGCTACGTGTTGTAGCCTTTGCAAAGAATGAAAGAAACCATTGTACCATAAAGCCTTGTAAAAAGGTTTCCCCTTCCTTTGGCAGGATCCATTCCCATTTTGCAGCCTACTGTGATGCTCAGATTCCTAGGCAACCAAATGTATGCACTTTATACCTGGCTTCTGCTACAAAGCCCTGTCTGCTCCCCTATCCTTGTGACCTCAGCCCTTCTCTACCCTTCTCTCTTAACCCTGAGGCCCAGCCAGGCCCACGCAGCCTGCATCTATCTGCCTTCTGTTTCTCTGGTCTCTCTCTCTGATCCTTTCTAGCCTCTCTCAAGCTGAGGCAAACCCAGCGCTAAGCCTCTTCACTCTAATATTCTGCTCTAGAGAGTGGAAGCTCAGGAAGAAGCCTAAAAACTAATTTAAAGAAAAGCAAAACTTATACTCTTCCCACCAAAGCTTCCACCCTTCAGTCTAGGTAGATCATTGTTCTGTATCCCCTTGATCTATATCCTTGGTTGAGGAATGGAAGTTCTGTGGCCAGCAGATAGGGATTCCAGAGCTGTTCAGCTTCATTATTGAAAAGGAGGCACATTCATGGCTTACCTCAAGATAGTGGGGGAAGCAAGAGCACAAGAAATTGAAGAGGGAAATTAGGGTGCCCAATGTTTAAACTGTCACAACAGTTAGATAATGTTGACTTCCGCTGTTTTCTCTCTGGACCACAGAATTGTTTGTTAAATGGAAGCAGTGCAGTCAAACGTTTTCAAAAGAATTGAGTTCACTCTAAAAAGTACTGTTTTTCCCCACTTTCTCCTGCTATTCCTCAGTCACTGGCACTAAAAAAAGAGAAAAAAACGCAACTTTGAAATTGGTTTCGGAAACAAATTCTACCAGCTAATTTCCAGGCCCTTTATGCTTCATTGATATCCTCCTAGCTATTGGAGTTGTAATCTTGTCTGGTTAATAGATAAAGGGATTCACCAATTAACTGGGCTTTTTTCCCCTCTAACCTAAGACTTATGTTGCAAAGGTACATTAACCACTATCTTAGTTGAGTTTAGAAACTGGGAGAAAATTGCAAGCAATCCATTTAACTTTTTAAGATGTTTTAAAAATTGAATTACTATATCTTCACAGTTAGATATAGTTAGGTTGAGTAGTTTGAAATCTCCAAAGTTGTGCTGTTTTATGAATTTTAAATCCAAAGGCAGTGTTGTGAGAATTTGAAATTCTAAAAGTATTCATTAATGTGAGCCTGGTTTAGGTTTGTTGAGCAAATGGTTATTATAAATGTCACCTCTGATAGACAGCAGTTGAATTATAGGAATGTGACATTAGACTGAGCCAATATGATTTACTGAGGCAAATTAAGTTCTACGTCTTGAAACGGTGTGTAAAAATCATTGGCTATGGTTCAGTATGTCCCAAGAGAAACTTCAAAGTCTTTTCATATTATCTGTGTATTTATGAAATATTTTCTATAGTTTGCACATGTAGCTTACACCTAGAAGAAATCATATTTGCTATTCAGGTAAGTTTCTAGAGTCTTTGTTGTATCTTAGATGAGTGTACATGGTTGTATTCCTGCCAGCTATACTCTTTAACCCCCACAGAAAGTTAAAAAGAATTACCTAGATAAGGAGACCACAACATATAGCGAGAGCAGTTTAACTCTATTCAGGAAATATATGGTGTTTTTTATTTGGCTGAGGTGAAAAGAGGCTTTTTGAGAGTGTTAGGTTGCATTTTTGGGTCCACACATACCAATGTAGTCATTTTATTCAGTGTTACCAAGTTGGTATAATTCATAAGAATTTGATCAGTGCACCTGATTTTTGAACATTGTATTTGCTTTCTAGTATCATTGAAATAAAAGTGGTACTTATTGGCACCACCTATTGGTTAGACATTTAATATGTGACCTTTTTGCTGACTTTTGGAGTTTCCTAAATATTTTACCATGATCTCTCTTTAAAGTTTTTTTTTTCAACTAATTTTATTTGTAGAAAACAGTACAAAGAATTTGTAATTTCCCAAAGGTTAACATTATACTACATTTCATTTGCATAATCTCCCTCCATTTATATATGTATGTGTGTGCATATAGTCATATAACTCAACATTAATGAATTGATATGATCCTTAAGGATTATATCAGAGCCTTGATTGTATATGTTTGTGTGTGTATATATGTACATATACACTTATATATGCATGTATACACACATATGTACATATATACACATATACACATCTATACACATCATACATATATACATTTCTTTTCCTGAGCTGCCTGAGAACAAATTGCAGACATGATCCCTCTCTATCCCTGCTTACTTCAGAACATAGCAACAGAACCACAGTACAGTTATCCAAATCAGAATGTTAACATTGCTATAATACTATTATCTAACCTGCAAACCTTATTCAGATTTTGACAATTTTCTCCATGTCTTTTATAACAAAAGAAAATCCTAGCCGGGTTTGGTGGCTCCCACCTGTAATCCCAGTACTTTGGGAGGCCGAGGTCCGTGGATCACTTGAGGTCAGGAGTTCGAGACCAGCCTGACCAACGTGGTGAAAACCCATCTCTACTAAAAATACAAAAATTAGCTGGGTGTGGTGGCATGTGCCTGTTAATTCCAGCTACTCAGGAGGCTGAGGCAGGAGAATCAACTGAATCTGGGAAGCAGAGGTTACAGTGAGCCAAGATTGTGCCACTGTACTCCAGCCTAGGTGACAGAGCGAGACTCCATCTTAAAAAAAAAAAAAAAAGAAAGAAAAAGAAAATCCAGGCTATTTTGCATGCAGTTGTCATATCTCTTGTTTCCTTCGATCTAAATCATGCTAATGACAGCAAAGAAAAAATATAGTTCAAACTATGTTACTACATTACACCGTAAGATATTTTTTAAAGTTCATGCAGTATTTAAAAAAAAAAAAACTAAATCCAAATGATGTTAATGGAAGTAGTGATTAGAGCTTGATTTCATTTTCTAAATGAGCTATGTATGGCTAATTTAGATATAATCACTAGCAATACTGTTTGCAAGATTTGCTGCATAGGAAAAATATGGAAGTATTTCAGTAAATTAAAATAATCAGATATTAAACTACAATCATAGATACTATTGTAGAGGAGGAAAAATATTTCCTCATGTATCCTAGGTTCATGGATTAAGCCCCAACAACAAAAGACAGAGTAACAAAAGTATACAAACAAACATATTTAAGTTCTTTGTGACATGAGAGCCTTCATTAGGAAATGAACACCTGAAGAAACAGTTTAATCTTAGTTTTTTTATAGTAGGTCTGATGAAGAACAGGGAGTTGTAGAGAAATACTAGGGGGTGAAAAAGGTATCGTCTAATGGCAATAAACTGGGAGAAACTTAGGAAGGCCTGTTTATTCAGGTTCTTCTCTGCAACACTTTGTTTTCAGAGATAAGGATGTACTTTTCATCCAATATACGGAGGGCACCTCTTATGACCTGCTCAGGGGAGAATGGCAGGGAAGGTCCGAGAGACCTTCCTGCACATGGTGTCTCTCAAAATAGTCAGTATGCCAAGGAACCATGTTTTAGGGTAATGTGTCCTGAACCCCATCACTATGCTCTATACACATTTTTTAAATGGTTTGCAGCCCATGGATTCCTTTGTATTGGTATTGTGGAAATAAAATACAAATAGGTAATAATAGTTACAGTAAAAACAAACAAAGCCTGTTTAAAAAACCTAGACATAGTCCTCAGTATATGCTATTGAAATGTTGATACACTAAATCAGAATAAGAATGGAAACTTTAAAGTGAAAAATTCCCCTTAGTTAAAAAGGAAATGTTGAAATCCCTTCGAATGCTCTCATCACTCCTACCAAATGTGGAGAAGCCCCTCTCCAGCTTTCATTGCTGGTCAGCAGATTTCTTTTGTAGTTAAGACTCAATGAAAGTAAATAATTTCACATGTCTTTAATGCCTTTTCATTTGACATTCTGTGACATTATGTATTGCTTCAATCTTACGTTCTCTATAACTCTTAGCCATGAGCTAACCACTTCTCTAGAGAAAACATAAAAGCCTTTCCCAAAGCTTTGAAATTTAGAACTAGCAGATCTGCAAACCAGCAGTTATAATCACAAGATTATTTGTTCATGCTTATCATACCTTTTGCGTATTAGAAGGTAGTCATCCCAATGGACAGAGTTACCCACTTTGAAGATCTCAGGAAGATGATCTTCAGACAGTGAGCCTATGGTCAGACCCTTTGGGTTATCCTCAGTGATGTCAAAATTATATTCTTTAAGACTTAACTTAGTTTAAAGAAGCAGTCAACAATAAGCATATTCACAAATTGAACAATACTGGCTAAAACTCAGAAACCAAGGTATGACTATTAAGAAATAAAAGTGTTTTCTTTCTTCTTGTCTTCCTTCCTCCCTTCTTTTTCTTTTTTTCTTTCTTCCTTCTTTCCTTCCTTCCTTCCTTCCTTTCTCTCTCTCTTTTTCTCTTTCTCTTTCTTTCTTTTTTCTTTGCCTCGCGCTGTCGCCAGGCTGGAGTGCAGTGGCATGATCTCGGCTCACTGCAACCTCTGCCTCCCGGGTTCAAGTGATTCCCCTGCCTCAGCCTCCTGAATAGCTGGAACTACAGGTGGCATGCCACCACGCTTGGCTTATTTATTTATTTATTTATTTATTGTATTTTAGTAGAGATGTGTTTTTACCATGTTGGCCAGGATAGTCTCGATCTCCTGACCTCGTGATCTGCCCACCTTGCCCACCTTGCCTGCCCGCCCTGCTTCCTTCCTTCCTTTCTTTCTCTTTCTTTTTTTCTTTCTTTTTTTCCTTCCTTCTTTCTTTCTTTCTTTTTCTTTCTTTCTTTCTTTTTCTCTTTCTCTCTCTCTCTCTCTCTGTCTTTCTTTTTTCTTTGTCTCGCTGTGTCGCCAGGCTGGAGTGCAGTGGCGTGATCTCGGCTCACTGCAACCTCCGCCTCCCGGGTTCAAGTGATTTCCCTGCCTCAGCCTCCTGAATAGCTGGAACTACAGGCGGCGCGCCACCATGCTCGGCTTATTTATTTATTTATTCATTGTATTTTAGTAGAGATGGGGTTTTACCATGTTGGCCAAGATAGTCTTGATCTCCTGACCTCGTGATCTGCCCACCTTGCCCGCCTTCCTTCCTTCTTTTTCTTTCTTTTTCTCTTTTTCTCTCCTTCTTTCTTTCTTTTCTTTTCTTTCTTTCTTTCTTTCTTTCTTTCTTTCTTTCTTTCTTTCTTTCTTTCTTTCTTTCTTTCTTTTTCTCTTTCTCTCTCTCTCTCTTTCTTTTTTCTTTGTCTCGCTCTGTCGCCAGGCTGGAGTGCAGTGGCACGATCTCGGCTCACTACAACTTCCGCCTCCCGGGTTCAAGTGATTCCCCTGCCTCAGCCTCCTGAATAGCTGGAACTACAGGCGACACGCCACCATGCAAGGCTTATTTATTTATTTATTTATTTATTTATTGTATTTTAGTAGAGATGGGGTTTTACCATGTTGGCCAGGATAGTCTTGATCTCCTGGCCTCGTGATCTGCCCACCTTGCCCTCCCAAAGTCCTGGGATTACAGGCATAAGCCACTGTGCCCGGCCCTCTTTTTTCTTTCTTTTCATTTTAAATTGGTTTTGAAAGTATATCTAAAAGAGGAGATACATCCCAAATTTAAGCAGTGGCAACATTAATAGCGTAAGTGTCTAGCTCTGCAAGATGACAATGTTAAAGGACAGCTGTAATTTGGGTACTTTGGTCCTACTGGGTAGAGGCTTTGAGTAACTAGGCTCCTTTCATCATGTAATTAACACATTGTTAAGCAGGCCTCTGGTAATGTTCACAGCTCCCATTTTCCCATCTGCATCTTGATTTCTCCATCTAACCTGGCTCATTTGTACACACCAGTCTCTTCCTAATATTCTGGCTTTTGCTCCATTGACTCATTTTCCGATAGTATTGTCTCACTTAATACCTCACACTTTCTAGAAATTTGACTTTCTTTCTTTCCTCTGCTTCAGAGACTTTCAGAGCCTGTCTCTGACCTCCCAGTGTAAATACCTCATTTTAATCAGCCAGGATTTTACTGCTTGGTGTAGCTAGGATGTGCCTCTGAAAAGTTTTCACTGGCTTTGAGTTGAACTCCAGATAGGATATATAGCTTCTAATGTATTTACTTTGAAATTCAATTATCTTTTCTTATAACACATAACATTCTAATGCACAAAGCAAAGCTTAGATTATTAATTTTGTAAATCAAGCACATAGGAAGGAATAGATGTAAAATTTGTGCTCTGATAAGATTGAGGCCCTACATATTTCAGAAATGAACAGGTTTTACTGAAGGTGATTTTTGAAAAAATCTACTAATATCATCTATAGGAAGTTTTGCTAATACCTCATAATGTTAGTAATTTTGTAGTACAAGTTTAGAAATTCCACCAATTGTGTTTTACTCTCAGCCCCCACCTCCCAAACATACAAAGTATGCAAGTACTGTCAAGAAATAGTGTTTTGAGAGTTTACTACAGAATGGCAGTGTGAAGAGCTGCACCATCCTCCTCCAATGGAACAACCATTATTGATGAAAATCGTATTTTCTTTTAGATTTTAAATTAAATTATTTTTCATATTTATTTATTTTTAAAAATGAAATGGGGACTCACTATATTGGCCAGGTTGGTCTTGAACTGGCCTTAAGCAATCCTCCCACCTTGGCCTCCCAAAGGATTATAGGTGTGAGCCACTGTGCCTGGTCACAAATTGTATTTTAAAACAGGACTAACGTCTAGAAATCTTCCTAAGTGTAGACAGCAAATAAAGAGTAACTGCCAACTCCTGATAAGAATCAAGAGAGTTGGTGAAACTTATATCACGTCTCATTTTCTCCTTCCTGCCTGCACCAGCTCAGCGTGATGAAAATTCCACTACATATACATGTAGCCAAGAAGATGGGGTTCCCTCTCCCATCAGCTTCCAGTCAAGGTATATGGTATCTCACCAGGAGAGGGTAGGCTACTAGCATTTCACATTTCCCCTGGTCCCAGTTGTATAGCCTAAAAAAAGTAAATGTGTAACCCACTCCATATTGTCGCTTCCACACCTATGATGCATGGGATCCCTGTGAAAAAAACAACACCCACTAAAGATGAATTGTGATAAAATGATAACAATTAGCAATCAATGAGGCAGAGTAAGCAAATGCAACAAATGAGAATCATGATCTTTTGGAATTTTAGGTAATAAACTATCAGGAAAAGAGGTAGCAAAAGAGATTTCTAATGAAAAAGAAAACATCATAAAAAAATGGAACTAGATTTTTAAACCCATACATCAAAAGAATATTGAGTATATATATTTCAGCATTACTCAAGGCACTGGTATACAGTTTTTGACAATGAAAAATCTTTGTTTTCTTTGTGTATAAATTCTAGTGGTTAAAGAGAAGTAAATAGAACTTCTAAAATTCTTTTTAAAAATGTTATTAAAATAAGAAATCAGTGGACTACTTAAATAGCAAACGAGCATAGTTGGAAAACGAATTAGTAAAATTATAACTTAAAATATTAGCCAGAATGCTACCCAAGGGGTAAATGCAATGGAATAACCTGAATAAACATTTAAGAGCAGTGAAGGATTGAATGAAAAGACCAGCATACATCTAGTAGGAATTCCAGAAGGAACAAATAAAGTACATGGGTAAGCTGCAGTATTTGAAAAGGTTGAGAATTTGTAGAGCTTTTGCAGAGGATAAAATGTGCAGATAAAAGAAGAAAATGTTATTAAGTAGGATAAAGTTATATCTGGATAAATTAAATAACTTTTGCAGAGGTTAAAATGCCCAGATAAAAGAAGCGAAAGTTATAAGCAGGATAAATAAAAGTCATATCTAGATAAATTATGGTGAAACTGCAGAACACCAAAGACAAAACCAGAAACCAGAGAGAAAATACTGATTACCTAAAAAGAAATAATAGTCTTAGCAGCAGTTACAGAGGTCAGAATATTATGGAATAATAAATATCTTAAAACTGCTGGGAGCAAATGGCCAACTTTGAATTCTTTACTTGCCAAACTGTTACAGTCATTGCTTGGTATCCGTGGGAAACTGGTTCCAGGACCTCTCAGGATACCAAAATTTGCAAATGCTGAAGTCCCTTACAGAAAATAGCATATACTATTTACATATAACCTATGCACATCCCCTCATATACTTTAAATTATTTCTAGCTTATGTATAATACCTAATACAATGTAAATGGTATCTAAATGATTGTTATTACTGTATTGTTTTTTGTGGTTACTGTTGTTGTGTTGTTATTTTTTATGGATTTTATTTTTCCAAATATTTTTGACACCCAGCTGGTTGAATCCACAGATGCAGAGCCCCACAGAACAAAGGGCCTGCCATATTTAAAAGGGGGAATAAAATAAAATTTCAGATGAAGACTTGGAGATTTTACATTCACATTCACTGAAACAACTAGTCAGAGTTCATCATCAGGAGTAAAGAACTGAACCCAGGCTGGGTGTGGTGGCTCACACCTATAATCCCAGCAATATGGGAGGCTGAGGCGGGTGGATACCGAGGTCAGGAGATCGAGACCGTACTGGCTAACACGGTGAAACCCCGTCTCTACTAAAAGTATAAAAAATTAGCTGGGTGTGGTGGCGCACGCCTGTAGTCCCAACTGCTAAGGAGGCTGAAGCAGGAGAATCACTTGAACCTGGGAGGTGGAGGTTGCAGTGAGCCAAGATCGCACCACTGCACTCCAGCCTGGGCGACAGAGTAAGACTCCATCTGAAAAAAAAGAACTGAACCCAGAAGGAAAGAAATGTAAGAAGCAAGTGAGTACGAAGAGAATAGTAAATGTCAGGATAAATCTATTTAAGCATTGACTGCAAACAGCAACAATTTAAAAATATATCATCATCAGAGTTTAAAAGATCCAAGTTCCCAGAATTGTTCCAGAAGAGAATAGAGCTATTGATTAAATGTAGTATTTAAGTCAATTACTTATGTTACACATTTAAAGAATAGAAATAGTATGTATAATTTCCAGAACTATAGAGAGATAAATAAGCAAATAAGAAAACTTAATCCATTTAGAGGGTAGAAATGAAAAAGAAGGGGAAAAAAGAGAAGCAAATAAAAATCATGATATTTGAAAAACAAAATAAGATAGCAGTATAACCTCTCCTCCTGACTAAATTACATGCTAAGTATCTTCTAAAGGATATTTCAGAATTTGTCACTTGTTCAGAGCGTTGACTTACTAGTATCTGAGGACAGCACCGTAATCTCCATGTCATTAGGAATTTCACCGCCTTCGCATAT
This sequence comes from Pan paniscus, assembly GCF_029289425.2. Taxonomy (NCBI): domain Eukaryota; kingdom Metazoa; phylum Chordata; class Mammalia; order Primates; family Hominidae; genus Pan; species Pan paniscus. The sequence continues at coordinate 148,758,462 of NC_073255.2, read as the reverse complement.
GTCTAATTGTACTTATCGTCTATTTGTATTTCTCAGTTATGTCTTTGTCAAGTCTCCCATGTTAGAGGATTGTTCTCAATATACAGACATATTTGCCTTTGAAACCTTTATAGAACCTAATTACAATATTTGGATTTATCTGGTGGTAAGTGGGCATAACTATTAAAAGAAATATTTTATTTCTATATGACACTAAGGAGACTTTGGCCATTTTTTGATGGAAGCTAATTTGTTGATACTCATGGTAGGGAGGAATGAGAACAGAAACAATGATAGATATAATGATAGTAGTGGCAGTGGCAATTGTAGGAGTAGCAGCTGACACTTCCTTTGAGCTAAGCATTACCTAAAGTATTTTATGGAATTGGTGCCTTTATCTTTATTTTACAGATGTGGAAACCAAAGCACAGAGAGGTTAACATTGAGGCAGTCACTTGCAACCATATGATATGATTCTTAAACTGCACACTTAGTAACAACATGTATTTATCCAATATATTTATCACAGTTTTCCATTTTTGCATTGCTGTGCATTCGTAGCTACATGTTATTTGGTTTATTAGTGGCAAAATGGCTGATGTATTCTAAAATTTCAGCTGCTACTTATAAATCATGCTATGCTTTCCATTTTTAATGTAAAATTGCAGAATTTCATGAATTTAAAAGGAGCCAACTTATAGAATAAATGAGCTTCAATTCTCATGAAATTAGAACTTCCAAGTAATCAGCCACATTTGGCTTAAAAGATACCAAGCCTTTCTTTCGTGTACTACTACTCTGTAAGCTGAACTTAATTATGAATCATATCCGTGGTTTTATGGCAGACTCCAGATTAATGACTATGCCTTTTGTTTAAAATTAAATGTTAAGTATTTATCATTGGGCTTGAACATCTAGGCTGATGTGAAAGTTCACTTTAATGTTTACGTTTCTTCCAAGAAAGGGAACATTTCTCCCACAGCAATTTCATTTTGGGCACTTATATTAAGGGCTAAAAAAAGTGACTTAAAATATTATTTACATAAACAAAATTAGGTTAAATTTTATGAAATTAAATTATAAATTAAATTTTATGAAATTTAAATTTTATGAAATTCAAATTTAATCTAATTTTACAGGTTGTCATAAATTCCAATAAAAAATTCCCTAAGCTTTCCAATTCTTTCCGTGATAATTTTTTCTTATTTTACTATTCCTATCATACCTATAATCCATTCTGTTTTATATTCTCTCTCTTTCTGTCTCTCTCTGTATAAGTTTCTTATTTTAATTGTTAGATTATCAGTTTCTTGGGAGTAGGAAAACTGTTATATACATCCTTAAATCCCACTTTCCACCCTCCTCTCAAGCCATAAGTTACTGCTGCTCAGAGTGTGCATTTTGAACTGTGGCAGGAATAAGGTAAAATGTACAGATAAAATTTAAGAAGTTGCCCCAACCCCAGAGATAGCAGGTAAGGCCAGGAAAGTGAAGTAGGATGATAAGAAAGAAAACGGAAAGAAAAATACCATTCTCCAAACATGCCCTGTGTCATAACCCTGAAAAGACAGGGCTAATCTCAGGTAATTGGAATGTGTAAATATTTGTCTTTTTTGCCCCAGCTTTAATAAGGTATAATTGACAATTAAAAATTGTACGTATTTATGGCATACAATGTGATGTTTTGATATATGTATACACTGCTAAATGATTAAATCAAGCTAATTAGCATATGACCCTCACATATTTTATAGCAGTGAGAACATTTTAAAATCCACTCTCTTAGCGATTTTTAAGTATACAGTATATTATTATTAACCACCTCACCATGCTATACAATAGCTCTCTAGAACGTCTTCATCTTGTCCAACTGAAACTTCGTCTCCTGTGACCAAAATCTCCCGGTTTACTCTCCCCAACCCCCATATCCCCCACCCTCTCCAATCCCTGGTAACCATCATTCCACTCTCTGCTTCTATGAGTTCAACGTTTTTAGAAGGAATATGTAAATATTTGCTATGTCTTTCCTTTATAGTGATGAGTAGTTTCTTAGTCTTCATTATGTTATTTCTTTCTGTTCTGGTGGCTCATTTATCCAGCCTCTTGGTTGTGGTCATGACAATTAAGGACCACTGTAAAAATAGGATCTGGAGTTTCTTTGATTGGGAAATAAATGGAATTGCAATGGCTCTTTGTGGGCTGGTCCCTGTGGACTCACTCTCAGAATCATGTTTTTGATTTGTGCACCCACTCTTTGATGTTTCTTAGTCATATGTTGTGGTTTCTTTGTGGAAAGATTTGATGATTTGGGCAAAGCCAGATACACTGTGGTCAAACACTGTGTCCTATTAACCTTTGTCATTCTTGATGTCTGTGAATTCTTCATTCTGGAGAAATTAGGGAACCTCCAAATGGCAGTAACTGCCCTCCCCCTCAACCCCCGTTATCATCACTTGGCTAGTCAAATGACATAATTACACTGAGGGCTTTAATCTATATTGCTCTAAACCTTCAGGTTGAAAACTACTGTACCTATCAGACTTTTAGTATGCATCCAACTCTGAAATGCCAGCTTTTCCTTTTCCCCACACTATTTTGTCTATTTGTCCTGTCATTTTCCCATTCCCTTCCCTTCTCCACTGACCGACTCCTCTCTGTCGACTGTCTCCTAAATGGGTCCTCTCTGTCCTTTTGCACTCTCTCCCCTCTGTGGCCCTTGCTCTCTAGAGAACACTGATGTATTTCTGTTTATTATTACTTCCCCTCCATCTGTCTTTTTCTAAAGCATTTTTTTCTCCTTTTCCTATCTTCTTTAATTTTCTTCAGGATTCACCTCTCTGACCCAATGGTTTTCTTTTATCCTTGTCTTATCCTCTGTAAAGTACAGTATTCAGCTTATTTTTTTTGTTTGTTTGCTTTTGTTTTTGTTTTTGTTTTGTTTTTGTTTTTTTTAAAGTCGCTGCTGGTTAAATGAATGCTGGCTCCTATAGGGCAAAACAAGAATCTTGATCAGTTTTCCTCTCTCCAACTTCTATTGTGAATAGCATGATCTCTTTGTTTTTTCATTACTCTTGAGTCCTTTTCTCTTCTTCCTTTATGTATACCACATGATGTTGCTAGTGTCTCTGATCAGATCATTCATTGAGAAGCCCCAGTAAAATGATCTTCACTTGCAAAAATTACAGGATCTTAAGAATTTTGTTAAACTCGTCTTATTCTGTACTGGAAAGCATTGCTCATATAGTACGTCAGGATTTGAACAGTGTTTTCCCCAGCAGGAAGAACTGTTATTATGTACTGGATCTGGCAAACACTGGTATTCCACAAATACCAGATCCTGGTAATGCTAATGATGATGGTAATGATGTGGGTGAGTATTTTGAAGGCAAAAGGACAGAAGTGGGAGGAGAACAGAGACACCCATGATTAGGTGGGGGTAGAGTGTGAGTTAGGGAGAAATAGCTGCTGGGACAGATGGATCATAACACATGTTCGCTTGTCTTCATTCTTCTGCCTCCAGGTTTTAAAAGGTTCTACTAGTATCACATAAAGTGTCCAAAAGCTTCACTGATGATAGTTGTCTCCATCAAATCATCCAGATGGCTTATTCCCCCCTTCTTCATTTCCCGTGACCATGGAAAGACAGACACTCTCCATTTTATTGTCATCGGTCACCTAACTCAGAGTGAATGGGGTGGGGCTGGAGAGGAAAATAAGGGGTAGTTAGGTTAAACTAGGACGCAGATTTGAAGTTCTGAGGATGTGCCAGACTTAATGTAATTCTCGCGACAGCTCTTGGAGACATTCTGTTGGTACACAAACTGGAAAGTGTGAGGACACGATCATGTCATCATGTCCCTGTCCTCCTTTTCTTTGTTTATTGCCCCTCGTCTAGCTCCGATTTGGACCTCAGGAGAGGCTCCAGTTTCTCTCTGAGCCTAAAGCCTTTTCTTTTTTCTTTCCTTCTTTTTTTATTTTTGTTTACAAATTTTCCTGATATTTTAACCACTCTATTGAAAAACAAGCAAACCAACCAAAAAACGCTACTTTCATTGTTATTGTTTGTTTGCTCTATTATTGAAAGAGAGTAAAAGGGAAGACCTTCCTCTACACATGTGACAAATAAACTTTGCAATTTTTTCATCACAGCATGATGTCATTCTCACACCTTTGTTCTTATACAGCATTATCATACTGTAAGTCATTTTTGGGAGTTATGACTTGCACATGATCTGTGCATTATTGAGAGAAATGTGATAAGTAATAATGTAGATAGAGGATCTAAATCTGACGATGTAGATTTATCATCTTCTTGACTGTACTAAGCAAATTCATCTTTTTTTTTTTTTTTTTTTATGGGGTCTCGCTCTGTCACCCAGGCTGCAGTGCGGCGGTGCGATCTCGGCTCACTGCAAGCTCCACCTCCCGGGCCCACGCCATTCTCCTACCTCAGCCTCCAGAGTAGCTGGGACTACAGGCACCTGCCACCACGCTGGGCTAATTTTTTTGGTAGAGGTGGGGTTTCACCTTGTTAGCCAGGATGGTCTTGATCTCCTGACCTCATGATCCGCCTGCCTCGACCTCCCAAAGTGCTGATATTACAAGTGTGAGCCACCGCACCCGGCCAGCAAATTCATCTTTAAATTGACTTCAGGTTAATGATGACTGAATGTTTTTAAAAATAAGTCACCTTTGACTGGTTTCATTTTCTATCACTAATATAGTAAATATAGATGGGAGATATTTTTGTCCTTCTTATTTTAAAGCATAGAGGCCAGGCGCGGTGGCTCACACCTATAATCCCAGCAGTTTGGGAGGCCGAGGAGGGCAGATCACAAGGTCAAGAGCTCGAGACCATCCTGGCCAACTTGGTGAAACCCCATCTCTACGAAAAACACAAAAATTAGCTGGGTGTGATGGTGGACGCCTGTAGTCCCAGCTACTCAGGAGGCTGAGGCAGGAGAATTGCTTGAACCCGGGAGGCGGAGGTTGCAGTGAGCCAAGATCGCGCCACTGTACTCCAGCCTGGGAACAGAGCGTGACTCCGTCTCAAAAAAAAAAAAAAAAAAAAAACATGGGGGAAAGGGTGGGAGGTGGGTGAGGGATAAAAGACTACAAATTAGGTTCAGGGTTTACTACTCAGGTGATGGGTGCACCAAAATCTCACAAATCACCACTAGAGAACTTACTCATGTAACCAAATACCACCTATTCCACAATAACCCATGGAAATAAAAAAATTAAAAATATAATAATTTGGCTATCTTAAAAATTAAAACATAGGAAGATAAACAAAGAAGGAATGAAAAAGCTGAAAGAGAAGTGCTATCTTTGGAGTATGCATACAGACATATTCACAATGATATGACATTAAATTTTTCTGTACTTCTTACCTGGAAATTGAGAAAATAATATATGATAAAAAGTGTTTTGCATCTTCTATATATCCAGCTAAGGTAATGTCCTTATAATTGGGGTAAAAATAATAATTTTTTCTACTTTACTGACTAAATTCTCTTTTGTTTGTCAAGGTGTCCTGTATCCTGCTAAATTCTCCTCACTAGAAAATCATGTCATCATGAGTTTCTACTGTATATATTATTAATATAATCCTGGTTTCATTATAATTGGCTTTATTACTTATGTTTCAAGAAAATCTCTATCAATATCCTTTAAATCCTTAAATTAATATGTCTTCAGATTTGTGTTCATGCTTTTGATATTTGATAAGCAACTATTCATAGGCCTTTTGTTTTGTTTTGTTTTGTTTTAAACCTCCCATTTTGATGTCAGTATTTTTTAGGGCCAGGTGACCTTCATCTACTTCTGGAATAAGTGTTGGTGCAGGAACGTGCTCCACCAGACTAGGGTTGGAGGAGAGATTTGGGGGTTGGAAGCCAGGCTGCCTCTTAGAGTTCTGCTCATTTTCTCCACTTGCTATGAACCTCCTTATGAATGGGAAACTCAGATGTTGAAGTTGGAAAAGTGTTATTCAGATATGATTCGTATAGATTCTGTCGATTTTGTCGGAATATTAACCCTTAGTTTAAAACCATGATATTGTAAATTTGGGCTTGTTGCAACACATCAGTTTCTCTTTATTCTATTTCTATTCTGTTTTTAACTTGGGTATCTCTCATTTGTTTTAGGTTTAGCAGTTTCCTTACAGCTATTGCACGGAGACATTGAACAAATCAGAAGGGAATATTCATCAGTATTTTCTCATGGAGTATCCATAACAAGGAAGCTGGGATTTTCAAATATTATTATGCCTGGTAGGTGACTTGGGACGTACCGATATGATGAAATATGGGTATACTATCTGTTTTTGATGTTTGAGAAATTTTTCAAATTGCCAGCTTTGAAGCATTCACATGGGCCATGCTGAAGAATGAAATGAGGTATGTGACTGTAAGTAAGCACATTTTTTTCTAAAATATCCTTTTCAGTTTAATTTTAAAATATTTCCTTTTGTATAAATTTTCTTGTCAGTGATTTGAAGCTCAAAAATGTCTTTACATTCTGATTATTCTAAAGTTGTTAACTTGTGGGGGCCATGGCTACATTTCATTATGACCAGGAGAAGAAGGAAAACTGAGTTACTGTCCAGAAAATATTGTACTCCTTGATGGAAAATGTTGGTGAAGATGCTTAGAGGATATCCTAAATTTTGATAAAAACGTACTGAACACTAGTTAGCCATATGTAAATAAGCAGCCATATGCAAATATTATATGTACTTCTATACCTTTTCTAGATCTATTTGTGTGTATGATTTAGATCTATATTAGCGCCCCCAAAATTCCCCAAAAGTAGAAAAGATGTGGGTTAAGCAGTTTTACAGTGTGAAATGAATGCCAAATTCATTGAAGCTGATGCATTTGGGAGTGGGTCAGTCGTAATCTCTCCACGAAAATAAATTTTTAAAAGCACACCCCTTTATGTGCTTATGGAAATTTAGGGTTTTCTGAGTGTGTTCATCTACAACTTACGGATTGGATAAGAATAGTACATTTGCTGATGAGGAAGGATGTGTATTTAGCAAAAATTGATTTAGTCAGTCAGCAGGCATTGATTGAGCATCAATCAAAACTTTGTGCCAGGAGCCAAAAGTTAAAAGATGAGTTCATTCATTCTACAAATAAATATTTAGCACTTTCTATGTACAAAGGCATTCTTCCAGATACTGGAGCTATAAAACTGAACACAACAGAAAAAACTCAAAGGACTTACTTTGTAATAAGGAAAATTATAATAAATATGTAAGTAAAACATGTATGTTCAAAGATGATGAATGCTCAGGTGAAAACCAGTGTAGGTAAAGGGCTAGGGAATGTCTTAGATGGTAGTGGGTGGAGAGATGGAGATTTGTGGTAGGTAAGAAATTTAGGTGAGAAGGCAGTAGAGTAGAGACCTAAAAGACATGAGGAAGCCGTGCAGATAAGAGGATTCCAGGCATAGCAACAATAAGGGCAGTGGTCCTGCAGCCATAGAATCGTGGCTTGTTTGAGGAACTGCAAGAAGGCTAACTTGGTCAAAATACAGTACTGGGGATGGGAATGGAGATTCGAAGAGGGAAGTCATGTGGACCTTGTAGGTCACACTCAGCACTTTGGGTCTTATTCAGAATGAGAAAGGAAACAGCTAGAGGGTTTGGAACAGAGGTGTGACACTGCTTTACATTGCCACAGGATCACTGTGGTTGCTGTATAGAGATTATACCTGGAGGGAATATGGGAGGGCAGCAGAGAAACAGGGAGACCGGTTTGGAGGCTGTTTGAACTAATCCACGTAAGTGGTGATCATGGTGTTGAGCAAGGTGTTAGCAGTGGAGATGGCGAGAGTAAGACCTGTTCATACTTTGAGGGGGATTACAGTCCACAGGCAGAGACACGCTGTAACCTGAAAGGAGTTGGAGAATGCAGCATGCAGAGCACAGAGTAGTTGTAGAATCTTATTGAAGGAGTCTCGTTAAAATTTCCTGAGGAGGTAGCACCTGAGCAGGGTCTTCAATGCTAATGATTCTAGGCCCACATCCCCCGAGTCTTTGTTCTCCACTGCACTAATAGCAAGTACCTGCTTTAATAGTGAAAGACTGTGTAGTCATAGCCAACATGGCTGTACCTCTGATGTTTCTTTTGTTTCTTTGTTTGTTTGTGTTTTCTTTTTTAGAGATGGGGTCTCACTCTGTTGTCCAGGTTGGTGTACAGTGGCACAGTCATTGCTCACTGCAGTCTCAAACTCCTGGGCTCAAGTGATCCTCCCACCTCAGCCTCCTGAGTAGCTAGGACTACAAGCATATACCACCACATCTGGCTAATTAAAAAAAAAAAAAATTGTAAAGATGGGGTCTCCCTATGTTGCCCAGGCTGGTCTCTAATCCCTGGGCTCAAGTTATCCTTCTGCTTTGGCCTCCCAAAATGTTTGGATGATAGGCTTGAGCCACAGTGCCTGGCCCACCTCCAATGTTAAAAGGAGATTTCTGGCCTGACGCAGTGGCTCATGCCTGTAATCCCAGCACTGAGGCTGAGGCGGGTAGATCACCTGAGGTCAGGAGTTCAAGACCAGCCTGGCCAACATGGTGAAACCCCGTCTCTACTAAAAATACAAAAAATTAGCCGGGCATGAGTGACTGTAATTCCAGCTACTCAGGAGGCTGAGCAAGAGAATCGCTTCAACCCGGGAGGCGGAGGTTGCAGTGAGCCAAGATCCTGCCACTACACTCCAGCCTGGGCAACAAGAACGAAACTCCATCTAAAAAAAAAAAAAAAAAAGGAAATTTCTATGCTCTAAAAAATTTTAATTTCTAAAATTCTGTGAAAGTCATAATTTTGTGAGAGAATAGCCTTTTAAAAACTTTTGAAGTTTAAAAGCAAAAAAAAAAAAAAGAAAAAGTCTAATTGTTATTTAGTAATGAACCACTAGAGTTCTAGAAATTTCACACTGTCCCTAGGAACACAGGGCTATGACCAGCTGGGGTTATCTTCAACAAGCCTTGGTTCTGTCTGTACCTATCTATTTCTTTGTGTGTGTCTGGACCTCTTATTTTCTTTCTCTTTTCCTTTCTGTCTTGATCTTAATCTTTCTTTTTCTTCTTATCTTTCCTCCCGCCTCCATCTTCTTTCCTTCTCCTCCTCCTCTTCCTCCCCCTCTTCTGCTTCCTCCCTCCTCAGAATAGGACTAAGCTACACAGGTTATTGTGGCTTACATTTAAATTTTTTTTGACATATCCTCTTGTTTTTACAAATCAAGAAATGAGTTCTTTTAAGTCATGAATTTTATTATAAAAGGACCTCACTTGTGTTTGATCTTCCATAGAAACAAAGAGCTTCTGCCCTTTTGTCTACAGATAGAAGATGACGAATAGCATACTAAGTAGTAGTATTTCTGGGTGCTCCATACCCCACCCTCCACAACCAAGAAAAGGGAAAAACAATAGACCAAATAAAATACTCTTAAATTATTGACAGTATTTGTTTTAAATGAGGTCTTCTAAACCACTGTTTAAATCCCATGTGTAAGTGCAAGCAAAGGAAGTTGTATCTGACAAGGCACCTGGCATAGCTATGAGACCCAATAATGAGATTGCTATGAATAAAGACCTAAAATGACCAGTATCGCCCATTGCACCATTTTGTAATTGCTCGACTGAAATTCCTTCATGCAAGGAAGGCTGAGAGAACATCCTGTAAGTTTTCCTCAGATGACCTGACCTAGCTTAGGGACCCAGTCAGCCTGAGCATCTCATGGTACTGTTGTCGAAAATGACTGTTTATAGAACTGTTTACTTGGTGGCATGCTATTCTGTGGCCCTTGCAACTGTCCATTATTTCCTTCAGTTGCTATAAATAACTGGTATTTCCTCTTCAACAACAACAACAAAAATTCATCCCACTGGGAAGCAAATTGATGGGCAAATCTAATATATTAAAAAAAAAAAACATTTTAGAGCAGAATGCAGCCAGCTGCTGGAAGAATTCCTCAGCTTGGTCTCTGGGCAGTATCATGGAGAAATTGAAAAATATAAAGCAAGATGACACTTCACTGGCTGATTAATTGTCTGGGATCTGCTGTGCTCACGCAGCTTTTGTGTGGCTTTAATGATGGGCATGAACTTCTGTGGAATAAGGCTCGCTTCTGTCCCTTTCCGGTACCACCTTGTTAATGCGAAGTCTACACTGTCCAGGAAAATTGTTCTTCCAGACATGTGTCTGTAGCGCAGGGGAGTACAAAAGAGGTTTTTTTAAAAGCACTTCCTTCTCTTTCTTTTTTCCCTTTCTTCCTCTGGCTTTTTAATCTTCCATAATAGAAAAGGGAGAGATGTGTGTATTTCCTTAAACAACTGAAAGCAACTTTAAAACTCAGTGGAATTTTTTACACTGGGAAACATGCAGTCATTGTTTTGTTTTCCTTTGTTACTTTCAGACTTGTCAATTCATTCTCACCAGTGGCTCTAATGAAAACTTGAGCTGAATTCTTCCATGAGAAAGTGTATGTGAACAATATTTCTGATCCCAATGTTACACTGACCGTCTGCAAGCATAACTTTTTTTTCATTGTCTAGATGTGTCCTTCAGAGTTAATTTGCATCTTTAGCATTCTGATAGGGGTCAAAACAGGTGAGGCACATGATTATACCAACAGGACCAAGTTTATGCACACAGTCACCGCCTCTCTGCAGAATGAATTATCTGTGATCCTGACAAGGACAAGAACATACACAAAACTCTTTTCGATCACAGAATGTAATCAATGCCAGACTCTTTTTGAAATGGGAAAAACGTAGGCACAGAAATTCTCCACTTGTCTCACTATTGTACAGACAGGTCTCCTGGTGTGAGGAGGTACCTGTCCATATACTTCTGAGTCATCATGAAGTCCTCTGGACTCTTCCTTGGTTAAGGGTCTGTCACACAGCACTTTATTTCTTAGAGTGTCAGACTTCCAACTGAGAAAAAACATTTTCTGTGAAGCTCTGTCACTGCCACCTCCAAGCCAAATAACTCTGATTGAAGGCGTTCCACGGTCTGGGCTATGAGAGGGAGGGAGAGCAGCAAATTATTTTAATCAGTGCTTTCCAATAGGAACATCATTTGAGCCACAAAGGTAATTTTAAATGTTTTGGTAGCCACTTTAAAAAAGTGAGAATAAAAGAGATGAAATTAGTTTTAACCATATATGTTACTTAACTTAAAACATCCAAAATATTAGCGTTTTAATAGGAGATGCATATGAAAAACTACTGATGAGTTATTTTACACTCTGTTTTCAACCTCAGTCTTTGAAAGCTGGCAAGTATCGTACATGTACAGCATGTCTCTTTTCAGCGAGTCACATTTTAAGGGCTCCATTGCCACATGTGGCAGTGGTCACCCTGTTGGACAGCCCAACTCTAAATATCTTAACAGACCCTAGGCAAAGCGGGCCTGGCCTATTGCTAAGTATCAGGAAGATCTAAGTTTCCATCCATCAGACATTCTGGAGCAAAGCTGGCTGATGTGTCAGGAATGGCATGGAAGATCTGACTGTCTTCCCTGCTCCCCAAATGTCCATTTTTTACTCTGTGATTCTTTCCAGGCAAAATTTTCTTTGCCTCCATCATGATTTCACTATTTAAGCTTTCATGCCTGTACCCTATTTCTTTAGAGACTTGTTCCCACATATCCATTGGTTAAACTGTCATTCTTTGTTAGGGAACCCATCATTTATACATTTCATTGCATTCACTTTTAGTAGGTCTTTGAAGCTCTTAGCCCTAAAACTTTTTTTTTTTTCTTTTTTCTTTTTTTTTAAACAGGGTCTCCCTCTGTTACCCAGGCTGGAGTGTAGTAGTACAATCATGGCTCACTACAGTCTCAGCCTTCTGGGCTCAAGTGATTCTCCTGCCTCAGCCTCTTGAATAACTGGGACCACAGCAGGTGTGCCACCACACCCAGCTAATTTTTTATTATTTGGAGAAATCAGATCTCCCTATGTTGCCCAGGCTGGTCTTGAACACTCCTGGGCTCAAGTGATTCTCCTGCCTCAGCTTCCCAAAGTGCTGCAATTACAGGCATGAGCCACCATGCCCATCCCCTAAAAAGATTTAAGTGAAAACACTGGAGTGATAGGGTTGAGATTTGGGGACCAGTTTTAATAGTAATCTGAGGATTTATTTGTTTATTTTGTAAGTATTATTCAAATCAATCCTCCTTTTTCTTTATCCAGTCTATCATTGATGGGCATTTGGATTGGTTCCAAGTCTTTGCTATTATAAATAGTGCTGCAATAAACAAATGTGTGCATGTGTCTTTATAGTTCAAATAAGTTAAATTTCTATTTGGTCAAAGTTGACTAAATAATGATTTACAGACTGGAGTTAGAAGAATGTTATAGAGATGTTTGTCTTATGTTTAAGAAAGTAAGCAATTTCGAAGGATATGAACAGACACTTCTCAAAAGAAGACAGTTATGCGGCCAAGAAACATAGCAAAAAAGCTCATCGTCACTGGTCATTAGAGAAATGCAAATCAAAACCACAATGAGATATATCTCACACCAGTTAGAATGGGCGATTATTAGTAAGTCAGGAAACAACAGATGGTGGTGAGGGTGTGGAGAAATAGGAACACTTTTACACTGTTGGTGGGAGTGTAAATTAGTTCAACCATTGTGGAACACAGTGTGGCGATTCTTCAAGGATCTAGAACCAGAAATACCAGTTGACCCAGCAATCTTATTACTGGGTATATACCCAAGGGATTATAAATACATGCACACATTTGTTTATTGCAGCACTATTTATAACAGCAAAGACTAGGAACCAACCCAAATGCCCATCAATGATAGATTGCATAAAGAAAATATGGCACATATACACCATGGAATACTATGCAGCCATAAAGAAGAATGAGTTCATGTCCTTTGCAGGGACATGGATGAAGCTGGAAGCCATCATTCCCAGCAAACTAACACAGGAACTAACTCTCACTCCTAAGTGGGAATTGAACAATGAGAACACATGGACACCAGGAGGGGAACATCACACACCAGGGCCTGGGGGCGGTGGGGGGCAAGGGGAGGGAGAGCATTAAGACAAATACCTAATGCATGCAGGGCTTAAAACCTAGATGACGGGTTGATAGGCATAGCAAACCACCATGGCACATGTATACCTATGTATCAAACCTGCATGTTCTGTACATGCATCCCAGAACTTAAAGCAAAATACAAACAAAAATATAAAAAATAAATAAAAGTCACTTTGACAAAAAGAGAAGTAAGCAATTTCATTATTATTATTGTTATTATTATTATTATTATTATTTTATTTGTTTTTTTGAGATGGAGTCTCACTCTGTTGCCCAGGCTGGAGTGCAGTGGCACGATCTCGGCTCACTGCAAGCTCTGCCTTCCATGTTCATGCCATCCTCCTGCCTCAGCTTCCCGAGTAGCTGGGACTACAGGCGCCCACCACCATGCCCAGCTAATTTTTTGTATTTTTAGTAGAGATGGGGTTTCACTGTGTTAGCCAAGATGGTCTCGATCTCCTGACCTTGTGATCTGCCTGCCTCGGCCTCCCAAAGTGCTGGGATTACAGGCGTGAGCCACCACACCCGGCCAATATAAATATTCCTTACTATGTACTGATAGAGAAATACACATCAACAGATGGAATTGAAACAGCAGTAAGCCTTCTTTTGGAGAAAGTAGATGTGCACTAGTAAGATTTGATTTTCCTTAAAAATATATCCTAAATCTAGTTGGGCATGATGGCACACACTTGTAATCCCAGCACTTTGGGAGACCAAGGATGGTGGATTGCTTGACCTCAGTTGTTCAAGACCAGCCTGGACAAATGGCAAAACCCTGTCTTTACAAAAAATACAAAAATTAGCCAGGCATGGTGGCGTGCGCCTGCAGTCCCAGCTACTCAGGAGGCTGAGGTAGTAGAATTGCTTGAGCCCAGCAGGTTGAGGCTGCAGTGAGTGGAGATCATGCCATTACACTCCAGCCTAGAAGACAGTGAGACTCTGTATCAAAATATACATTGATATATATAATGTATCTGTATATATCCTAAACCTAACCAAAGCTTACCACCCTCCAGCTCTAGTCACTGGACCCCCACACCACTTAGCTTAGACCTGAACCCTGATGTGCGAGGAGATGGTGGTCTTTAACCAATGAATGCCACGGTGACTGAAGAGAGAGCGAAGCCGAGATTCTAATGTGTCACCCTGAAGTTATACCCAGCCCTAGATCAGACAGAGGGAGGGACTGGTACCTCTCAAATTATGAAGCTTACGGTCCCCACTGCCCCAAGAGTATAGGACTTCCCCCAACGGGCTGCCAGATCTCCATGCATTGTCTCAGAGTGGGATGGCAACAGGGAACCACAGTTTATCCATGCTCTTGCCTCTGAGCAAAACTGTCTGGAGAGCCCATTGTGGGTGTTGCATCATGTGCCCTTGCTTGCTTAATTGTCATAAGCAAAACATAAAAAGCTACCTCCCAAAAGAGTTCAGTATCTCATAGTACTCTTTTAAAAACAAAGCATAACAAAAATGAGAATGATAGACAGAAAATAGAGAAAACCTGATGGGTTTTACTCAAGTGTATCTTGTGTGAGAAATTGGAAATATAATATTAGTTAACTTTTCAGCCTATCCGTACATTTGCCCTGTCTGTGCTCTGCTTCAGTCTCCAGTTACCTGTGAGTCCTGCTCCCATTCCTTCCTTCTCCTTGAAGGTCTCATGAAGTGACAGAAGCTTGGATATGGAAGTCACATTGTATTAGTTTCCTATAGGTGCTATAACAAGGTGGCTTCAAACAACATACATTTACCATGTTACAGTTCTGGAGGTCAGAAGATGAGCTAGTCTCACTGAACTAAAATCAAGGTGTGATCAGGGCTGCATTTCTTCTGATGCCTCCAGGGGAGAATATACTTCCTTGCCTTTTCCAGCTTGTGGAAGCTGCCTGCACTCCTTGGCTCATGACCCAAGTCATTCCGGCCTCTGTGTTCCTCATCATATCCCCTTCTCTAATTCTGACCCTTCCCCCTCCGTTTTTTAAAGACCCTGTGATTGTATTGGACCCACCCTGATAATCCAAGAAAATCTCCCTATCTCAAGATCATTAATTTAATCACATCTGCAAGGTAACATACTCATAGGTTCCAGGGATTGGGACCTAGGCATCTTTGGGGAGGGGATCTTAATCTGCCTTTCACACACATGAGGGGCCACCCCGCCCACCCATGTGTCTAGTGCATGCATTCCTCTTCATGGTTCCTAGTGGTGGTTTTCTGGCTCATACTTGAATATTTGTATTGACTAAGAACACATCATCACATTGTCTCTCAAAATGACTTATGTTGGACCAATTTCCCCTTCTGCTTGGAACTTCAACATTTTAAAATTCAGTTAATTCTATTGTCTACCTCTTCCTTCTTGTGATGTGTTCTGAGTCCTTTCTCCATATTGTTTATGGTCTGGATGACACCATTTGTGTCTGTCTCTGTGTTGTAAAGATAGTCCCTAGAACTGTAATCAGTATTTCAAAACCGGTCTGAGAAATGCAAAGCAACACAGGACTACTACCTTCCTTGCTCAAGTCACTTCTCCTGACAAAGGCTGAATTGCAGTAGCTTATTTGATGGCCATTCTTACTGCATGGTATTACAGGTTTTCATAGGTAATGTGGGGTCACTGATAATACCTAGGGCACTATTCTTAATCCCTACACTTTAATTTCCTCATCTGCAAAATGGAAATGATAGTGCCTTTTTTATAAAGTTGATATGATAATTTAATGAGATGTTCTACTTCTAGCATTTTGCAAAGTACCCAGCACATAGTAGGTACTCAATAAAGTGTACTGCTGCTGCTGTTGCTACTAGGACTGTTACTACTGCCATCATCATTAACAACATCATCAACAGTAATCTAAGTTCACCTAAGTCATTTACACATTTTCTTTTTTAAAAAAACTAAAGGACAGGAAATTTTATTTGGTTCCATAACTCTTAACAAATATCCAGCTTGTGTGTGTGTGTGTGTGTACGCAATACACGCGCAAGCACGCACACACACACACACACACACACATGCATATATATATATAAAATAGATAAAGCCGCTGGGACAGTGTACAGTGGTTTACATGCTATGGTGATCATGCACTGTATCCTTTATCCAAGACATTCATAAGACAGAAACAAGGATTACAGTTTTCAACTACTGATGGAAACTCTTACCCATCTAGGTCAAGCTGTTAATGGATCCATTTGACTGCAGTCACTGAACTCTTGAGTTTGTTCCCAATTTTGTGACCTTATCTTTATCTTATCTACAGTGGTATTTTGAAAGGCCTTCATATGTGTAAAGGCTCCCTAGCCAGCAGGCCTGCTAAAGAGAAAGAAAGTGTGGTGCACATCAAATTTTCAGAGTAATAAACTTGAGAGGTACGAGGTGTTAATAAACATTGTCAGGGAAATAGCTTTTCACACGGGTGCTATGACTCCATTTCATACTGACTTGATGGTTTCTCTCTTAATTACCCAAGATGCTTTCTGAACACCATTTGGACTCATGAGTTTTCTCCAGAGTCAACCTCAAGTGTATTGATTTAATTAGCACTTGTTTCAACTTGATCCTTCTGCATATTTTGGCAAAACTTGGCACCTTGCAAAATTGGAACATAAGCAAGCTGTAAAATTCCTGGGGAGAGGCACATGGAGAATGTCGTCCAGGAGAAGTGTTCTTCTTGTCATGTATTCTCACTTCAAAGAAATCTGGTTTTAGTCTAAAAGATTTGCAAAAGATAATGGGGTTACAGGGATAGTGACAGTTAAAGAACAGAAAATTAAAGCATACGTATGAGGGGTTTGATTTCGTGAACGTGTTATTTTCCGGAGGTTCTTTTGTAAGGCATAGAAACAGCATAATATAACAAAGTAGTGTTGTCTCTCCTACCACCTCTCGTTTACCCACCTTTACCCTATTCTCATTTTAATAACGAAAACCTGAGACCCAGAGGTTTCTAATACCCTGTAGACACTGATGTCACACACCATAGCAGTAGCACAGACTAGAACCTGTATCTCCTTATTCTGATTGTCCTGTGAACCTAATGCCTTTAGTGTATTTGAATTCAGAATCTCTTTTGTAAAGAAGAGATAGGAGAATTCAGCTGTGTTATGAGCTAAACAGGCCTTGGGGACTGGCCTGAGAAGCTAATGCCCTTTGGAACCTTACTCCTTTGTCGAACACCGTAGCCTACTCAGGGTGCTCATCTTCTCATGAGGCCTTCTCTTATTACCCTGTTGAAAATTTTAACTCTCCCTCCATCCCCATTCAATACTCTGTATCCTCCTTCTCACTTTTATCCACAGTGCCTATTATCGCTCAGCATACTATATATTTTACTTATTTATGTATTTATTAAGGACTTACCCCTGCTAGAATCAAGACTCTGGGGAAAGAATTTTTGCTGTATTCACTACTGAATCTTCCTGGCTTGGAATAATAGTATCTAGCATACAGGAGATGCTCAAGAAACATTCGTTGAATAAATACAGGTACATAGAAAAAGAATTTTGTGATGCTGGCAGTACATCCCTCATTTTCCCTCCTTTGGGCCTAGCCTATGGACAGAGGGAAACAGGTTACCTTGCAAACCTCCCTTATCACCTCTTGCTTGCCTTTGCTGGAGTCTGAGAGGCCATGTCCTTCCAGCAGATAACAGTGGAAAGCACCTTCCCAAGAAACACTTAGTCTTTATTTTGCAGGACAGTTAATCCCTGTGTGGTTTGGACAAGCTAATTACTCATTATAAGAAATTCCTAAGGTAACAACCCCTGTAGCTACACTTCCCATTAGTCAGTGTAGGTTTTATAGGCTATTTGTAAGCAGAGCTACTTATTATGTGTCACTTACTCCAAGAAGCAAAAGAATTCTGCTGTTTTTAGCCAATATATTTTGCTCTAAAGTATCTTGATTTGAGTGTTGTTTTTTTTACCTGCCAAATCTGTTCGTGGAAACATTATTGTCAAGAATTTCCTCCCAAACCTCTTGTTAAACTAGCATGTGCAGACCATTGTGTGTACCAGACCTATTTTTTGTTTGTTGAAGTCAGTTGATTTGCTGTTGATTCTATAATGGAATTGTTAAATAAATAACATCAAATGTGGGAGTAAAAAATATATGTAGTAATCAAGTGAAATAGAAAGTCTAATAAACATAAAATGTACTGGGCCATTCTCTAAAAATTAGTAAAGGAAATAGTTAAAACAGAAAACTTTCAAAGCACACAAATATAATTTTTAAAGTGTTGAAATATGTTGCTTTTCTACTGGACTTTAAGTTCATTGCCTTCCCAAGTTGGTTTGTATGAGCTGTATAAGAGTACTAGAAATTCATAAGCCAGAGACCTCTGTATTGTTTCCACTAATGTATGTTTTATAGACTCTTTGTAAAGGGTGACTAAGATGTAATTCTTTTTAGAACTTACCCAGTTTTTCTGTTTTATGGCCCACCTGTATCCTTGTCAGCCTAGGTTATTTGCAAATGATGCCATCATAAAAAGTTGGTCTTTATAGAGGAAGATGATCTGGCACAGTGATATTCTCCCATGGTCCATGGTATTGAGGAACTAGGATACTTCCTTGTGCACACTTTGACGAAGAAGTTTTATAAAACTCCGAATTGTAGACATAGTTATATGGTTATTTTTCTTTCTAGTGATTTTCTTTCTTATGGGGAAATTTTTTATTAGAAAACAGAGTATTCAAGGTCAGGAGATCGAGACCACCCTGGCTAACAGGGTGAAACCCCATCTCTGCTAAAAATACAAAAGATTAGCCGGGCATGGTGGCACACACCTGTAGTCCCAGCTACTCGGGAGGCTGAGGCAGGAGAATGGTGGGAACCTGGGAGGCGGAGCTTGCAGTGAGCCAAGATCCCACCTCTGCACTCCAGCCTGGGCGACAGAGCGAGACCCCCCTTTTTTTTTCTCAAAAAAAAAGAAAAGAAAAAAGAAAACAGTATTACTTTTGATTTTTTCAAGTGTTTGAAATATGTGTTAAGTAAAAGTAAATTCAACCTTGCCATCTCACCATTTACCTTTAAAAACTTTCTAGTTGTGCTTTGTTGACTTATTTCTCACTTCTCTATGCATTTATTATTTCCCGCTAGTTTAATTTTTATAAAAGAAGTAAAAGCATGCTGTTAGCACATTTGCCTAAGTTTGCTAGTTGGCATCAAATTTATCTTTTTTTTATCTTGCAATAATAAGAAAGGGTTGAGATTTTTAAAAACTCAAGTTTTATAAATCACCAGTAGAGAAAAAATCGACAGTATATATGTACATAGAATGTGTCTATTTGAATATAGGGCCTTTCTCAATTGTTTTATAGCTTGATGATATGAAATATTAAGCCAAGTTTGTCTGTATGACTGAATTATTCTACATCTGTGTTCATAAAATGCTAATCTGGATTCTTCCAGCAGTGAGATCATTTTGTCCATGAATTTTGGAAAAGATTTAAGTTGTAATTGTACCCTTTACAGTCCTATTATTTTACTACATTTAGGTATTTCTCCTACCCTAAATTGCTATGACTATAAAGTAATAAGACTGGTTTCTCTGAGCCACCCCTGCTAGGCTGTCATTTTATAATCACACCTCATAAATAAAATGAGGGAAATATTGAAAAATGGTGAGACTTCACAATACCTTCCTACTTGGTCCCAGTATTCGCCTCCTAGATGTACAATTACAGTGTTTCTAATTCAGACTAGCAGAGGCTGGCTGTTATTCTTCTCAGATGTTGGCAGTAAGGGTGAGGACACTTTTATAAAAATGCAAATATATTTGTACTTTTATATGTATGTATAACAGTATATTGTATAAACTAAAGTTTTTCTTGATAGAGCACTTTATTACATTTCCTAATATATATATAACATGGTTTTAATTTTCGTTTCCTTATAGGTGAAATGAGGAATGATTTATATATCACTATTGAAAGGGGAGAATTTGAGAAAGGAGGGAAGAGCGTGGCCAGAAATGTGGAAGTTACGATGTTCATTGTAGACAGTAGTGGCCAAACCCTGAAGGTATGTTAATACTTCATATTTCCAGGTCAAACAAGTCTGTATAATTGCTTTCACTTAATCTTTAATGTGGTCAGTTATTTTCTGATTTACGATCAGTTAATTTCTGATTTGCGTTATTTTCTATCTTATTTTTCTCCTTCACCCCTGTGTAGTTTTCTTTCTTTTGTTTTTTAATTCACTAAAATTCCTTTCAGAAAAGAGAGCAGAAAAACGCAGTCTTCATGCTGAAGACAAGCCAGGAAAAAAAAAACAACAACAACTTTTACAGTTTGCTTAATTCATTGTGTCAATAATTTTCTTACAGCAGCTATTACTTAAAAGCAGCTTTTTTTTTTTTTTTTTTTTTTTTGAGACAGAATCTTACTCTGTCACCAGACTGGAGTGCAGTAGTATGTTCTCCACTCATTGCAACCTCCCCCTTCCGGGTTCAAGCAATTCTCGTACCCCAGCCCTTCAAGTAACTGGGATTACAGGCGTGCGTAACCATGCCCAGCTAATTTTTGTATTTTTAGTAGAGACAGGGTTTCACCGTGTTGGCCAGGCTGGTCTCGAACTCCTGGCCTCAAGTGATCCTCCCGCCTTGGCTTCCCAAAGTGCTGAGATAAATGCAGCATATTTTTAAAGCCATTTCATTATTTAATCCTATATATTTTCTTTCTGACCAAAATAGGCATGAAGACTAGGGTACTACTTACTAATTGGGGTGAGAATAGCAGGTGTTTTTATGGAAGAAGTATTTTTCAGGAGCCCCTTCTTCATAGAGACATACAGTTGCCCATTTAAATAAGAAGGTTGGCCCTGGGGCATAGTGAGTCACCTACTGAGGCACAAAACAGGCTTTTGACTATGGCAGGTTGGGAACTTTGCCATGTAGTTGAACTCCAAGTGGGCCATGCAATCGTCCATCTCCCACGTGTCACCCGGGTCTACCCTTGGCACAGTAAATCCTTGGAGACCAGCATCAGAATTAAATAGATACACCCCGCTAAGCAGCAGCAAGTACAGAAACACACGGCAAAGGACCAGCGAGGTAATTTCATAGTGCTATTTGAGAGGCAGGCAGATAGAGCAAAGTGATTGCTCTGCCTTTTCAAAAGATCTTTAGATGAAGCTCTCTTTAACCTGTGTGTTCTTCCCTTTGTTAGGATTTTATCTCCTTCGGCTCTGGGGAGCCACCAGCCAGTGAGTACCACTCCTTTGTGCTTTACCATAACAACAGTCCCAGGTGGTCTGAACTGCTGAAACTTCCCATTCCTGTGGATAAATTCCGGGGCGCACACATCCGCTTCGAGTTTCGGCATTGTTCCAGTAAGTGTTTGGTGGCATTGGCTACCTGTCTCTATTGTGCTGGAGTATCCTGCTTACTGAGCTGTCATGAAGATGTGGGTTGATCTTAAGTTGATTACTTTTGTAAAAATTAGTTTGTTCCATTCTAGAAAGATTAGCCAGAAAGGGGAGGCACAGTGTTAAAAGCTAAACTGTTTCTGGTGGTCTTAGGCAACCCTAACCATTCTGGTATCTCCAGGAGCTGATCCAACTCTCACACAGATTGGGGAAACCCACCAGGACTTTTCATGGCATGTGAAGCCACTGGGAAAGCCTTTGGCCTGTTCAGATGCATATCTGATTCATGTGTATCTGCATCACTGTACTCTCTCAGACAGTATTCAGATGAGAATCAAATAATGTCAGCTGGAAAAAGACTTAGAAGTAACATGAAGTAATTGCCTCATTTTACAGATTTTTTTGTTTTGTTTCGAAGCAGAGTCTCACTCTGTTGCCCAGGCTGGAGTGCAGTGGCGCAATCTCAGCTCTCTGCAACTTCCGCCTCCCAGGCTCAAGCGATTCTCCTGTCTCAGCCTCCTGAGTAGCTGGGACTACAGGCGCCCGGCCACCACGCCTGGCTAATTTTTGTATTTTTATTACAGACGGGGTTTCACCATATTTGTCAGGCTGGTCTTGAACTCCTGACCTCAGGTGATCCACCCGCCTCGGCCTCCCAAAGTGCTGGGATTATAGGCGTGAGCCACCACACCCGGCCTCATTTTACAGATCTAAACAACCCAAGACATAGAACTGTTACAGGGTTTGTCCACATGGGCATTGCTATCCATAAAGTTATCACTTCTCAATGTTTCTATTTCCATTTTTTTGCATTCATTACCACCCTCTCAAGCCCCATCTCTCTCCCCCAACTACCCCCAGTCCAGGAATCTTCTGATATTCCTTGTGTCCCTGAGTATATCTTAGCACTGCCAGTGTACATTGTGACCAGAGAAAGTTTTGGTGCATCTAGCTTTGGGAGCAGTACAACAAATGAGAGATACAGGGGAATCACATTTTTGAAGAAGCAGCAGGCTCTCTTCCAGTCTGGAAGGAATAGGGGCTTTGCCAAAAGATTTGTGGTGAATTTACCACAGTGATATTGTATTTTACCCAAGGTTCAGGCAGAGAAGGAGGACTTTATCTTTTGCTGGAACTATGGCATATTTCAGAATTGACTCAGGAGCTTCATAAATTATGCTCGTGTGGATGTATCTGAATGCAGGAAGAGAGCTAGCAGGGTCTTAAAATTCTTCCAAATTCCCAGAAGAGTTTCATGTAAAGGACTTGAAGTAGGAAAACATAAAGGACTTCGAATGGTGCCATACTATTTCTTCCATCAATCTTTGTTATGAATTCTCACTGGGGTCTAATATGAGGTCTGAGCTTTAAGGTAAGAAAAAGAGAAAATAAAGGTGAAATAGTGGGGAAAGAGAGAAAGAGCATTTGGAGGTAATTATTCGAATTCAGAACTTGGAAAGTAGAATAAAGGCTATTTTCAGTAAAATCTGTTGGATCTCTACCTTCTTGTCCCTGTACTGCAAAAATTCCTCATAGGTTTTTTCTTTTAATCTTCATAATTAAAAGTCAGAA
This sequence comes from Pan paniscus, assembly GCF_029289425.2. Taxonomy (NCBI): domain Eukaryota; kingdom Metazoa; phylum Chordata; class Mammalia; order Primates; family Hominidae; genus Pan; species Pan paniscus. The sequence goes on along the minus strand of NC_073255.2, from coordinate 148,735,464 downwards.
GAAACAGCAAAATGTAAAGAAGAAGGAAAAAAATCTTGATAATACCACAAACTATGAATAACCAATGCAATCATTTTATAAAGTGGGCTTCCAAATATTTATCTGTGTGTTCATATATTTATTCAAAAACATCAGTTATTCATGAAACAAATATTTGTTGAACACCCACTATATGCCAAGCATTTTACTGGGTACTAGAGACACATCAGTGAGCACAAGAAAATAGCCCTGCTCACAGAGCTTTCATTCCAGAGAGGAAAGACAGATAATAGCTGAGAAACTAAGTACATAGTACATCAGATAGCAAGTGATGAAGTGCAGTGAAGACTTAAATTGCAGCTAGGGAGTAGAAAGTGATGGTACTGTGTTGCTATTTTACACAGGGCAGTCAGGAAAGACTTCGCTTATAAGGACATGTGTTGGCAACAAACTAAAAGAAATGAAGGCCTGAGCCATTGAGACTATTCTGTCTGGGGAAAGAAGATTCCAGGCAGAGAGGACAGTACAAAAGGCTTGAGGTTGAAATATGCTTGGCCTTTTCAAGGAATAGCAAGGAGACCAGGAAGGTAGCAGAGGTGCCAGATCTTGTATAGTCTTTTATTTCATGATGAGGACTGTGCATTTTATTTGAATTGAGAAGAACCACGAGAGGATTTGGAGTGAAGATACACCTGGCTACTGTATGGGATAATAGATTATAGGTAGTATGGTTGGGAATAGAAAGACCGTTTGGGAAGCTTTTTTTAGTCTTCCAAGTAAGAGATTTAAAGTGTTCTGCATTACGATGGTAGTGGTTCAGTTCTTTTTTACAGAATATTAACAGATTGGATCTGAAAGAAGGAGAAAAGTCCAGGGTAACCCAAAGATGTCGGCCTGAGAATGAAGTAATCATTTAATTAAGTGGGGAAGACAACAGGGAGAATCTGTTTGGGGAACAAAAAGCAAACATTGCATTTTAGACATGTTAAATCAGAGATATCTATTAGACACTCAAGATGTCAAGTGGGCAGTTGAGTAACGTCCAGGTTGGAAACTTGGGAATGAGAACATACAGTTCAGTGGTTGGTCTACTGAGCCAGCACTAGGGGGTGGGGAGGATCCCTGAACTGTAGCATTTGCTGATTTCCATGGTGTAGATACTCCCACTATGGCCAGTTTCAAGCTTCCAACATGACATCACTGAGTGTAGAACTGGGGAGAGATGTGCAGTCTCAGCTTTTATGGGCCAGTATGATCCAGCTCCAGCACATCACTAATTTTGATGATTTCTAAAGTCTGAGACTGATTGAACTTCCTAGGTAGTAAGTTTAGATAGCAAAGGGGAGTCCAAGGATGGGTCTCTGGGGTACTTGCCATATTTAGAGCTGGGAGGATGAGAAGGAGGCATTAAATGACATTAAGAAGGACTGTCTAGTAGGTTGAAGGCCAATGCAGGAAGAAGAGAATCCAGGAGCTAAATGAAGGCAGTTTTTCAAGAGAGGATTGATCACGTGTCAGGTGCCAGTGGTAGATCAAATAAGATGAGGACGAATAATTTGATTTGGCATCATGGAACTCATTGAACCTGACAAGTGATTTTAGTGAATCTGTGGTAGTAAATGTGAGTTAAAGAATGAGATGGAGGGGGAAAAGGGGGAGTAATGGGTATAGACAAATCTTTTGAGAAGTTTTGCTATAAAGGATACAAGAGCTATGGTCATGCGTAGGAAGACTCAATGTCGTCAAGATGTCAGTTGTTCTTAAATGAACCTGTAGATTCAAGTTTCTGTATTATCATTGATGTGGAAATCTCTTCCGAGAGATCTTTGGTGTGATTTTTGCTTGACTTTTTAAAAAACATGAATTATTTTTCCAGTTTCTCTATGGGGTTGAAATTAATGATTTTAAAAGAAAGTCCTTTGCTATAATTACATTTTCAGGGATGTCTTCATATTAGGGACCAGCACCAGCCAGACAAAATTACCGTTTTCTGCATGAGGCTCCACTTCTCTGTGCTTAAATGCCTGGAGCAATTAAATGCTGTGTTGCTAACCTTCTTGTCCAATCTTCAGGATCACCATACCTAACTCCTCCAGCTCAGATCTTACTGCATCCCAAAGTTGAACTTGTCTGTTCAAGTATAATGCTCCACTTGTGAAAGAGTAACCATCCAGCCCTTAACAGGTTGCTGGCCCTGGAGAACTCTCTGCCCATCTAAGTACAAAGGGAGAGTCAAGTTAACCAAAGAAGGTTCTGTTAATGCTTTCTCCATTTTTGGAGGGAAAAAAACAAAAAGCTTGGTGGAAAGAAGTGGAATGGTACTTAAGAGACCTACAACAAGTTACCTAACATCTATGACCTCAATTTCCCTATCTATAAATAATTACTAATGATCCTTGGCATTTCTAGCTATTGTAATTCTTAATTAGGCATCTGAAAACCTCATCGCCTCATTTCCGGCTTCCAGAGTAGTGAGCTCTTATTAAACTATAGGTTTAATATTCATATTGTCTTTCAACGTGCCTAACTTATTCCAAGGAGGTAACTGCAACAGGACTTACTTTCCTTACGTGTGTGGATATAGGGAAAGAAGTTCTGTCATGGACCGGGGTAGAGCTTAGAGATTCCCTTTTGATGGGTAGTAATCAAAACAAACCATTTCACTTTCATTCATTCACTTGTTCATTCATTTATCATATATTTATTAAGCACCTACTATGTTCCTAGCACTCTTTGAAACAATAAAATAAACAGATAAGACCCCTGCCCTCAATGGGACTTTGGGGTAAAAAGAAGAAACAGGCAATCCACAAATTTTTAAAAAGCAATTTCAGATAGTGATTCCCATAAAGAAAATTAGGCAAGAAATGTAAGTTGCAGATAAGGGGGCAGGAAGAGGGGATTAGAGGGTGGCTGCTCTATATAGATGGCCTATCAGAAAAGCTGTGCTGCATTGTGTAGTGGGAACTGTTGTGTATGGGTTATATTTCTCGATGATTATGCTTCTTGACAAACTATGTACCTGAACATAGATACACTTAAATAAGCAAGTAATTTTGTTTTTTACAGCAAAGGAGAAAGGAGAGAAGAAGTTGTTTGGGTTTTCTTTTGTCCCTCTGATGCAAGAAGATGGTAGGACTCTTCCAGATGGCACTCATGAGCTCATCGTGCATAAGGTAACATCAGTCAGATGGTGGCGATGGGCAGTAAAAAACAGTGCTGAAATAGCACCTCACTATCTTATCATTTTGAAAAGAGAAAAAAATGACTGAAACGAATATTCTTGTAAGATTGCTGTCAGGGAGAATGTCTTTTTCAAAGTATTGTTTCTATATTGGGTTATATTCTAGAACATATTTTAGAGATGATTTATGTTTTCATCCTAATTTAGGGGTGGATGTTTGGGTAAACCTGTGTATTGTTCTTAAAGTTCTTTCCATTGCTGTGATAGGGTTAAGTAAACCTTACAAATGACTTTTTAAATACTACATTACGCGCTTTCTTATCTAGGTCTGTGTATCCCCAGAAGTAAATTTAGCAAGGTCAGCATTACTTCGTTTTGTCTGCTATTGTTACTAAGCAGGCAGAGAAGTGGCTGTATTTCATCATGACAACTTTAGCAGTTCTTATAAATCAAGAATTGTCATAAAAAACATTTGGAACAAAGTGTATTGTAGTAGGCAACAAAAGAAAGCTTGCAAAGGAAGAACCCCTTGTAATTATCTGAGAATACTAGTAATAATGAACTATAGGGTAAAAAATGTATTTTTAAGTGCACAGGCAATTTTCTCCCAAATATTCCTCCTTTGCATTTCTCCATTTCTGTAACTGTGTAATAGTGAGGCCCTTGTCAACTCTCACCTATGATAACTGGTCCTGCTGACCTGGGTCTTGTCTGCCTCTAGCCCAGACATTAGGGTCACTCATCTAAGGAGCAGATCCAGCCATGTCACTTCCCAGCTTAAGACCCATTCAAAAGCTTCTTGCTGAGAGAATAAATCCCAGGCATCTCAGGGCATGCCAGCCTTCTACCTCCCTACTGCCTCACTCCTCACCACTTCTGGCCTCTTGATGCTACAACCACATCCAGCACATTCTAGTTCTTCACCCTCTGCTGCTGGCTCTTTCTGCTATTCCCTTGCCTTGTGGCTCCTGGAGTCAGCCTTCCCCTGCCTCTCCCTCTGAGTATCTTCTGCTCATCCCTGGAGGCTCACCTGGGCCACAACTTCCCTCAGAAACTGTCCCCTTCTTCCTAGCCCAACTCATATTCTCAGCTGACCAGTTGCCCTTCCCTGAGCTCCCTGGTATCTTCACACATCTCTTACCATTGTTCTCATCACACTGTCCCAGAACTATCTGTTGATCCCTCAGCTTGCCCCGTTAGATTTATGAGCCCCTTGAGAACAACAGCTATGTAGAGGGATTCTGGCCTGTGATAGATGTTCAGTAAAGATTATTGAATGAATAAGAGATTACAAGCAAAAACTTTCTTTGGATTGCTAGTTAAATGAGAGGCAACATATAACACACCTGGTATTTTCTTTTTTTCTTTTTTCTTTTTTTTTTTGAGATGGAGTCTTGCTCTGTTGCCCAGGCTGGAGTGCAGCGGCACAATCTTGACTCACTGCAAGCTCTGCCTCCCGGGTTCACACCATTCTCCTGCCTCAGCCTCCTGACTAGCTGGGACACCAGGCACCCGCCACCATGCCCAGCTAATTTTTGTATTTTTAGTAGAGACGGGGTTTCACCGTGTTAGCCAGGATGGTCTCTATCTCCTGACCTCGTGATCCGCCCACCTCAGCCTCCCAAAGTGCTGGGATTACAGGCGTGGGCCACTGCGCCCAGCCCACACCTGGTATTTTCTATTTTTATAGAATGTATATTTCATTGTCTATTTCTTTAATCATTCATTTTCTCATTATTTGTTCAACATGTTTATTGACCACAGACTACAGCCAGGTACTGTTCTAGGTGCTGGGAAAATAGTGGCAAACAAAACAGCCAAATCCTTCTGTTTCTGGCCTTTATGTTCTCTCTTCATAAAGTAATCTAAAAGAGCTAACAAAGCTAACGGTGTTAAAATAGAAAGAAACAAAAATATTTTAAAGCATAGTAACCAGAAAAGCAAACAGAGGAACTACATATACTAGACTGCGGGGATGATCTATTTATCTCAGCTTTAGGTCTGAGGCTGCCCGATAAGATATATAATATAACAGGCAATGTCTTGAGCTTCAGTTTTCGAAAACATAAATGGTACTTCATATAAATGTCTTTGTAACATTAAATCTTAGCTCAGAAAAGATAAGGCTGAGATAACGAAGACTGGGCTCCCCGTTTCCTCATGATATGTAAAAGAATGAATCACTTCTACATAGTATATCCCATCTGGACCCTGTCACCTATGGGTCTGAGGGTGTGTCTTTGGCAGTGCTAGGTTTCCAGTCAAGTCCTGGTTGACTTCTCTTCGTGAGCATGAACAATACCAAGATTCTCAGTTGCTGATTAGAAACATGCATATGCTTAAAATGCCAGAGGACAGGTAGCAGAGCTCGCTTCTCCATGTGAACATTTAGGAGTCAAACAGGTATTAATTCCTAGACAGAGTCCTGTCCAGGTGCCTGTCATCAGGGCCAAAACTTTTCTCAAAAATAGGACTTTGACTCAGTTGTAGCTCTTCCACAAAGATTGACTTAGTACTAAGAATCCTAATCCATAAAGGGAAATTTATTTGAGCATGAAAATTGTGACCTCAACCACAAGAGAAACTCAGTATGGTATGTGTAGGCTGTCTAATTTGGGGCAGACCTACATTGTATAGCTCCATCAGGAAGCATTTGCTCCACAGAAAAAACCCCAAGTAGCTGAGTTTCTTATGAATAGGGTTATTTAGTATTTCTTATTTACAGAGTTGTGAAATACTTGCCAAGTATAACAACTTTTATTTTTCTTTCTCATACTACTGAGCCAACAAATTCAGTTTCAGCTTATGGCCACTTGTAGTTTATGATTATGAAACCATATTACCAGCATAATACATAATCCTTCTTCTGCCACGACAGGAAAGCACACAGCCTGCTGATCATTGTGCGGCCTTGAATTCAGTATTTAAAAAGAAACGTGGAGAGAGAAGTGTATTTCAAATTATGAGCTAAAAGTATAGCCCATTTAATAAGTGGTGTTGAGATAAATAAAATGGGTATTAGGGGAAGTGGGGAAGAGCTGGATTCCTACCTTCCTCTTATTGCGAAAACACATTCCAGATTGAATGTAAGAAATAAAACTGGGCCTGGCACAGTGGCTCATGCCTGTAATCCCAGCACTTTGGGAGGCCAAGGCTGGTGGATCACCTGAAGTTAGGAATTCGAGACCAGCCTGGCCAACATGGTGAAACCCTGTCTCTACTAAAAATCAAAAAAGTTAGTCCAGCGTGGTCGTGGGTGCCTGTAATCCCAGCTACTTGGGAGGCTGAGGCAGGAGGATTGCTTGAACCCAGGAGGCGGAGGTTGCAGTGAGCCGAGATCATGCCATTGCACTCCATCCTGGGCAACAGGAGTAAAACTCAGTCTCAAATCAATCAATCAATCAATAATCAATCTGTACGAGCCTTAAAAATACGGGTGAACACTTTTATAATCTACAGGTGAGAAGGGCCTTTCTAAGGATGTCTGAAATGTTAGAAATCAAATTTAAAAATCAAGTAAATTTGGCTACATAAAATTTAAGATATTTATTGATAAAACAGTCATAATCTAGGCTGAAACACATTTCAAACTGAAATATAGTTGCAACACAGCTTGTAAAGAGTTGCTTTATAACCCCATAGGTAACCCTTATAAAGGGTTGCTATTCCTGATTGACCAAGAGTTATCACAAATCCGTAAGAAAAGGAAAAATTGATAAACGCTACAAACAGACTATTTAAAAATAATAAATGCAAATGTATAAAATAAAAGCATGAATAAGTAAAGAAATCCGTTTAAGTTAAAAAATTTGAAACCTTTTTTCCTATCAGATTGGCAGAGATTTTTAAAGCCCAGAATTGGAGAGCAAGGTTAAGGGAAAACAGTCTCATGCATTTATAGAAGAAATATGAATACTGTTGTGTTTCTGGAGGGCAGTTTGGCAATACGTAGATAAATTTTAAATGTGTATATCCTTCAACTCAGCCATCCCACACATGTTGGTATTTTTTGGGAGAAGATAATAAGACAAGGTGAGCAAAGGTGATTCAAGGATGATCACTGCAGATTGCTTAAAATATGGAAAACATGGAAGTAATTTAAATTGCCAATAACATAGATCCGATTAAATTTAGTTATACCCATACAGTGAATGAAATACTATATAGGTGGAAATAATGTTTACAGGATAATTTTATATGCATGGAAAAGTGCTTATTGTTAATACTTTATACATGCATATATTTAGTATAATACCATTTTTATAAAATTGCTTAACTGTATGTTCTTATGTATATATGTGCATACAGAGATGCTTGGAGTGATATCCTTAAATATTAATGACTTTTTATTTTCATATTGCTTAAATTTTTTGTTAGTGGACAAGTGTTATTTTATAATATTAATAATTTTTTTTTCATTTTGACCAAACAAAAATAGGAAGAGACAGAAATGTAAACTTAGCCTTGTTTTATGCTATTTAATTCTGGACTTTTATGTAAGTGAAGACCATTCTTCTGTCATATAATCTTGACAGTAATGTTTATGGTAAGGTTTTGAAGGAACATTAATTGTCTTGGATTTTTATAAACCATGTTCTGTGTCATTCATTGGCAGGTACTGCCCATGATGTCAAAGGTTGATGAGAGATGAAAAAAAACTGCGTTAAAAATGTGTCTTTAAATCTGTCTTGGAGATACGATACAGAGAATAGCTCTGGTTTGTAGTAGAGTATTGGTTAAAACCTACTTGCTCTTCATGTAAAGTATTAGTTTAAAAGACTCAATCCTGCAGTGAGCTAAGAAGAAATCTGCTGTGTTGAAGGCTATTAGTATCCTAATTTAGGCCTTAAATTTGTGAGGTAGTTTCCCTTTGTAGCAATGGCTGGACTTCACTTCTGAATGTGTTCTAAAGAAACCGTTCTTACCGAGCTGTTATAGTTAATACTTTGTCAAGGACCTGGACTCACCTTTTAGGGCAGGGTCTAAGGAATCCTAAGGGAAAAGGTCATTTTCAACATCACTTGATTGATTACTTATTTAGAGTGGTTTCCAATGTAAATAAACTCTGAAATCTATAAAAATTTGCATATCATTAGCTCTAGGAGAATAAGTAAAATAACTTACTTATCATTAGAGATTTTGTCCTTCCAGAGCCCCCAGAACATCAGTGATATCTCCAAATGGCTGACAGATAAGCCTAAAAATTCCCTTTGGAATTGCTAGTTTGCTAATAACCATATTTAATCTTAAGTTTTGGTATTTCATTCTATTAGAATTATTGTCTTCCTTAACTTTGTAGGAATGTATTTGGCTAAGCTTCTTCAGCTACCTGTTGGAAAGCAAGTTAAGAAAAAAGAATTAAGCAAAAAGTTAAGAAAAGAGAATGAAGCAAAAAATAAAATAAAAAAGAATGAGCAGAAGCAAATTTGTTTTCCAAAAGTCAAATCTCTTGAGGAGATTGATGAGAGAATCCAAAAAGAGGGGCCTAGGAAGACAGTAACTATGTGCTCAAGTCCCCATTCATTCTGACTCACTCTAATGGAGGAGTTTTAGTCACTGCAAGTACATTCGGAAACACCCTCTGGTCCAGTAAGAAAATAGTAATAATACCGTCTGCCTTGGAGAAGTTGGGATTTTGTAAATTCATCACTGTTGATTGTCAAGAACCACCATGGCAGAAGTGGCCCAACTCAAACAAGCTAGAGTTTTGCTTAGTAGAGAATCTGCTTCCTGTAGCGGGGTTTATTGGCTTCCTAATCCAAGGCATTCAAGAAGGAAAAGAGCCAGGTACAAAGTCAGCCAAATAGAAGGTGATGCTGTTTCCTGGTTGGAGAGGGATTAATTTAATATGATGACATAGACAGTAAAAGTCTATTGTGGAGTAACTTATTTCACCTTTGTTACCTAAAAATTTGTCCATAACCCCTTTGTGGCCCACATTTTTCTCTACAAGTTTTCAGGTTCTTATGCTATATCCTAGTCCCTAACTTGGTCCATAGTAGTCCAACAAATACACTTCACTGGCCACTACCTTTGAGATGGACTTCTCAAATCCAGGTAGAAGCTACTGTTCTCTGCTTATCTCAAACTTCAGTGTAGCCTTTTCCTGTAGTATGTTTGCATTCATAAGTAAAATGAAAAGATGAGGGGAATCTGAAAATTTAGGTAGACTGACAGGATTGCAATCTAGCCTGCTGCCCAGTGAACCCCATATGCTCCCCAGTGAACCCCATATGCTCCCCCAACTCTTCTAAAAGACTTACCCTGTAACCATAATCTATAAATCTTAGACAAGCCAGGAACATATCTGTCCTCCCCAGGCTTTGGTATAGAAGAATTGATCACTTGACTGATACTTCATTCATTACCTGCTGTGAGAGAAATTAAAAAACATCTGCAACATTTTAAAATAAATAACCTGGTAAGTTTAGTATAAAAACATATCAAGCTGAACACATAAGCTGAACAGTGGGGGGAAAACACTAAGCTATCTTAACAGGTAGACTTAGTCCTAGCACTTAGGGATAGTTAAGTGACCTGCAGAAAGCCCCTTCAATGCTAACCAATTCATACTGCTACATCTTCAGCTCTCCCAAAATGTTCTGCCTTAAGTGAGACCTGACTTGCCTCTGCTGAGAGGGCTTCCTGTATAGCTGCTGGAGTAGAGAGCCCCTCTTCCTAAGCCAGGTGTCTAGTGTCTGGTGGTCAGCTGTCTCCAAATACCCTAACGCTTTCCAGAGATACTCTTTCGCCACCCTCTTGTGAAGAGCTCCCCTATCCTCTATAAGGCTCATTCCATACAGCGCTGCAATTTTCCATGTGTCCTAGTTACTGTCTTCCACCAACTTGTATTTTGAGGGCCAGTGAGGAAGAGGGGGAAGATGGAGTGGTGTGGTAAGTAGCTGATTCGTTTTCCACAATCAGTCTAGTTCCTAGTTCAGAGTCTTCTCCTTCTGGTTGACTGTCCAACTTCCTGTCCTCTTGTTTTCTTGGCCACTTCAAGTCTAGCTACCTCCATTTGCCTTCTACTTCACTATGGCCACACCCTAGGCTGTGTTGCCTCTCTACCCATCAGAATCTCCCACTGATTAGATAGATGGGTGGATGAAATCATCCAGAAGCACTTCATATCAAAAATCATTAACTCCCAATATTCTGACCACAGCCTTTCAACCTTCTGATTTTCTAACTATGCCTATTTTTCAGTCTTTTTCTCCTCCACTAGACCACTCTATTTTCTTCCCATTGTTATCTAAGGTATCTCTTAATCCTTAGTTCTACTGTGCCTCCATAGGAAATAAAAAATAGTCCTAGATGAATCTGTAAGCATTGCCCTCTCCTATCCCCAGCCCTAGAAGAAATTAGGGCTGGGGATAGGAGAGGGCAATGCTGACAGATTAGGGCATTGCTAGAAGAAATTATACAGTTGCTATAGGTTAGCATCTACCTGGGTATAGATGTGGGTCCATCAACATTGCAGGCAAACTAGTCCTCACAAGAGCTATTTACAAGAGCTTACCATTCTCCCTACCCCACCACTTCCCAGCTACTTAACAGAGAAAACAGATGCCATCAGACAGGAACTTCCTTAACTTCTTGTGCTCTCTCCTTGCCACCTGCAAACTTATCTGCATCCTTCCTTTCCTTCCGGCTTCCTGTCTCAGGGGATGGGGCAGGATTCCTTTGCTTCAAGACTAGTTCTTCCACCTACTTCCTTCAGGATCTCCCTCCCTCCTGACTCTTCTGGGACCCTGCCCCTCCCGATGTCCTCTCTCTTCCTCCTGCATCTCTTCCAGCAGTATTCACACAGATCATAAACATGCTCAAGCCTTTTTTTTTTTTTTAATAATTTTTTTTAAATAGCCACCATGTTCCTTCTTCCCTTCCCGTCATGACATGCAGCCTGCGTGAAATGTCTGTCTTCCCTCATTGCCTCTGCTTCCTCACATCCTCATTGCTCAACTGAAGTTTTTCCCCTTTAGGTCACTAGTGCCCAGCCAGGGGCTAAAGCCACTAGACATTTTAAAAACCTTTCCATACTTGACTGCCCTATAGCATAGAGCACTATTAATAACACTTCTTGAAAATCCCACACTCCTTGGCCTGACGATGTGCTCCTGAGTTTCATCCTTCCTCCTCTTTGAGGACTCATTTCTCTTTATGGATACCTTAAATGTTGATGTTACCAGGGGTTTAGCCCTTGGCTACCATCTGTGTCTTATACTCTCTAGATCTATCTCATCCATTTGGGCAGGTAAGCTATGCTGTTAACTGCCAGATATGTTTTTCTAGTGCAAAACTTTTACCAGCCTACTGAACATCTTCAGTTGGTCTTCCCAAAGACACTGCACACTCAGCATATCCAAAACTGAGCATTTTGTCTTGTCTCCATCCACTCCTGCCATGAAGAGAAACCTTGTCACAGGCTTCTCTTGTCACATTTACCCACCATGTCTAAATAGTTGGTTGCATGACTGGTCAGTTCCACCTCCTCAATAATACTTTAATCCAAGGAATTTAAACCAGCGGTGAGTATTAGAACCACCTGAGATTTTTCTTATTCAAGAGATTTGGGGGTAATCCCAAGGCTTTTATGTATTGAAAAATTCCCTACTCCAGACATACTTAACTATGTATAGTTGCCTCAATATGCCCGTACTTTTTTTAGCAGTTATTTTAAAGATATTTTAAATTTATAGAAGAGTTGCAAAAATAGTACAGGAAATTCCCATATAACCTTCATCCAACTTCTCCTTATGTTAACCTCTTATATAAGCTATAGTATATTTATCAAAACTAAATTAATCTGGGTACGATTCTGTTAACATGGAATTTATTTGGATTTCACAATAACTTTTCCCACGAATGTCATTTTTTCTGTTCCAGGATCCATTCCAAGATCCCACATTGCGTTGAATGGTCGTGTCCCCATAGTCTCATACGTGTGTTTTTATTCCCCGGTGCCTTTAAGTATATTGTTTCTTCCCTCCCTTGACTTTTCCTCCCTTGCCTGCTTGATGACCCTTTTATCCTTTACAACTGAGGTCAAATAGTCCTTTGACCTCAGATCAAAGACCATCCTTTTCGATAAGGTCTTCCTTCCCTTCCCCAGCAGAACTGGTTTCTAGTGGTCTTTATCCCAGTGTTGTAATCAGTATTAACAGATGAGTGTGGAGATCAGACATGCAGTGCCCTCAAGGGCAGAGACTGTGTTCATTTCCTTGTTACATTCTTAATGCCAAACTGAAAGGCTGACAAATATTTGGAATTTAATAAATTTTTAATAATGACATAAAGGATGACTACTCATTTTGAAAAAGTTCCCCAAAGAAAGGTATTTTCCTCCAAAAACTATTTAAATCTGGTTTTTATTAACTGGTAATACAGAGTTTCAGCTGGATTGTCTACCATACTGTATTTTTTTAATGTAATTACCTACTTTTCACAAGTTACAGATCCCTTAATTTGACTAATTCCATGAATTCCTGTGCCAGTTTTTAAATTAGTAAATTGTAGATGTGGATCTCTCAATCATATATCTTGTATAACTCAAATATCACACTTCTGGAACACTGTCCGGGACTGACCACTGACGTTCTCTTTCACATATCTAAGACAGTAGTCAAAAAGTAGCCTAGAACATAATGCAGTATTCATTGCTGTACCAACTGATTTTTATTCCAGAGAAAGAAATACACTGTGAGCCAAACTATATGATCTCAAAGAAGACGAGACTACTACTGCTGCTGCTGCTGCTGCAAAGCCTGCATTTTAATAATTCTGTAAGAGTCTGAGGGAGCACATCTCTCTGGCCAGATCTGATTTCAGACTCCAAGTATACTAAAGCAAGGATGGTTCTCATCTCTCTCCTCTCTAATTTGTAAATTATCTCCATGCCATTCTAAGATAACTTGCACAGATTCCAACATAGCAAATGCAGAGAACTATCCTTCACTATTACAGTGACATCGTTTTGTTCCCCCAGTCCAGTAGCAGCTTCAAGAAGCCGGGGTCACATTGCCTTGTTTCCCCTGGAAAAAAAAAATGGCTTCATTAATTCTTCCCTCATCCGTCTGCCAGCATACATCTGCCATAACACTGGTAACACTTTAGCTGTGCTTGTGTCTTCCACAAGAAAACGAGCTCTCCAGTAGAGAGGACAGTGTCTTCTTACTCTCATATCCACATTGCCATGCTCCATGCCTTCACTGGGTTTGGTAGAAAAAATATTCTCTATGTGAAAGCCTAAACTGTGGTTTTACAAGTATTCCTCAGAATGCAAATGATCCGTATTTAATCACCCCATCCAGGTTAGGGGCATAGCTGGATTTTACCATGGTAACAAAGCCATCTCTCAATTACATGCAGCACAAGAATCTCACATCTGCAGTTTGGTGCTGTTGAGCCTGTATTGCTCAGATTTTTAGGCATTTAAGCACCCAACCACTATTCTGTTACACTTAATATTTCCAATTAAAGCACAGGCAGTGCCAAACCATACTTTTCCAGCCTCATTTCTATGACTTCATTGACTCTTAGCCTTTCACCTAATGGGAAGACTGTTTATTCCCATTTGTTTTCTCCAGTCCATACTCTAGTTCAAAATCTCACTCACAGTAGACCCTTTTCCCACCTGGGGAATTTACTGACTCCCTGGCTGGTTCTAGTATTAGGAAACTGGATAACCTTTTGGCTTAAACTCTAGGCGGCAGCTGTTTCTGCCTTACAAGTCTCCCTTCTAGAACCTCATTTGTATTACTCACTGCTCTTGAACCCATTTCTTCCCTATCCCTTGTCGTTGAATGAAAGAATGAATGATTTCTAGCTCATTTGTTGTGTTCCTAAGCTCCTGTGTTATGCCCCATCTGCTCCCACCTGCCCTTCCTCCCTACCTTATCCAGGTTGCATGATCCCTTTTGCTCCCTGCATGATTTGAAGACATAAACTAGCCATTTCATTGTAAGATTCATGAGCTTATTGCATTTGAAATTATTTCAGCTCCATATACCACTCTGAGCCCTCTCTCAGGGTGTCTCCCACAAAGATACCTTTCTTTTGAAAAGCTAACCGTTTTTGGTCTTTCCTAGCGATACCTACCGTGCAGTATTTTATCTATAAATTAAAAATGTTTGAATTAATTACTTGAATTCAAAACTTGGCTAAAACAACAGTAGAGGGAGGCAATGTTATATGGTAGTTGTGAATACAAATTTTGGTTCAAATTCTGACTGTGATACTTTCTAATATTGTGACATTGGGCAAATCACATAAGCTCCTTAGGTTACAATATCTTGCCTCAAGGATTGTTGTGAGAAGAGAATATACACACAGTGCAGAGCAGTGCCTGTCACACAGTAAGCACTCATAAAAGGTAGTTGCTTGGATTGCCTTAAAAATCTCCAGTATTTGTATGGTATATTAAGGGTGTGTGCTGAAAACCTCAAGGAACAATAAAAGATATGCTATAATATTTTCTGTGTGATAGCTTAAGTTTTTCAGAAATAGATTAAAACCTAACCCCATATCTAGTGTAATCATACTGAATTAAAAAATCAGATTTGAATCTCTGGTAAATATATAAAAGGGTTCATAGAGACCAAAGAGTAGTTACATGTTTTTCTTCACTGAATTGATGGGCAGAATTCTCTCCTGCTACCCCCATCTCTCTTACACACACCCCAGTGTTCTTGCCGAAAGCTCTTGAAATAACTTTTATGTCCAGAGTATTGTTCATATTTATTATATTTTATACTTGAGCAAGGGTGATAGAGTTTAGCTGTAAGAAGCTATCAAGATGTCATAACTCAGACAGACTCAGATGCTGAGGTCTTGGACCCCCCAGGCTGGGGGAGAAGTGAGAATGAAGGCTTGGTGGAACTGACCTGACCACATCACCTTTTCCTGGCCCATGGAAAAGCAGCCAAGTCTTCTATTCATAATACCCACTAAGGATACAGCACAGCCATCGCACCCTCACTTATACAAGTGGTCCATCCCATGGCAACCAGTTGAGCTACATGGGATATCAAGCAGGAATTCCAAGAGGCTGCAGAAGTGCTGCAGAGATGGCAGGCAGTTAGGGGGAGGAGAGTTAATAAGAGATATGTTTACAGGGGCAGAATTTCTGTGAACAGATGGATCATACTAGACCAGGGCAGGATCCAAATCCTGAGGAGGAGGCCTGGAAATAGCAGGACAGAGTGTCTGGGCTGGGTTTGGCATGAGACTTAGTCACACTAGGAAGTGGTGGTTAGACATATGGAACCCAAATCAGGATAGAGATGAGAGATCAAAGGATGTTTCCAACACTATAGACCAGATAGGGTAAATGTGGGGTGCTGCCCTCATGCTTTGACTTGCCAGGGATGAGATTGAGGGGAGGGGGTCAGTGATCTAGGGTTCCAGAACATTACTTTGCCTAAACACTTTTCCTGAAGAAAGCATTTGAAATATTCACTTTTATAATTATTCTTTAAACCATATATGTATGTTTTATGCATTCTTCTGTCTATATGAATTACTTTGCAGTAGTAAAAGAAACCATTTGGAGTTGTAATATTAAAAGAGAAGTATAGAGGCTGTTTATTATGTTTATACTGGTGTTTCTGTTACTGGGCAGGTGTATTAGAACATCTTGTCATATTCTGATTCTGTTTCTCTAAACTTGTTAGAGAGGTCTTTCCTAAATATTTATTATTAAAAATGTAGCCAGGCATGGTGGCTCACGCCTGTAATCCCAGCACTTTGGGAGGCCGAGGCAGGCAGATCACCTGAGGTCAGGAGTTCGAGACCAGCCTCAACATGGAGCAATCCCGTTTCTACTAAACATACAAAATTAGCTGGGCATGGTGGTGCATGCCTGTAATCCCAGCTACTTGGGAGGCTGAGGCAGGAGAATTGCTTGAACCTGGGAGGCAGAGGTTGTGGTGAGCCGAGATCGCACCATTGCACTCCAGCCTGGGTGACAAGAGCGAAACTCTGTCTCAAAAAAAGTAAAAAAAAATTGTGAGTCACACAGAATAGTCTAGAACACTAAAGGGATTCTGTGCTTAAACTAGGGCAGTAGCCTTGAAAATATTTGAACAAATTCGAAAGAATAAAGTTAATACAAGTTTTTAAATGTATAATCAGAATCATCTGAGCGTACCAGCTGTATATCTGTTACAATTTTTTCCTCAAAATTTTAATTTAAAATCACCTTTATTATTACAGCATTAAAATCAGTATACAGATAAACCAAAATAAAATAAAATGCCATATTCTCATTACCCAGGTGATGTTAACTATTAGCTCCTTAGTGTATATCATCCAGATATTCTGTGTGGATTTTTTTACCCAAATGATATTATAATACACTGTACAATTTTTCTCATTTTTAATTTTTGTGGGTACATAGTAGGTGATTATATTTATGGGGTATATGAGATATTTTGGTATAAGCATGCAATGCATAATAATCACATCATGGAAAATTGGGTATCCATCTCCTCAAGCATTTATCCCTTGTATTACAAACAATCCAATTATACATTTTAGTTATTTTTAAATGTACAATTAAATTATTGTTAACTATAGTCACCCTGTTGTGTTATCAAATACTAGGTCTTACTCTTTCTGTCTTCTTTGTACCCATTAACCATCCCCACCTCCCTGTCACCTCCCACTACCCTTCCCAGCCGCTGGTAACCATCCCCTACTCTCCATCTCCATGAGTTCAGTTGTTTTGGTTTTTAGATCCCACAAAAAAAGTGAGAACATGCAATGTTTGTCTTTTGGTGCCTGGCTTATTTCACTTAACATAATGACATCCAGTTCCATTCATGTTGTTGCAAATGACAGGATCTCATTCTTTTTTATGGCTGAATAGTACTCCACTGTATCCATGTACCACATTTTCTTTATCCATTCATCTGTTGATGGACACTTAGGTTGCTTCCAAGTCTTAGCTATTGTGAACAGTGCTACACAACAAACATGGAAGTGCAGATGTCTCTTTGATATATTGATTTCCTTTCTTTTCAATATATATCCAGCAGGGGGATGGCCAAATCACATGGTAGCTCTCTTTATAGTTGTTTGAGGAACCTCCAAACTGTTCTCCATAGTGGTTATGCTAATTGACATTCCCATCAACAGTGTATGAGGGTTCCCTTTTCTCCACATCTTCGCCAGCATTTGTTATTGCCTGTCTTTTGGATAAAAGCCATTTTACCTGGGGTGAGATGGTATCTCGTTGTAGTTTTGATTTGCATTTCTCTGATGATCAGTGATGTTGAGCACCTTTTTATATGCCTGTTTGCCATGTGTGTATCTCCTTTTGAGAAATGTCTATTCAAATATTTTGTCCATTTCTCAATTGGATTATTAGATTTTTCCCTAGAGAGTTGTTTGAGCTCTTCATATATTCTGTTATTAATCCCTCATCAAATAGGTAGTTTGCAAGTATTTTCTACCATTATGTGGGTTGTCTCTTCACTTTGGTGATTATTTCCTTTGCTGTGCAGCTTTTTGACTTGATGTGATCCCATTTATCCATTTTTGCCTTTGTTGCCTCTGCTCGTGGGGATGCTCAAGAAATTTTTGCCCAGACCACTGTCCTGGAGAGTTTCTCTGATGTTTTCTTATGGTAGTTTCATAGTTTGAGGTCTTAGATTGAATTTTTAATCCATTTTGATTTGATTTTTGTATATAGTGAGAGATAGGAGCAAGTTTCATTCTTCTGCATATGGATATCCAGTTTTCCCAGCACCGTTTATTGAAGAGACTCTTTTCCTCAATGTATACTCTTGGCACCTTTGTCGAAAATGAGTTCACTGGAGGTGTGTGGATTTGTTTCTGGGTTCTCTGTTCTGTACCATTGGCCTTTGTGTCTGCTTTTATTTCAGTACCATGCTGTTTTGGTTACTATAGCTCTGTAGTAGAATTCAAAGTAACGTAATGTGATTCCTCCAGTTTTGTTCTTTTTGATTGGTTCATCATTTAGTCTTTCTGCTTAAGTAAAGAGTATTTTACACGCCACAATTACGGCGTTATACTATTCTGTGTTTTTCTGTGTGTTTACTATTACCAGTGAGTTTTGTACCTTCAGATGATTTCTTCTTCCTCATTAGCATCCTTTTCTTTCAGATTGAAGAGATCCCTTTAGCATTTCTTGTAGGACAAGTCTGGTGTTGATGAAATCCCTCAGCTTTTGTTAGTCTGAGAAGATTTTTATTTCTCCTTCATGCCTGAAGGATATTTTTCCCCTGGATGTACTATTCTCGGGTAAAGGTTTTGTTTTGTTTGTTTGTTTTTCTTTCCCCTTTAGCACTTTAAAGGTGTCATGCCACACTCTCTTTGCCTGTAAGATTTCCACCGAATAGTCTGCTGCCAGATGTATTGGAGCTCCATTGTATGTTATTTGTTTCTTTTCTTTTGCTGCTTTTAGGATCCTTTCTTCATCCTTGACCTTTCGGAGTTTGATTATTAAATGCTTTGAGGTAGTCTTCTTTGGGTTAAATCTGCTTGGTGTTCTGTAACCTTCTTGTACTTGAATGCTGATATCTTTCTCTAGGTTTGGGAAGTTCTCTGTTACTATCCCTTCAAAGAAACTTTCTAGCACTATCTCTTTCTCTACCTCCTCTTTAAGGCCAATAACTCTTAGATTTGCACTTTTGAAGCTATTTTCTAGATATTGTAGAAGTGCGTCATTGTTTTCTATTCTTTTTTCTTTTGTCTCCTCTGACTGTGTATTTTCAAATAGCCTGTCTTCAAGCTTCCCAATTCTTTCTTCTGCTTTTATCAATTCTGCTATTAAGAGACTCTGATGCATTCGTCAGCATGTCAATTGCATTTTTCAACTCTAGAATTTCTGCTTCTTTTTAATTATTTCAATCTCTTTGTTAAATTTATCTCATAGAATTCTGAATTCCTTCTCTGTATTATCTTGAATTTCTCGGAGTTTCCTCAGAACAGCTATTTTGAATTATCTGTTTGAGCTTGTGGTGAATGCTGCCAGACCTGGGACTTACCCTGCTCCCCTCTCATCCAGGGCAGGTCCAGAAATGCTGTCCAAGAGCCTAGGCCTGTACTGGGGGACCCCAAGAGCCTACTTGGTGCTCTACCCCACTGTGACTGAGCTGGTACCTAAGGTACAAGGCAAAGCCCCCTTTGCTTTTCCCTCTGCTTCTCTCAAACAGAAGGAGTCTTTCACTGTAATCATCACAGCTGGGAATGTGCTGGGTCACACATGAAGCCAGGACGTCTCAGAGCCCAAGCCCTGCAGCATACTCCCTGGGTAACACTGCTGGTTATTTAGGGCCCAAGGGGTCTTTAGTTAGCAAGGGATGAATCCTGCCAGGATTGAGTCCTTCCCTTCAAGGAAGTTGGCTCCCTTTTGGCCCAGGATGGGTGTAGAAATGTCATCTAAGCCTGGAATGGAGGCCTCATGACTCTGCCCAGTGCCCTATCTTACTGTGGCTGAGCTGGTAACCAGGATGCAAAACGAAGTCCTCTTTACTTTTCACTCTTCTCTCCTCAAGCAGAAAGAAGGGGTCACTTTTGTTGCTGCAAGCTGCACTGCCTGGGGTTGGGGGAGGGATGGTGCCAGATTTACTATTCCCTTACTCACCCGAGCAGGTGTCTCCCTAGGTCACATGCTACCCTAGTCCATGGACTCTAAGCCCAGCCTAGCACTAGGAGTTGTCTAGGAATTGCTGTCCTTGTCTCCTAGACTGCCTTTTAAGTTTACCTAGGACCCCAGAGCACTTCAGCCCATGGTAGCAAGTCTTGCCAAGAAACTCAAGTTCCAGCTGCTGAGATGGTGAGTCTCTTCTGGCTAGGGCTGGTCTCAATGCTCCCTCCTTGCATGGCCACTGTGAGCCCAGAACAGCTTTATTTTCTACTCAATGACAGGGCAGCAGTGAGTTCAATGTAAAGTCCCCAAGTCACTGCATTATCCTACAAACTTGCACAGATTCTTTCTCCATGCTGCATAGCTACTGCTGGGGGATGGGGGAGGGGTGGGAGATGGGAGAGGGCATTAGAGATTCAGAACTGTCTCTTCTGCCCTCCTCAATACCTTTTTCAGGGATATGAAGTTAAAACCAGGTACTGTGATTGCTCACCTGATTTTTGGTTCTTGTGATAGTGCTTTTCTTTGTGCAGATTGTTGTGAAAATGTGTTGTTCTGGGGTTGGCGCAGGAGAATGAGCAGTGTAGGCTTCTATTCCATCATCTTGGTCTGCTTCATATTTATTTTTAATCTACCAATTTTCAGTTAATGATTTTCTGATCACTACATTTTTTATCTCATGTGGAACTTAGTCAATGTACAGATTTTTAAAAAGTCGGACACATCAGCAGGTTTGTTCAAATCTGGGACCATATGTTGCATCTGGCTATCTATTTCTTAAGTGTTGTTTAATCTAGAACAATCCCTTTTTTAGCAACACTGACTTAAAGAGATAAGACCAGGCGGATTCTCTGGTTTCTTCCCTGTAGTGTTGCTTAACATGTTGCTCTATCTCTTGTGTTTCCTATGATATGGAAGTTGAATCTAGATGTGATGGACTGGGGTTCAGCACTTTTGGTAAGAATGCATTGTAGATGATGATATGTGTCTTTGCATTGCCCTGCATTGGTGTAATGACAGCTCGATTCCCCCACATGCAGTTATATTTGTCTTCTTGCCAGTAGGAAGTAATCTGTATGTCGCTACATTGGCATCATATGAACATCCGATTCCTCTTCAACAATTCTGCTGGTTTTAGCACTAAGCAACAATCCTTGACTAAAATGATTACAGTAGGGATATGAAATTATATTTTCTAAGTCTGTAATTGCTTTTACATGTGTTAGCTGGCGTTTTCTATGAAAGTAGAGATTTCCCTCACATAGTAGGACTCTCAAATTATAATACCTGAAATATCTTTTCTTTTAATTGCCAGTTTTCAAAGTAAGGGAGTGTTTAACAGCTGCCTCAGATGAGATGTTGGAAGAATTTAAGTGTTTTTGAAAAAAATACTATGGTCACTGCAAATATGATTTATTGATCATTTTCAAGGTATCAGGACTGTGTTAAAGGCTTTATATAACCTAATTCTTATGACAACACAATGAGATTTTAGAGAAGATAACGGAAACACTGTGTGGTTAAATAATTTGATTTGATATGGTCACTCACATGGGAAGTTACAGAGCTGGGATGCAAACTCAAATTAATCTTAGTCCAAAAATCTATGCTTAATTATTTTATACAGTTTTTTTGCATTTTATTTAAAAACCAAATTCTACTTGTAATACTGTCTGGAATGTTTCCCAGTTTATAAACACTAGTAATATAAATTATGCTTAATAATTCTTATGAGATCTCTTCCCCTTCCCTTATGTTTTTTTAATATTTTTAACAGTGTGAAGAAAACACAAATCTTCAGGATACTACCCGCTACCTCAAACTTCCCTTTTCCAAGGGCATTTTCCTTGGGAATAATAATCAAGCCATGAAGGCCACAAAGGAGTCCTTTTGTATTACATCTTTTCTCTGTTCCACAAAACTCACACAAAATGGTAATGTATAATGTTTTATTTGAAAGCCCTAGTACCTAATAATCATGTATATTTTGGTAAGCGTATTCAGTAAACACCAAAGTGATAGTTAAGAACTTTAGAAAAATTATTGATCCTTCCATTTGTGATTTCTAGTAAAATGGAAGCAAATGTGACCCAGTGACCTGTTGAATGCATGTCATTTAAGAAGGACTTCAAAATTATCCCAGTATTGAAAAACAAGTACACAGCTTTTCAAATAAACCATCAAAACCCAGATGCTTTGAAAAAAAAAAAAACACGAAAATACCAACACCTTAATCTCGTGTTTTATAGCTTCATAAACAGTGCTAATTGCAGGCTTTAGAATAAAGGCTGTTTTTTGTTTAATTAGATGCATATTGCTTTTCAGTTCTAGCATTACTTTTTATGTCAGTGATTGTTTAGCAAGTTATGATTAATAAAGCAAGCTCTTCTCCTTGGCAAATTGCTATGAAAACATCTTCTGTAATGAAGGAAGTAAATTAAACATTTTTGAGTTTTTTATCATTGTCATATAAGACTTCTGGCTAGCACCCTGAATGCTATATTAAATAAGTTATATTCATTGTGTTGAGAAGAATCACTTTATAATGAGGTATTGTGTCTCATAAAAACCTGTGCCTAAACAGGTGTGCTTGTTATTCGTTCTTTCTTAGTTCCTTCTTCTGTGTCAGAGAACAGCATTTGTAGAAGGAAATATTTCTTCTTTTAGATCATAGTCTCAGAAAAAAAGAAAATGTAACATCAAAATTTTGACCACTTTTAAAACACCTCTCAATTTCAACATGCATTGCTACTGTATTTATATAGGACACCAAGTTAAGATACGTTATACCAGGTTTTATCAGCATTCAGTAGTTAATTTTACTTAAATAAAACCTCCATTGGCATAACTCAATAAATCATTATAAAGCATTTACCAAACCTCAAGTATTTTTTTATGGGGCCAGTTTACCCCCATAGAAGTTATGAAGATAATAAAATCAACCTCTTATTGAGATCCTTAAACAGAAATTTTTATTTATTTTATGTGGATTAGGTGTGTGGGGGTAGTAGAGTTTGCATTCATGTTTAACTGAATTTCCCCAATAGAATATTTTGGGGTTGTATTACTTATTTATTGCAGCTGTAACAGCTACCACAAACTTACTGGCTTAAAACAATACAGATTTATTATATTGCAGTTCTGGAGGTCAAACATACAAAATCAGTTCCACTGGGCTAAAATCAAGGTGCCAGCAAGGCTGCATTCCCCCTGGAATGGAGAGAATCCATTTTCTTACCCTTCCTAGCTTTAGAAGCCACCTGCATTCCTTGGCCTATGGCCCCTTCCTCCATCTTCAAAGCCAGAAGCATAGCATCTTCACATCTCTCTGACTATGACCATCTTACATCTTTTAAGGATGCTTGTGATTACATTGAGCTGGATAATCCAGTGTAATCTCCCTATTTTAAGATCTTTAATCAGATCTGTACAGTCTTCTTTTGCTGTGTGAGGGAAACATAATCCCTCCTAATTCTTGGAACAGGTTCTTGAGGCCATTATTCTGCCCACCACACAGGTAAACCTAACAATAGATTCTCTTCCATCAAAATATTTGGTCCTATGTACTGAATTTGTGCTAGTTGTAGAGTTTAGGATGTGAGACACAATTATGAAAATAAGACAGAAACAGATCCTGAAAATTAGAAGTTGCTACTTTTTAAAAGTAGAGAACATTTTCAGGTAAATATGAGTAAAAAACAACTTATGAAATAATTATATTAAACATCTCACTATGTGGAAAGTGGGATTGGAATTCCATGCAATGATTGGCTCATCTTTGGAGATGGATAAGTGTTTCATTATTATTTTGGCTTTGATTAACCTTGTCAATGAGAAATGGCTCAAATGAGCCAGGAAATGCATGTTTCAAGAGATGGGAAGGAGGAAGGAAGTTAGTTGGTCTTTCTGAAATTTACATGCTAAACACACATCTTTGTGTCGAAGTAATCTAGTTCCAAATTGGAATTAAATTGCTATGTATTCATTTTTCTTGACGTGGAAAATATACAAATCTTATTTCTACTACAATTCAGCATTTACTAAGTGATATGGTCTCTAGGAGCAGTTTCCTAGAGCAAATTTGCATTTCAGAATTCCCAAAATGTGTCTGTCTGCACACACTTTGCGTTGTCCAACATGGACAGTGTACCAAGGTCAGAGCACTATGCTGGGCACCTGTGACTGCCAGAACAGATAGAGATTTTAAGGTTCGGAGGATTAGGGGTCATGGCATCCTCCTATTTTATAGCTCTTGATAGGTTAGGTACATAATATACACCTAGTAAATGCCTGTTGAATGGAATGTAGAAATTGGTATTTTCTGTGATAGGTTATAGCTCCTAATTTGCAACTAACATCCTCAGATGGCAAAAGCAAAAAGCTAGGATACAGCAATTTTGCCTGAACTTGAAGTATTTTGCATACATGATTAATTACATCCAGATGGACATAACTACTGGGCTTTTCCACATGCTCCATCATGAGCAGTGTAGAGATTCATCAGCCTTCTTGCAGGGAGGATGGGCAGGCTCATCCTGACTCATTTTCTGGACCCCTGTAATCTGTTTTCCAGCCCTACTTAAATGGGCCCTAGTCCTCATTCTCCACTGCTGCCACTGGGTAGCCAGCATAGCCACCTCCTTCCTCCCCACACTCCTCACATTGAGCAGGGTCCTGATGGCCCCTGTAACTGCCTCACTTTAAAGGAAGGGAAAGAGAACACAAAGGAGGAGTGAGAGCTGGGATGGGGGTGGAGTGGGAAGTGAGGAGTGAATGGCAGGGGAAATGCACGAGGGATTATGAAAGAGAAGATGCCAGGGAGGGGAGGCCTCCTGAAGTGAGATGCAGGAAGTAGGAAGTAGGTAGGAGGGAAGCAGCAAACTGGGGAGAACAATAGAGCTTTGCCTTTGTCGCCCTGAGTCTCACTCTGTGGAAATATCTGATATGCCAAATATAACCAATCAGTTTTGAAAGGTTTCAGTCATACCCCAGGATGTCTGAATTGCATCTGAATAGTCAACATTTTCAGGGTTTTTGGTTATGAAAACATCATAAATCTCTTTTTCAAAGTCAGTATTTTTAAAATCCCTTTATTTTTCTCATTCTA
Organism: Pan paniscus; assembly: GCF_029289425.2. Lineage (NCBI taxonomy): Eukaryota > Metazoa > Chordata > Mammalia > Primates > Hominidae > Pan > Pan paniscus. The sequence continues at coordinate 148,710,582 of NC_073255.2, read as the reverse complement.
ATTCCTCCTCCTCCTCTTACCCGTGTTTGTTGCAGATAAACATTCCTGTTTGGTACTGAATTCCTTACTATTAATAGTAAATCCTTTGTGAGGTTTTTCTCTTGAACCTGGCTTCGGTGGAGCTTGCTTCTCTTTCTCCTTGAGATTCTTAATGCTTTTTCTCACTTCTGTTCTCTATATTCTCTTTTTCTTTCTCATCTTACCTACTTCCTTGGTTTGGGGGGTTTGGAGTTTTTGTTCCCTCATATCTTTCTGTTTCTCAGAAAGTCCCTTTTGGGTTTCTGCTAAAACAAGTGATTTGAAGTAAATTTCCTGCTTCTCTGCCTGGAAATTCTGTCCTGGCTCCTCTCCAGGCCAGTCTAGTCTGGCAACTCCACCGAGCCCTGAAGCCAGTTCTACCAGGTCCTGCTGCCCTGTGCGTGCTCGGCACACGCGAGCCTTCAGTTCTCACTGCATTCATTGGCCTCCAGATGCCACCTCTCCCTGCATGCTTTGGAGACTAATAATGCATGGAGACCATCTCCCAGAGCCTTTGTAACTTCTGCCCAAGAAAGATACATTTATTCCCTCCCCAGGTGAAGAGGTTCTCTGAGGATCTGCTGGACCAAGGCCCTCATGTCTGTTTAGGAAAGGGTTAAAGAGCTGGGCCCTGTGCTTACCTGGACTCTGGGATGAAAGATGGCCTGTGGAGTCCAGGAGCTGCTCTTCTCAGGTTGAGAGCTCCCTGGATGATCTGAGAAATCACTGGGCCTGTTACCATTCTTTTAGTCTGCAAGATTTGGGTCACATTGCCAAGAAGACCTTTGTTCCTGGGTGGAGTTGGTTGCTAGGCAGAGTGCTATGTGCTGGGCACCCAAACGGGAATAAAGCAGGTTCCCAGCCCTCAAGAAACTCTCATCTTTCCAGGAGGAGGCAGAAAAATTAATCAACAAATATTTGTCACCTGCCCGATTTGTAAGGATTTGTAAGTGCTACTGTGATGTGGAAGCATGTAGAAGGGACAGTTAGCTCGAGATTTCAGGAAAGGCTTCCAAAATGAAGCAACATCCGATCTGAGGACTAAAGGATGGGTAGGAGTTTGTAAGTCAAGAGCAGTGGGGAGGAAACAGAATACAGTGAAATAAATGCCATCCTAGAGAGGGCTAGTCATAGTTTGTGGGAGCCTGCAACTTGAGTGGCTAGGAGAGGGGAGCCATATGTGTTAAGAATTTTACTTTTACTAGCAGAACGCTTTCATGTGAGGACCTGTTCTCTATTAAGGCAATTAATCTTCCTTTTCTGTTTTGAAAGGTGATATGCTTGATCTTTTGAAATGGAGAACCCACCCAGACAAGATCACTGGCTGTCTCTCTAAATTAAAAGAAATTGATGGCTCAGAGATAGTAAAGGTATATAGTATTTCATTACTATTTTCCTTGCAGAGATTCATAGAATAAAGAACATTTGGAGGAAAAAGACAGATAGTATCTTATTTACTCATTTGCTACTTCTTTATCTAACAGTTTCTGCAGGATACACTGGATACCTTATTTGGAATTTTAGATGAAAATTCCCAAAAATATGGGTCTAAAGTGTTTGATTCTTTGGTAAGTTCAAATTCCCTTAATTGTATTTTAACTGTTTTGTCTCTCAATCTTGACTTTCATGAGGCTGGTTCAGAAACATGTGCTTAATAATGTAACAGTTCATTTTAAAAAGAAGCAAAAAAAAAAAAAAGGAAAACCTTGATTTGCATTTGGTTTTATAAAGCTCAATTTTCTTTTTTTAGGTTCACATAATAAATTTGCTGCAAGATAGCAAATTTCATCATTTTAAACCTGTAATGGACACTTACATTGAGAGTCATTTTGCTGGGGCACTTGCATACAGGTAAGGCCCTGTATCTTGTAATTAGTTTAGAAGTGGTTCCTTTCAAGCTTTTCTCAGCAGAAGAGGCGATATAGGAAAATTTAAAAGGGAGTGTAGGAAGAAATGGAGCACTACTGAAGTGTCTCTTGAGATAGTCTCTTCCCTGCTAAAACACCCTTTTTAAATGGCTAGAACTTATTTTGATTAAAAAGGGAAAAAAACCTCCTGAATTCTATTCCTGAGCCCTAAAATATAAAGTCTTTCCTTCTTGTCTCTGTTTCACTGGGTATTCTTTGGTCTAAAATGTCTGGTTATCTCACTTTGGCTGTTAAGAGTCCCACTTCATCACTGTACTCCCTGATGATTATAAATGTTCATAAGAAAGAAATATGAATGGAAAACAACCTTTTCCTTCACACCTGCTGAAAGTCATCCATTCATTTATGTTAGGATTTACTGAGTGCCAGCTGCTTGCCAGGCACTGTACTTTATGCTGATGATGTGAAGACCTGGTCCCTGGCCTCAGGCAATTTAGTCATTGGGATCTACTCTTTGATAGGAGCTGCTATTTTAACTGCTCCTCCTTTTCTACCGGCTCAGGTGGTGCTGAAAAGTTATGAATAATATTATGCTTTGGCTAGTGCCTGCCTCCTCTCAACATAGTTGATAATTGCCAGAGGCTACAGCTTCTCTCTTTTAGTTCGACAAATAACTGCTTAAATAGCCTTGGAGTGTACCCCATCGTCTGTCTCCCAGTCCAATATGGTCCTTGCTGTTCTCCCATATTTCTACCTTATACCTTAAGCACCTATGGGCATGCACATGCCTGACTGTTCCCTGAGGTGAGTTTAAAAAGCATGAAATCAGGTTGATATCCTTCCCCCATCTGTGTAATATATAAAGGTTAATAGGTTATCAGATAAGCATTTGATCCTGTTTACTTGGATATTCCCAGCCATGACAGGTTAAGATCGACGTCTCCAACATCGAAATGAATGAAGGTATTTTTGTTAGACTTGACACTTCATCAGTGTGATTTTTTGCTGAGAGTGAAATGCAACCGCAGGAATAGTTTTGAAACATCGGCCCACTCAGCCTAACAATTTGGGCCCTAGTGTGAGGAGGTCACTGCTTCCAAGTTAAATTGTCTTTGGAAGCTAGAAAACAAGAGTATAATTTCTCACACTTCCGGTTGGCCAGGAAAGCAGGATCTTAAAAAGACAAATAAGGCTTGTGGAATCCTCTTAGGCTGCGGGTGATCAGAAACTCACTGGCATGTTATCTTAAAAAATAGCACGCCACCAACATCTACCTGCTGGCACATCCAAGTATTCTCCCCTGACCCAGAGAAACATTGCTGGGTAAACTGTTTCCTAGAAACCAAGAACTGGCTGGGCACAGTGGCTCATGCCTGTAATCCCAGCACTTTGGGAGGCCAAGGTGGACAGATCATTTGAGATCAGGGGTTCAAGACCAGCCTGACCAACATGGTGAAACCGGGCCTCTACTAAAAATACAAAAATTAGCTGGGCGTGGTGGTGCATACTTGAATCCCAGCTGCTTGGGAGGCTGAGGCAGAAGAATCTGCTTGAACCCAGGAGGGCAGCAGAGGTTGCGGTGAGCCAAGCCACTGCACACCAGCCTGGGTGACAAAGCAAGACTCTGTCTCAAAAAAAAAAAAAAAAAAGAAAAGAAAAAGAAAAAAGAGAAACCAAGAACTGACCAAAGTTCAAGGTGTAAGACTGTCATCTTGAGAGTTGTGGGCTGTTGTTTTTACATTTTTTCAAAACAGGAAAAAAAAATACCTCGGCCTTTCTAGAAATTCTCCTAAGGCACATATTGACATAAGCCAGGTTCTTCTCATGGGTCAGAAAATTGGCTTGATAAATCCATAAGGTGTGCCTAGCAGTGGGGAGGCATTGCCTCCATCCCTCCTTCCCACCCCGTTTTGCCTGCAGCCTAATGATATTGCATCCAGCTGTTTGCGTGGTCACTGGGAAAGAAATCCCAGTGAGCAGTTTTACAGTATTGACCATGGCAGTCACACTGCCAGGCACTTGGTTGGCCAGAGTCCTTTTCTCCAATATTTGTGTTCACCCATTTGGAGGCATTACCAGAAACAGCAGGGCTATGGAATATGTCCAGATTGAGTGTTGTTTCTCCCTTAAGCTTTGAAAAGGGTGGCAGTGTTGATCTGCAGATTTAGTAAAATTATTATACAGCAGATTGACAGGAAAATGTGAGAACTGATGGGAAAAGAAACCTCCTCATTATACAGTTAAGCGTTGGATTTGTTGGCATTTAATTGAGAATTAGACCAATTTTACATTCTGCACATTTTCCCCTGTATTTTAGAGATCTCATCAAAGTGCTCAAATGGTACGTGGACCGGATCACAGAAGCAGAGCGGCAAGAGCATATCCAGGAGGTGCTGAAGGTGATAACATGCTGTTGATAACAGCAGAGTCTAACAAAGCTGTTGCATGCTGATGCTTAAACTAATTGGTTCCTCTACACAGACAGTAATGGGTGATGATGTATTACTGACATTCCAATTCAAGGATCTTAATCAGTTTGTGACTGCTTGAGAGCTGATGAAATTTGAAGGGGACTTTGCCAGGGTAGTCTACTGGAAACTGTTCAGGATTGAATCCTTGTTCCTCTGGGCTGGAGAGTACTTGAAGTGAAGTCTAAGATGAGCAGGAGAGAGGGAGGGTTTATGAGAGAAGTCTATATAGGGGCAGTTAAGCTTAGAAGTTCCTGGCTCTTGCTTCCACCAACCTGACAGAGACCATCGGAGAACCATTTATGTTAAATTTTAAGAGCAAATAGGGTGGCTTAGCAGGGATTATAATGAGGAAACCTGAGGCTTTACCGGGTCTTGTGGCTTAACACTGCCCACATGGCTGGACACTATATGCTCAGTTGTCTGTGGAGATACTAATCCCTTACTTGCAAACATGTTGAAAAAGAGTACAAATTCTTAAAGGAATTGTCCAGTAACAGCCCTGGTAGTCTTCTGATTCCTGTTGTTGAGGACCATCCTATTTGGTGTCAGTAGATTTAAGTAGACAATGTATACATTTTATAAAATAGCATTTTGTGAATTATTCATTTGTAATTTGGGCTGATTGAAGGTAAAATGCTAAGTGGCAAGAGTACTACCTGTCAAAACAAAATTATTTTTTTAAAAACAGTTATCTTTTTGTTGACTAAATTTAAAAAACATCTGAGGGTCAGAAACACTTAGTGTTCATCATACTCCAGAATGATAAAATGTTTTTTTTTTTAATTATTTTTTTTAGACGGAATTTTGCTCTTGTTGGCCAGGCTGGAGGGCAATGGTGCATTCTCTGCTCACCGCAACCTCCACCTGCCAGGTTCAAGCAATTCTGCTGCCTCAGCCTCCCAAGCAGCTGGGATTACAGGCATGGGCCACCATGCCTGGCCAGTTTTGTATTTTTGGTAGAGATGGGGTTTCTCCATGTTGGTCAGGCTGGTCTCGAGCTCCTGACTTCAGGTGATCCACCCGCCTCGGCCTCCCAAAGTGCTGGGATTACAGGCGTGAGCCACCGTGCCCGGCTAAAGTGTTTTTAAATTTTCTATTAAAATTCTATTTCTTTTAAATTTAAAGTGTTTTTAAATTTTTTTTCTCTCATTAGGCATCAGAGAAAAGTGGCTGTTCCCCCTTAAAATAAATACTGTTCAAAAAAGCCTCACAAGGCCTTGGTGTCTACATGAATAATGTAAAAGTTTAATGCCATACCATGGTTTTTATGCCATGTCATTGCTAAATAAATACTCTTTGTCTCTTTTGAAGCTAACTTTTAAAAATTGTATTTTTAAGGCACAAGAATACATTTTTAAGTATATAGTTCAATCTCGAAGGCTGTTTTCCCTTGCCACTGGTGGGCAAAACGAAGAGGAGTTCCGCTGCTGCATTCAGGAGCTTCTCATGTCAGTCCGTTTCTTTCTTTCGCAAGAGAGCAAAGGGTCTGGAGCATTATCTCAGTCACAGGTAATTTCTTTTCATCTATGCTGAATAGAAGAAAACGATAAGTGCAGTTTATTTATTTTTACACAGCAGCGTAATCAAATGTTTTCTCCATCAGAAGTCAATTGCTCCAGTTTATATTTGTAGCTTAACCAACTTTATGAGTAGACTTTTAAAATTCCCCTACCTTCTGTGTACCAGCTGAGCAGAAGTGGGTTGCCTTTCCCTTCTCTCTCTGCATGGAGAGGCTATTGGTTTGCATCAGCTTCATTTCCGGTTACCAGAACACATACTGACGACTGGACATGCTGTCACCACCAGCCCTGGGGAAGGAATTTCACTAGGGCCAATCTCTTGCAGTTCTTTTCCCCAAGCTTCTCACTGCATTTTAATCTGTCAACTTGAGAATCATTATATTGGACTCAGCTAAGCTGCATGTTGTTTTGTTTTATTGAACTTGACCCTAATCATCCTGGGACTGATCTTTTAAGACCAGTGCAGAGCTGCTACTGCCGCCAAACTCCATTACCGGAAGTAGCCCCACATGTTTTTTTTAAGAACAGGATCCATCTACTTCCCAAATAGCATGGCCTTGAATATGTTCCATGAGGTAATTCTGAATATTTTCCCTATACTTTCTTGATTCTTCTTGTATACTTTTAATTCTAATGACTTGGTTAAAAACCTGTCAGAAGGAGAAGCAGCCTCTTAGCATGCCCTAGAGGTTAGAGAAACTTGTAATCATTGAGAACTGGGACATAAAAAGGGAGATTAGGAGACAAAATTAGATCCTTAACAGTATTGTTATGATTTGGTACTATGTGATGTTCAGAAAGCAAAACACCGGGAATGCACCAGCCCTCTGATAATGTGCTGTATTTTTTCTGACTGTTGAGAGGTCTATTCTTGTTCCTCTCTTCTTTATAGAGGTGGACTCATCTTCCATCTGGGCAAGGATATAACTCAGGCTCTTTTAAATGTCATTTTGGCCTTTGCAGTCAAGAGTACAATCACTGCACTATGGGAACTTGCCAGAGACCTCAGTGTCAAGTTGCCCACTACTAGCTAAACCCTGCTGACAGCACTTGATATTTGAGCAGGATAATCCACCAGGCTAACCATGCATTCCTTCAGATCAGAGTTCTTAGAAGTTTACTGTCTCTACAAAAGTAATTCAGAATTTGAGTTTTCGTCCTGAGATTTTTCTTTTTACCCTTTATCAGTTACAGAGATGAAACTTGCCTAATTCACACCTGAAAAATATTTTCTCACTCTTAAGAGTAACCATAAGGCATGGTTTCTTCTTAGGGATTCAGGAGACTTTTTTTTTTTACCTTAGTTATACCACTGGATCCTGGAGGTCCCCCTAAGGTGGCTTGGGCCACCGGGGTACAGCAGAGTGGAGCAGCTCTGCTCTCACCTCTTCAACACACTGACTCCCACTGCTCTTGATTCTCTGAGCTCTATCCCACAGCAAATTTTAGAAACAACTTTAGCACCTTCAAAGAATCATATTTGATATTTTTTGCTCTCAGCTTTTAATCAAGAGATAATATGTAAATGTGTCCATAAGGTTTCTGAATATCTTTGTAAACTCTACTGAAGTCATTCTGTTATTTTGTGCAGTATCACTTACCTATATATTTTGATGTGATAATTGATGTTTCGTTTGATGCTAAGAAAAAATCCATATAAAATGATAAAATGGTTAGTTTTCTTTATTAAGCAATGAGAACTTTGCCTCTGTGTATTTGGGGAAGACAAGAAATGCCACACACCTCTGCCTGTACCAGGTTCCCTTTTGATCCCATGCTCTCTTTGCAGAGGCAGTACCACTAATTCAATGGATCCGATTTGTTAGTTTTCTATTGCTGCATAACAAAGGACCATAAGCTTAATGGCTTTAAACAACACTCATTTATTAGCCCACAGTTCTATAGGTCAGAATTCCAGGCAGGCTTGGTTGGGTCCTTTCCTTAGGATCTCCTAAAGCCAAAATCAAAGTGTAAGCTTTCATGTGTTATCTGGAGGCCTGGAAATGAATTCGCTTTCATGATCTTTTATGCTATTGGCAGAAATGTTTCTTTGTTTTCAGAAGACTAATGTCTGCATTTCCTTGATGGCAGTCAGCCGGTGGGGGGAGGTGCTGTCAGCTGCCAGAGGCCACTTGCAGTCCTTGGCACATGGCTGCTCCTTCCTCAAATCCAGCAACAATATGTCAGATCCTCCTCATGCTTTGAATCTCTCTGACTACTTCTCCTGCTACCAGCCAGAGAAAACTGTTTTAAGAGCTCATGTGGTTGGGTGAGGCCCACCTGGATAAGGTCAACTGATGAGTAATCTTAATTACATCTGCAAAATCTCTTTTGTCATGTGACATTATGTAATCACAGGAACACCACCAGGGAACAGGGTCATGGGAGTCGTCTTAGAGTCCTGCCTGCCACATTTACAGCCAAATAAAATTTGGCTCTGAATTGGTCCAAGCTTTACTATTAGGCTGCCTTATAGGCAGAAACCTGGTTTTCTTGCTCCATTTTGCATTTTTTTCATGTGGGCTACAACTCAGGGCAAACCCTGTCTTCTAGAGGCCATCCCCACAGTCCTTTGGGTTGGATTGATGGGAAGCTGTCCCACAGATGTATGCATCCTGGTCCTACTGGGTAGGTTCATTTAGTCCTCCTGCCCCAAATGCAACTTGCTAATGACTGTTCTTGTTAGCCCTGTCCTGGAAGGACTAAGGGCTAACCCACCTGGTGCAGCAGTGGTTCTTAGCTTTCCATTTCATGGACACACACCCCCTAACCCGTGATCCCTAAAAGAAGAAGAATGTCAGAAGGAATAGAGGCCCCAAACCCTGCTAGACAATTCCCAATAGTTATCTTTCCCTGTGTGTCCTGGCTACTAGGAAGGTCAAAACTAAATTGTACTTTTATTTTCACTTGCAGTAAAAACTCTCAGCTTGCCCTGGCATAGCCGTCTTCCTCCCCTCATCACAAGATACTTGTTCTTTTTCCTTTTTAATCATCCTATTATATGTGTATCTTACACTGTAGGCACATTCAGATGCCTTTTTGAAGTCAAGATGTATAAATAAAGAAATAATGGATAAATTAAGGGATACCTGAGGAAAATCAACTTAGTTGACTTTTCAGTAATCAGAAAGCTGGGCTCATTTTATTTCACTTCATCAGTATGACTCAGCTCTCTGCAGGGTGACGTGAAGGTTATATAAATACAGGCTGTAACAGAGAATATCAAGTTATTAACTTTAAATATATTCAAGTAAATCTATAATTTTTAAGAGCCAAGGGCCATTGCTGTTGACTTATAGCATCTGGAGTATTTTGATGGCGCTGGCATCAAAAACAGATCTTGGCTCTTCTAGATATTTTTGCTGCTGCTGTATAAATAAATACTAAAATTCTTAAATTTGAGTTTGAGTGAGTCTGTGTTTGAATCATCAGCACGTGTAGACGCGACCTACTTTCTGATGGAGCCGGATCTCATCGGTACGCCAACCAGCACGTGAATTCTAGCATGTCAGAAACACGTGCCTCCATCCCTGACTAGGTACAGGTGAAGCTAGTCGACTCTTCTTCCATTGCCCTCCTTTTATGGAATTTTAAAAGGCTGACTTGGTTTGTTTTGGTGTACAATCCTAGCCCAATTTTTTAAGTATGCCCTTTGAGATTTGATGTGAGCATCTTTTTTCCCCATAAAAAATGATGATCGGGTTTTTTTTTATTTACATAAAAATACTGTTCTTAGTCTGTACACACAGTTCTTGGTTTAAAATAGATCTTGAAGCAACCCAGAGGGTTCTTGTAATGATCTTTTTGTTTTACAAGGGATGAAACTAAAGCCTAAATGATGAAACTAAAGGGTGCTCAAATAACTTTCCAAAGTCCCAGAGTTATTGGAAGCAAAGCTAATACTATGTGTAACTTAGATCTTCTGATGCCCTGTCCTGTGTTTTTTCTTAAATCAGAAATGGAGTGCTTTGGAGGAATTAATGTGTTTGGTTTCTTAAATGTGAATGAGATTTAAGTGAGCATTTCAGAAAGCTTCTTCCAAAAGGAATGAATATAACTGACTACAATCCAGGTCTTGGTTGAGCATTCTTTCTATTCAGTTTTGATGCACTTCACTGATTCTGTGAGGTTTTTGTCAATCCTTTTGCTAATGTCAGTGATTTTCCAAAATTTCCCAGTTTTTATTATGCTGCTGCTTTGTACTTTTCAAAAACTGTCCTATTCTGCTGCACTTTTAAAAAATTTACCTTTTAGCTTTAGGTAACAGAAACATTTCATACTTCTATTCCTACCATTCAAAAACACTTGCCACGGTCCTTAAACTCACTGACGTTTTGCAGCATATTTCTCATGGCGTATCTGGGAGTTGATTTAAATGTCTTCTTCTTTTTAAGGCTGTGTTTCTGAGCTCTTTCCCTGCCGTGTACTCAGAACTGTTGAAGCTCTTTGATGTCCGGGAAGTAGCCAACTTGGTCCAGGACACCCTGGGCAGTCTGCCGACCATCCTGCATGTGGATGATTCCCTGCAGGCCATCAAACTGCAGTGCATTGGCAAAACCGTGGAAAGCCAGCTTTATACTAACCCAGGTAGGGTGCTGAGTCTCTTGGAGGAAATTGTGCCTCTGAAAAGCCATTTTGTATATTTTGTAGCCATTGGTCAGCAGATGCAATTAAAAACAAAACACTAAAAGGCATTTTCTCAAAACCATTGTTTATTTGGATGGTAAATGTATTTAGTAGTCAAATACAAAAGTATGGCAATTAAAACTTTATTTCTGGAAAGAATGAAAACTAATGATTACATTATTGTTTTTTATGTTTAATGGGATTTAACACTCCTTCAGAGATGCTTACCAGGTACCTGATAGGATCCTTATTTGTCTCTTGTTTTTAAAAGTTTTTCATCAGTTTATGTTCTGAAGCTATATGAAACTTTGCATTATTGTTGTTTTTTA